>NW_026943838.1:313750-627500 GCF_035594765.1 Anolis carolinensis | reverse complement strand
TGGGTCCTGGGCTGTGGGGTTCCCTCCCCAGTGATATCCAGCAGGCTCCGTCCCTTCTGAGTTTTGGGGGGAAAGGGAGGGCTGGGCTTTGTGAGCAGGCGTTTGGTGAGAGAATTCTGTTGGCTTCGACTCGGTCTGGATTAAGGTTCATGTACAAGGCTTTGCAGATGAATGGTTCAAGTATTTTATATTCTATTGTTTTCAATGTATTTATTGTATTTTGTTAAATTATCCAATTGTTTTCATTGCTTGTGTTTTATCTTTTTGTATTGTATATTGGCATTGAATTTTTGCCAGACTGTGAGCCGCCCTGAGTCCCTTTGGGTGAGAAGGGCGGGATAGAAATGAGGGAAATAAATAAATAACAGCCAGTCAGGTTCTGGGGAAGTTGCCCCCCCCCCCGGGGACCTCAGTGTTGGGGGTGATTGACCAGGAGAGAGCGATCCTGTAGGTAACCTGGACCCAAACCATGGAGGGCTTTAAAGGTCAAAACCAACACTTGGTCCTTTGCCCCGGAAACTGATTGGCATCCAGTGGAGTGACTTCAGGAGAGGTGTCGTATGCTCACTCCTGAATCTGCCAAGGAAGCTGTTCTGACCCTAAACCAGTGCCTGTCATCAGTAGTGGATTGGATGAGCGCAAATAAATTGAAACTGAATCCAGACAAGACAGAGGTGCTCCTGGTCAGTCGGATGGAGCATCAAGGAATAGGGATCCGGCCTGTGCTGGGTGGGGTCATCTTCCCCTGAAGACACAGGTCTGTCCTTTGGGGTTCCTCCTGGACTTGGCACTGAACCTGGAGGCCCAGGCGTTGGGAGTGGCCAGGGGGGCATTCTTGGCACAATTAAAACCTGTGTCCCAGCTGCACCTGTTCCTTGAGAAGCCCGATCTGGCCACGGTGGTACATGCCTTACGTCCTGCCCGGATGATTGTAACGCGCTCTACTTGGGGCTGCCTCTGAAGAATGACTGGAAACTTCACCTGGTCCAAGAGCGGCAGCCAGATTGCTCACCAGGGTTGGCGGCAGGGAGCGGACATCCCCCTTGATGCAGCAGCTCCACCGGCTGCCAGTCTGTTACCGGGCACAGTTCAAAGGGCTGGTGATGACCTTTCAAGCCCTCAATGGTTCAGGTCCAGGCTGTTCGACTGACGGCACCCCCTTGTATGAACCTGCCTGGGCCCTGAGCTCCTCAGAGGAGACCCTTCCCTCTCATGCGTGGTTGGTGGGAACGAGAGAGCGGGTCTTCTCTGTGGGAAATGCCCCTGAACTCTGGAACTCATTGCCTGGGGAAGTCAGAAAGGCCCCTGTAAAGAAGTGTGTGTTTTTATTTTGTGTATAGATGACATGTTTATTTGATTTTGTTTAAACAGTCAGGTTTGGTTAAGTTTAAAATGGTAAGTATTGGAGCTAATAATGCCAGAAGGTAGCCAGCTCAGCATTATGACAGGTTGCCATGACAACGGGGGCGGAGCCAACCACCGTTTGGAAAAGAAAAGAGAGAATGTTTAAAAGCGCAGTTTTAGTCTGTGATTTCTAGTCACAGGGAACGGACTGGTTCCAAGTTTAAGGAAACCAGGGAAGTTTGGATCTTAGTCTGTGATTTCTAGTCACAGGGAACGGACTGGTTCCAAGTTTAAGGAAACCAGGGAAGTTTGGATCTTAGTCTGTGATTTCTAGTCACAGGGAACGGACTGGTTCCAAGTTTAAGGAAACCAGGGAAGTTTGGATCTTAGTCTGTGATTTCTAGTCACAGGGAACAGACTGGTTCCAAGTTTAAGGAAACCAGGGAAGTTTGGATCTTAGTCTGTGATTTCTAGTCACAGGGGACAGACTGGTTCCAAGTTTAAGGAAACCAGGGAGGCAGACCTCTAATAGGCCAGACTAAGCAAGTTAGGTGACTTGTTTAGGGTCATTTGTAGAGGCTGTGGATTAGGGGAAATTAATCCCAGTGGATCCAAGAGGATCAGTTTTTAGTTAGTCTTGAGAGAAGATAATTAAATACATAATAATATAATTAACATCATCATCAGGACATCTTTATAATTGGTGGTAACTGTGTGGTGGGATCAAAAGGATTCCATCCCTGTCACACACCTGTACAGCCCCCTCCCTCTTGCCTTTCTGGCGACAGGCTAAAACCTTTCCATTCAGGCAGGCTTTTGAAGATGAAAGATGGTAAGATCAAGTCAGGGGGTGCTGGGGTTTTTAACTTTGAGTGCTTTTGATGGATATTAACTGAATTTTTTAGTGCTGTTTGTGTTTAATTCTGTTTTAATATTTATATATTTGTATATGTTAAATTGTATACTAATGCCTTTATATCAAGCCGCTTGGAGTCCCCTTTGGGAAGATACAGTGGGGTATAATAATTATAACAACAACGACAACAACAAACAGCTCTAAGCAGTGTTGGTACTTGGCCAATGGACTGAGTCATTCAAGTCCAACCTTCACTCCACTCTGACATCCATTGCTTAAACTACTAAAAAGAATCTCTCCCCCCCCCCAAAAAAAGTTTATCTATCTTCTATATTATTGTCCATTATTTTAGAACCTAATAATCCTGTCTTTCTTCTTCAGTCATCTTCTTGTGTTTGATCTTGGTTCAATTGCTTGTCTTATCTTTTCAGTATTTATACCTCGTCCTTCTCACCCCAAAGGGGACTCAGAGGGGCTTTACAGAACACACATCCGGCAAACATCCAGTGCCTGATTGTACAATTGACAAGGACAGACACAGAGGTAAAGACAGTTTTTTCACATCTTATTTCTGGCATCTTGGAGGCTGTGCTCGACGCTGGTCATGGAGGGGGGGGGGGAATGCTGTTGCTCCATCTTCCATGCCAAGGAGCTTCCTCCCAATCAATGTCCTTAAAGGCTCCTTGATTACCTTCCTGCTAAAAATGGTACTGTGAAGACTTGATGTGATGACAGGGATGGAATCTTTTTGGATCCCACCACTGCCACCAAAATGCGAAGGATTCACCTTCTACCTCTATGTATTTCACTTTTCTATGTTGTCGCTGCCACCACCTTTGAAAGATGCTTTGCTCAAATAATAAGCAACATTTAAAGAAACAGTAACTTGTTTATTTATAGTACAAAGCTTGATGGTTGCAAGAATGTTATAACTTAAGTTGAACGATGTTACTTCTGTACAGTAAGTGTTGCAAGACTTCTCAATAGTTTCACTGAGCTTAGTATGGTATCAGCTTTATATGACTTGTTTCTTTCAGTTAGGAATACTGTCCTTCTTGAACTTAATTGATCTGTACCCGATCAAACTTGGACTGGGGAGTTTAACTGGTCAACCCTAGTCCTTCTTGACTTAGGGATGTAACCTCAGCTCTTTAGTTATTCTTACTAAAGGCTCAGCAACTTTAGTTTTAGCCCTTCTCCGCTAAAACTCTCTAGCTGCTCAACTTCCTCCCACAATCTCTTTATTTCGATCACACTCCTTTCTCACTGAATAGAACCAACTGCTCTGCTCAACCGACAAACTCCAACTGCCCAATTCCAACTGCTAAATTTTGAATTCTAAGGCTTCCACCAGCAAGGTGAAGCCACGCCCCTTTTCCTGGCCATGCCTTAGAGGCTCCCAGCTTCTGTATAAGAATAGCTGAAATATATATAACCTTAAACAGTCAACCTAAACATAGCAATCATGAATAAAACACAATGATCATGACATCTTTACATACCTTCCAACCCGGAAAGATTATTTTTGCTTTTTCTAGACCCAGAATAAGCAAAAATAATAGAGAGTAACACAAAATACATATCTATACATAAACATAACATCATACCTTAAACTCTAAATACAAACCTGTAAGTCTTCCGATCAAGGTGCTCTGGATAGAGCATCAGCTACTACATTACATTTGCCCTTTATATGTTTAATATCAAATGTAAAGTCCTGTAGTGATAAACTCCATCTCAATAATTTGTTATTGGTCCCTTTTACATTATCCAACCATCTTAGGGGTGCGTGATCAGTTTGTAACGTAAACTTCCTTCCCCACAAGTATGGTTTCAGTTTCTTTATGGACCAAATTATCGAGTAACATTCCTTCTCGATTGTGGACATGCTATGCTCATTAGAATGCCACTTCTTACTGAGGAATAGTATGGGCCTATCCTCTCTATCTTCATCAATTTGACTTAGGACTGCTCCTAGTCCTCCCTGAGTTCTAAAGGCCGTTTTGGACTGGTCTTCAGGTGCCATAGGCACTTGCCAGAACCCCTTAGTCAAATCAATACTACTTACAAATTTGGCTTTTCCAATTCTTTCTAGTAAATCATCCAAACGGGGCATCGGATACATGTCGTTTTGGGTGATTTTATTTAACCGCCGGTAATCTATGCAAAACCTTACGGTTTTGTCTGGCTTCTTTACTAACACTATGGGCGAAGCCCAAGGGCTGTTGGATGGCACGATTATATCCAAATCTAACATCTCCCTGACCTCTCGCTCTATGCATTCGCTTATCTTACCCGTCACCCTATAGGGAGGGGATGCTATCGGTGCGGCGTCACCGGTGCATATTTTATGTTGCACTCCCTGCACTCTCCCGGGTAAATCCGAAAACATGACTCTATACTTAGCCAAGATTCCTTTAACCTCTCTTTGTTGTGATGGAGATAAGTCTGAATTTATGGATACTTTATCCAAGTTTCTATGTATCTCCTATCACCTTCCCAAAATGAAAAAGGACCTGTATCTTCCTCTGATACTATACAGTAAACATTTGCCGACTTATTTACATATGGCTTAATCATATTTACATGCACCCGTTTCTCAATCCCCAATCGTTCATCTAGGATGTCACAGTTCACATGGTTCTGCTTCCTGACGATCCTCCACGGTCCAGTCCAGTCTATCTGTAGTTTGTTGTTCTTGTTGGGTGTTAAAAACAGGACCTCATCTCCGACGTTGAAGTCTCGGGGTCTCGACGTTGCGTCGTACCGGGTCTTTTGTTGCTCCTGGGCCGTCATAAGATGTTCCTGGGCGATGTCCCTGGCCATCTTTAATGTTGACTGAAGATCTTTGATGTAGTCGTCGACAGGAACAGGATCTGGCGTAGGGCTTGCTTCCCAGTGCTCTCTGATCAAATCAAGGGGTCCACGAGCCTTCCTTACGAATAACAATTCAAAAGGCGAGTAACCAGTGCTGTCCTGTGGGACTGATCGATATGCGAATAACAACTGCTGCAACTTGGTGTCCCAGTCGTGGGGTCTCTGCTGGCTATAGGCCTTGATCATTTTCACTAGTGTTTTGTTCAGGTTTTCTACCAGGCCATTCGTTTGCGGATGATAAGGTGTGGACGTTAGGTGTTTAATTCCGCACAACAACTTCTTCATTAGCCGCGAGGTGAACTGAGTCCCCAGGTCTGACACAAGCTCTCTGGGAAATCCAGTCCTTCCCCAAATTGATAACAGCGCATTGGCTACGGTGGAAGTTTCAATATTGGTCAAAGCCACTGCATCTGGATACCTGGTTGCATAGTCTATTACTGTGAGGATATATTTGTATCCTCTCCGACTGGGCTTATACAAAGGACCAACTAGATCAATCCCTACTCGGAAAAAGGGTTCCCCAACAACCGGCATGGGAACTAAAGGTGCTTTGGTCTTATCTCTTCCCGTGCTAAACCTTTGGCAAGTATCGCACGACCTGCAAAACTCCTTGATATGTTGATACATGCCAGGCCAGAAAAAGTTCTTGCTGATTCTTTGGGTGGTTTTTCTAACCCCCAAATGCCCTCCTTGTGGATTGTCATGGGCCACATCTAACAGTTGTTTCCGGTAGTTTACAGGTACCACTATTTGGGTACGTGTTTCTGGTTTATTCAAAGTCTTATGGCTTGTACTTTTCCTGTACAAAACTCCCTCCTTAAGTACGAACTTAGGAGTTTTACTTTCTTCTGTTCCTGTGGCGCTCTGAGCTTGCAAGAACAAAGGTTGTAATGTTTCATCTGCTAGCTGCTCTCGCAGTATCTCTTGTTTTCCCTCTATTCCGCTGACCAACTCAGTGATGTTTGAACTAGACTCAGGAAGTTGCTCTGAGCTAGCTTGGATGGTCAAACACTTGGCTTTTGGAGTGTGGACCTCCATGTTGCTTTCATGTTTATCAGCTTCTTTCTGCCAATTCTTAACTTTTCCATTTAAATCATTCCCAATCAAACATTTGTATGGGATATCCGTGCAGACCGCGAAGTCCCATAATCCTTCCCAGCCTTTGTACTTGATGGGTAAGGATACTACATGGGTTGGTATCGACGGACCTATTCCCTTTAAATTTATCTCTGAAGAGGGATGTTGGTATCTCTGTGGGACCGCTTCAGGACGTATAATACAGACATCCGACCCAGTGTCTCTCCATCCCTGCGTGTGTATCTCATCTATGACAATAGATTCTAAATAGTCTTCAGAGATTTCTCTTGAAAGGATAAATAAACATTGTTTTTCTTTTGGCCTCGCATCAGGGCTTCTAGACTTAACTTCAGGTTCCACTTCTTGTTCTATTGGAGCTCTATTTACAAAGAACGTAGACCTGTCTTTCTTGATTAAGTTACATTGATATCTAAGATGCCCTGGCCTTCCACAATGGTAACATTTTATCTTTTCCTCAGGCCTGGCTTGGCCTGCAACTGCCTCACGCTTCCTATAGGCGGTGTTTTCTCCTGAACCTCCCCTTTGCATCTGTGTGCGTGCGTGAGGGTAAAACGTCGGCTTTAGAGGTTTTTTTCCTTTTGGTTCTTCCTCCTTCCTAAAGCCTTCTTTCAAGGTAATTAGCTGGTCAATCATAACTGCAGCTTCGTTGGCTGTCTTTGGGTTTCGGTCTTGAATTAGCCATCTGTATTCTGAGGGAACTAGGTGAAAGAGCTGCTCCAGCTTCAATAGTTCCTTAAGTTGCAGAAAGGAATCTACTTCAGAAGTCCTCACCCAGCTGTCAAAGTATTGAGCTTGCTTTGAAGCAACTTGCGCAAAACTTTGGTGTCTGTCCCTCTTTAAAGTTCTGAACTTTAATCTGTAAAATTCAGGCGTCAACTGAAACTTTTGTTGTACCTGCAGTTTAAACATCTTATAATCTCTGTGAGTGTCTTCAGCCATATCACTATATATTTCTAGAAGCTTTCCACTAATTTGTGGCCTCAGATATAACATCCATTTGTCTTCACTCACTTCAAAATCTTTACAGCACCTTTCAAAGGATATAAGGAACTTTTCTATATCATCTTCCTTGTTATATCTGGGAAACCTTTTTAAAATTACATCAGGTGCTTTAGCTCTCAAATCCCCTTCTTGGGTATCAGCATGAGGTTGAGAGTGTGTCAATCTTTGCTTCTCCAAATCTATTTCCATTCTCCTCAACTCTAATTCTTTATCCTTCTGCAGTTGCCATCGTTTTTCCTCCCATTCTCTCTCTCTTTGCTTCTCCTCCAATTCAGCCTGCCTGGCTCTCTCTCTCTCCTCAGCTTGTCTCTCTTTCTCTTTTTCCTCAATCTCTAATTTCTTCATCTCTAATTGATACTTGAGAGACATTTCAGACAAGGTTACTTGTTCTGAATCTGAGGAGGAAAGCTCTCCTGCCTCCTCTGCCAACTTTTTCTGTTTCCTGGTGGCCATTTCCAGACAAGTTTTACCTCAGCCCTTTTACCTAAAGCTGATCTCCGGCACCAAACTGACTTTTGCCACACGAATTTCAGGCACTGAATCAGTTTTTGTTACACGTATCCCACCGCTGCCACCAATTTGCGAAGACTTGATGTGATGACAGGGATGGAATCTTTTTGGATCCCACCACTGCCACCAAAATGCGAAGGATTCACCTTCTACCTCTATGTATTTCACTTTTCTATGTTGTTGCTGCCACCACCTTTGAAAGATGCTTTGCTCAAATAATAAGCAACATTTGAAGAAACAGTAACTTGTTTATTTATAGTACAAAGCTTGATGGTTGCAAGAATGTTATAACTTAAGTTGAACGATGTTACTTCTGTACAGTAAGTGTTGCAAGACTTTTCAATAGTTTCACTGAGCTTAGTATGGTATCAGCTTTATATTACTTGTTTCTTTCAGTTAGGAATACTGTCCTTCTTGAACTTAATTGATCTGTACCTGATCAAACTTGGACTGGGGAGTTTAACTGGTCAACCCTAGTCCTTCTTGACTTAGGGATGTAACCTCAGCTCTTTAGTTATTCTTACTAAAGGCTCAGCAACTTTAGTTTTAGCCCTTCTCCGCTAAAACTCTCTAGCTGCTCAACTTCCTCCCACAATCTCTTTATTTCGATCACACTCCTTTCTCACTGAATAGAACCAACTGCTCTGCTCAACCGACAAACTCCAACTGCCCAATTCCAACTGCTAAATTTTGAATTCTAAGGCTTCCACCAGCAAGGTGAAGCCACGCCCCTTTTCCTGGCCATGCCTTAGAGGCTCCCAGCTTCTGTATAAGAATAGCTGAAATATATATAACCTTAAACAGTCAACCTAAACATAGCAATCATGAATAAAACACAATGATCATGACATCTTTACAGGTACCTATTTATCTACTCACATTTCGGCTTTCGACCTGCTAGCTGGTCAGGAGAGCTGGGACTAACAATGGGTGCTCACCCCAACCCGGCCTCAAACTCCCGACCTTTCAATCAGCATGATTTTTCTGCATCATACAGTGGTTTAGCCAGCTATGCTCAGCCTGTTTGTCTGTATCAGTTAAATATTCCTGTTCATTGGAATAGCGTAACAGTGTATATCATTATATCAAATACTTGGGGGGGGGGGGGTTGGGGGGGTAGTTGCTGTGAGTTTTTCGGGCTGCATGACCATGTTCCAGAAGCTTTCTCTCCTGCCATTTTGCCCACATCTGTGGCAGGCATCCTGAGAGGTGTGAGGTACAGTAGAGTCTCACTTATCCAAGCTAAACGGGCCAGCAGAAGCTTGGATAAGCGAATATCTTGGATAATAAGGAGGGATTAAGGAAAAGCCTATTAGACATCAAATTCGGTTATGATTTTACAAATTAAGCACCAAAACATCATGTTATACAACAAATTTGACAGAAAAAGTAGTTCAATACACAGTAATGTTATGTTGTAATTACTGTATTTACAACTTTAGCACCAAAATATCATGATATATTGAAAACATTGACTACAAAAATGGCTTGGATAATCCAGAGGCTTGGATAAGCGAGGCTTGGATAAGTGAGATTCTACTGTATGTTGGAAACGAGGCAAGGGAGGTTTATAGATCTGTGGAAGGTCCAGGGTGGGAGAAAGAACTCTTGCCTGTTGGAGGCAGGTGTGAATGTTGTAATTAATTACCTTGATTGATATTTAATTGCCTTGCAGCTCAAAGCCTGGCTGCTTCCTGATTTTGGGAAATTTTAAAAAGTTTTTATGAGCAACCTTTTTTAAAAAAACTACAAGAGCGATATCTTTGAATTTCCGTTTTTAATGATTTGCACATCCACTTATTATTATGGAATTTTAATCAACATAAACTTAACAGTACTATTTCACTGGAAGACCCGAAAGGCCATCCTGTCCAGTCCTTATGCCAGGAAGGAAAAGCACAAACCACCCCAACAGATGCCCATTCAGCCTTTGAAATAACAACAGCAACAACAAGAACAACAACAACAATAGGAAACCTACTAGGTCATAGAATCACAGAATCGTGGATTTTATGACCTAGTAAGTTTCCTATTATGATTATTAGGTCAGCTTTGGAGTTACTGCCTCTCAACTTGGCTTCCCTCGCAGGGTTGATTCAACTCCCAACAAATCCTTTCTATCTCGAAATCCCTTTAGAGAATGAACACCAGTTTTCCCCCAACAAAACCTTTAGGGAGGAGAAGGCACAAGGCAGTCAGGGGAATTCTGGGAAATTATGGAATTCAGCCTGTGGCCTCATCCCAAACTACATTGTCCAGAATTGTGTCCACTTCCCACGTTAAAGCCTCAGTGTGAGTGTGGACCAGGACCCCTCTCTGGCTCGAATGGCCTAAGGAATGGCAGGGATTTGGGGCTGGATCCGTTCCCTTCCCCACTGGAAGATGAAAGGAGGGGGCCCAGAGGAAGCCAGGGATGGGCAGCGCTTCTGGATATCAGTCTTGATCCTAATTTGGTGACTCAAGTTCTGTTCCTCCCCGTTTCCTGTCTCAAGAAACCCATTGAGTGGGGAGGCCTTGAAGGGGGCATTTGGGAGGAGAGAGGGAGGGGCCCCAGAGGAGGCTTTTGTGGGGAGAGTTCCTCTTGGAGGGGGCAAAGGGGGGAGGGAGGGAGGGAGGGAGGGGGGGGTTCAGATCAAGGAGGGAAGGGGAAAGGAAGACCCCCCCCCTCCACCCAAAGAACTGACTCTTAGACATTGTATTTCATGCTCTCCTTGTGGAATCTGCCAGTGTCCTCCCTGACAGAAATCCAGTTTGGTCTGGATGAATGGATATCATTTTTGAAGAGGTCCAATTCGGCATCTAGAGAATGGATTGCGCTTTTGAGCACAAAGGGAACAATATATTTGGGAGCCGTGCTTTTAAAAATTGTAGGCACCTCTACAGATTGCAGAGGGCTCAAATTCCCACTTGCCCCTCCTTTTCCCTCTGGACGTTTCCTGCAAGTCTCCTTGCCCTCCTCCGGTGCCTCTTCCGTGCGAGGCCAGGCATCTCTGACCTTCAGTGCCCAGTCTCACAATGCCAGGGGTCAAAGGGGATGGTCGCAAGGGTCAGTGAAGGCCAAAGGGTTTCAGAAGGCAAAGGTCCAGCCTTGCAATTTACAGTTACATCATCATCATCATTATTTCTATCCCGCTTTCTCTGTCTTAAAAGGAGACCCAAAACCGTTAACAATAAAAGCAACACAGCATATCATTTAAAGCCAAAAACACATACATCAAAGTTAAATATTGACACTAGTAAAAAATAAACAGCTACATCGAATTAGAAGCCTATTCTGAGCCATCCCAGCAAAAGTAAGCAGGCCCAACCAGTCATCTTGTTGGCAATGAAAGCAGTCATGCAAGTGTGGCTGAAGCACCTGCTTGACGCTTTCAGTTGGGCCAATACGTTTGAGGGCAACAAGCAGGACTCGGAGCTGGCTGTCCTCCCAGTAGACTCAAGAGCCCTCTCCAAAACCAGGAGGCAAATTGGACCCTGCAATTATTGTAAGGAGAAAACCATGGTACTTGTTAATGTGATCAACAAACTCTCTGGTTAATTGGGGGACCATTTATCTGGTGCCACAAGCTACACAATGCACTGTCTGTACAAGTGTTGCTCAAGTTCTGAGTTGGGAACTTTTCAAATTTAGCCCCTTTTTGTGTTCATTACACTCAGGTTGAATTACACATTTAACACATTGCAGTGCAAAAAAAAAAATCTCATACACAGAACCTTGAGAGCCTATCACCTTTGTTGAGATTGTTCTTTGTTGACCAAGTGTTAAACCACTTCTCACCAGGCAACGGGTTCTTCTCAGTTGGGCCAATCTTTCTCCCCTCTTCTCTTGCGTTTGCTACAGCATTAGGCGACTGTTCTTCATGTCCAATGAGATATTTCTGTGCTCTGCTCCTGATAGGATTTTTCTCTCATTTCTCTGGCAGGCAACCTCTGAATGAACATTGTGAAGAACACTTTGCCCTTTGCCTTAGGTCTGAAAAGAAAGCACACAGCACTGACAAGAACAAGAAATAAGTTGGAGAAATTATATTTCAAGCTACATACCTGTTGTGTAATCAAGGAGGAAAGAGCGGACTGTGCTTTAAAAAGAGTGGTTGGTAGAGAGAAAAGAAGACTTCTGCTTTACAAAGACTGTTTAGTAGTAAATATCAACTTCTGCTATAATATTTGAATAATAAATGTTAAAGAATGGAAAAGGAGAAGCTACATAAATGTATGGACTGTGGGAAATGTTTCATTGGGAAAAGTTCTCTTACTACACATCAACGAATTCACACAGGAGAGAAGCCATATAAATGTGTGGAATGTGGAAAGAGCTTCAGTCAGAGTGGACATCTGCGTATCCATCAAAGGATGCACACAGGGGAGAAGCCACACAAATGCATGGAATGTGGGAAAGCCTTCAGTGAAAGTGGAAATCTGCGCACCCATCAAAGGACCCACACAGGGGAGAAGCCACACAAATGCATGGAATGTGGAAAGAACTTCATTAACAGTTCAAATCTTTATACCCATCAAAAGACTCACACAGGGGAGAAGCCACATAAATGCATGGAATGTGGGAAAGCCTTCAGTGAAAGTGGAAATCTGCGTTCCCATCAAAGGACCCACACAGGAGAGAAGCCACATAAATGCATGGAATGTGGAAAGAGCTTCAGTCAGAGTGGATATCTGCGCACCCATCAAAGGACCCACACAGGGGAGAAGCCACATAAATGCTTGGAATGTGGAAAGAACTTCAGGGAAAGTCAAGATCTGCGTTCCCATCAAAGGACCCACACAGCAGAGAAGCCACATAAATGTGTGGAATGTGGAAAGAGTTTCAGTCAAAGTGGAGCTCTGCGTACCCATCAAAGAACCCATACAGGGGAGAAGCCACATAACTGCATGGAATGTGGAAAGAGCTTCAGGTTCAGTTCAAATCTTCGTACCCATCAAAGGACGCATACAGGGGAGAAGCCACATAAATGCATGGAATGTGGAAAGAACTTCAGTCAGGGTGAACATCTGCGTACCCATCAAAGAACCCATACAGGGGAGAAGCCACATAAATGCATGGAATGTGGAAAGAACTTCAGTAACAGTTCGAATCTTCGTACCCATCAAAAGATTCACACAGGGGAGAAGCCACACAAATGCATGGAATGTGGAAAGAGCTTCAGTGATAGTGCAAATCTGCGCAGCCATCAAAGGATGCACACAGGGGAGAAGCCACATAAATGCATGGAATGTGGAAAGAGCTTCAGTCGGATTGTAGATCTCCGTACCCATCAAAGGATGCACACAGGAGAGAAGCCATATAAATGCATGGAATGTGGAAAAAGCTTCAGTCAGAACGGACATCTGCATTCCCATCAAAGAACCCACACAGGGGAGAAACCATATAAATGCATGGAATGTGGAAACACCTTCAGTCGTAGTGGACATCTTCGTACCCATCATAGGACCCACACAAGGGAGAAGCCACATAAATAGGACAAGTGCAAAGAAGCCAGAATGGTTGTCCAAAGAACTTCTAACTGGGCTATGACACAAAAGAGACATGAACAGGAAGTGGAAGGGGAAGAAATCACAAAATCATAAAAAAATAAGGTAAACTGGGAACCCAATGTTGAGTAATGCATTAGAAATATGGAACAAATACAGGAGAAAGTTAATAACAGATGGCTCAATAATAACCCCAATTATAATGGAAAAGACATTTCCAAAAAATCAAAAATATATATGATGGATAAAAAAATTAAGGGGAAAAACTTAGATAAAATAGGGGATTGGCTAAAGGTTGGAATGAAGAAAGAAAAGATTAGGAACATAAAAATTTGAAAGGAATATCCAGTAAAATTTCTAAAATATTAATTGAAAAAAAAACAAAGGAAAAGTAAAGAATAACACCCTCAAAGAGATTTGGAAAGAAGATACAGGAATGAAAATCAATGAAACAGAGGGGTTACAATTATGGGCACAAAGACACTTGAAAAATATATCCATATGTGTTAAAGAAAATTATTATTTAGTTGATATGGAAATGGTACCTCACACCCATAAGAATAGGAAATATAAATAAAAACTACTCAAACAATTGCTGGAGAGGATGCCAAGAATCGGGAACATACATACATATGTGGTGGCAGTGTCAATATGTAAATAATTTCTGGGGAAAAGTATTAAGAGAGATAGACACAATGAACATTCAAATAGAAAGCAGTCTTAGCATGGCTTTATTCTCATTATATAATAATAAACAGTTGGAAAAAGAGGACAAAGATGCGATAAAAAACGCATTAACAATTGCAAGACAGCTTATAGCAAGGAATTGGAAAAGGGAAATAAATATAGAGATAGAAGAATGGTATAAGGAAGTATGGAAACTGGGAAGAAATGATAGGTTGACGTGGAGAGGGATTTAGAAACAAAGTGGTTGTGATGATGTCTGGAGAAAATGTATTGGAAGATGATTCAAAAAGAAAGACAGAATTACCTCCTCAAGAGAGAATGAAAAGGAATTTTGGACAGATGATAAATAAAAAAAGTGACTTGGGGGAGGGTAAGAAATCTGTATAAGCGTGAAAATAACAGTAGATGCCAAATGTTAATGTATTGTAGATTGTACTGAATATAATGTGGCTGCTGTAAAAGGATGTACGATTTTTTTAAAAAAAATAATAATAAATGTATTTGTAATTTGTATAAATATGCATTTGTTTTTCTTTCTTGTATTTGAATATAAATTATTTTTAAAAACAGATTATGATGTAGCAGCTATAAAAGCCAATGTGATTCCAGGCTGCCCCGATAGGAGGATTCTGTCTATATCCAAGGAAGTCACGGCCTCCTTTCTTCTGCTTTGGTCAGACTCACCTGGAATGACCCTGTCTCCAGGTCTCGGTCCCACAATTCAAGACGGATATTGACAGGTCAGAATATCTCCAGAGACGGGATGTAGAGAAGGGCGGAGAGAGACAGCTGGGTATGTTTCACTTGGAGGAAAGAAGGAAGGGCTTCTCCCTCGGCAGGAAGGAAATGTTGGACCCCAAAAGGGTTGGCCGTGGTCAGGATGAGAGGTGGACGGAGAGGAAAGGCATGTCCATGAGACCCCGTGTTGCCTCCTCCTGGAATGGACTCCTAGGACCCTAGAGCCGGAAGAGACCCCCAAGGGCCACCCCGTCCTGCCCCTGCCATGCAGGAAGGCACAATCAAAGCACTCCCGATAGATAGCCTCTGCAGAGAAGCCTCCAGAGAAGGACACTCCACCACACTCTGAGGCAGCCTAGGCCACTCTCCAACAGCCCTTACTCATTCTTAATGTGTATCTTTGTATATTAAGAGAAGACCTGTAAATAGTTATAAGTAGTGAATAAATCAAGAATAAAACCTCCAAGGACTTTGGATGAAAGTCAGAACTCAAGAGTGTTTATTCAAAGAGACGAACTAGTTTACAAGGCCAGAGGCTGTGAAACTGTGACCAGGACTCTGCCGTGTTTTGGGGGTTGGAATCCACTCCTTGCCTATGAGACAGTCTGTCCCATTGTATAGCTGGAGGAGGCCGTGAGAGGACTGAATTCACCTGCCTGTCTAGCAGGGGTCTTGTGTGTGTGTTTTACTCTGCTTCTCCTTTCCTTCCATCACTCATTAACACTGACTAGTTGTGCAGGCCTCACCTACACAACAGAAAGCATTTCCTGAAGGTCAGAGCTGTTCAGTAGTGGAGTCTGCTCCTATCGGGAGTCCATAAGAGTCTCCTTTGGAGGTTTTTAAGCTGAGATGGTATGACCATCTGTTGGGGGTGCTTTGGTTGTTTATTCCTGCATGGTCTGAAGATGATTAGCCCCTCAGCACACAACCCAAACTGACTGGGAGGAGGAGGAGGAGATGTGTGTTCTTTCGCCATGAAACCACTGATCCCGTGGGTCGTGGAGTCCAGCCCCATTCTCTCCAAGCAGCGTCACCATCCAGAGCATCCTCCGCAGGTCGCTCTCCAGCCCCTTTTTGGGGTCATCCAGAGAGAGGAACCCGCACTTCTCTAGGCCCTTGCCTTCTTACCCAAATAAGAGATTCACAGAATAGTATATTTGGAAGAGACCACGAGGGCCATCTAGTCCAACCCCCTTCTGCCAGGCAGGAAAAGCAGAATCCCTTGCCAGAATCCCCGCAGGGTTCAATACTGTCTCCCACGCTGTGTAACATCAACATGAAGCCGTTGGGAGAGATCATCTGAAGTTTTGGAGTTCAATGTCATCTGTACGCAGAGGTCTTCCTTGTCAGTCGCAAGGCCAAACAGGGCACAGGGTCACAGCCTGTGTTGGATGGGTTACCTGTCCAAACGTCTCTCCCCTTATGAACCATCTCGGAGTCTAAGACCGTCTGGAGAGGCCCTGCTCTCAATCCCGCCCTCTTCGCTGACATGATTGGCAGGGATGAGAGACAGGGCCTTCCTTCTCGGTAGTGGAAAGGATGGGAAGAGAAGAGAAAAAGGAAGGAAGGGCAAGAGAAAAGAAGACAAAGGAAGGGAAGGAAGGAAGGGGAAGAGAAAATAAGGCAAAGAGAAATATGGGAAGAGAAGAGAAAAAGGAAGGAAGGGCAAGAGAAAAGAAGACAAAGGAAGGGAAGGAAGGAAGGGGAAGAGAAAATAAGGCAAAGGAAAATATGGGAAGAGAAGAGAAAAAGGAAGGGAGGACAAGAGAAAAGAAGACAAAGGAAGGGAAGGGAAGGAAGGAAGGGGAAGAGAAAATAAGGCAAAGGAAAATATGGGAAGAGAAGAGAAAAAGGAAGGAAGGGCAAGAGAAAAGAAGGGAAGGGAAGGTAAAGCAAGGAAAGAAGGAAGGAAGGGCAAGGGAAAAGAGGGCAAAGGGATGGAAGGGAAGAGAAAAAGGGAAGTAAAGAATGGCAAGAGAAAATAATAATAATGATGATCAGGGCCGGCCCCACTCATGCGGCAGCTGACGCCGCCGCCTCGGGCGCAGGCCCGGGGGGGCGCCGTCAGGCTGGGCGGGAGGCGGGGCACCGCCCTGACGGTGCCCCGCCTCCCGCCCAGTGCGCCCTGGCCCGTCTGGCCTGCTAGAAAAGGCCAGACGGGCGAGCGGGAGTAGCATGGGAGGCGGGGCCAGCTCTGACGCCGCTCCCCCCCCCCCGCCCAGCGTGCCTTGGCCCTGCCTCCCATGCAGAGTCTGGGCTGCTACACAAGGCCAGACGGGCGAGCGGGGGTAACGTGGGAGGCGGGGCCAGCTCTGACGCCGCCCCCCCCGCCCAGCGTGCCCTGGCCCCGCCTCCCACGTTGCGTGGGAGGCAGGGCCAAGGCACGCTGGGCGGGGGGGGGGGGGGGAGCGGCGTCAGAGCTGGCCCCGCCTCCCACGTTACCCCCGCTCGCCCGTCTGGCCTTTTCTAGCAGGCCAGACTCAGCGGAGGTTCCTCCAGGCCCAACTCTGGCCCCGCCCCCTCACTATTCGCCCTGGCCCCGCCTCCCACGCAGCGTGGGAGGCGGGGCCAGGGCACGCTGGGCGGGGCCAGGGCGCCGGTGGCGGGGGCGCTTTTCAGCACCCCCGCTTTACATCAAAAAATATCTCCGGCCGGCCCTGATGATGATGATGATGATGAATCTTTATTTATATCCTGCTTTTCTCCCTCACCGGACCCAAAGAGGCTTACGACATATTAAACTCACATAAACAACAATCAGAGTACATCAATAATATAATATAATAGGATAAACAGATTAATAAAAACAATTATAGTTTGCATTCAAGTTCATAAGGCATCAAATGAGACATATATTGTACTCTACTCCAGTCCATAACATATGATAGGCAAAGGAAGGGAAGGCAAGCGAAGAGCAAGAAAAAGCAAGGAAAGAAGGCAAGAGAAAAGAAGGCAAAGGAAGGGAAGAGGAGAGAAGAGAAAAAGGAAGGAAGGGCAAGAGAAAAGAAGGAAAAGGAAGGGAAGTGAAGGGAAGAAAAAAAGGAAAGAAGGGCAAGAGAAAAGGCAAAGGGGAGAAAAGGGAGGGAAGAGAAAAAGGAAGGAATGAAGGGCAAGAGAAAAGGCAAAGGAAGGGACAAGAAGACAAGGATAGAAGGAAAGAAGGAAGAAAGGGGAAGGAAGGGCTAGAAAAAAGAAAGCAAAGGAAGGGAAGGTTAGAAGGCAGACCGTATTTTAGTTCTTGCGAACCACTGGTAGTCCGTGGACCACTGGTTGAGAGCCACTGTCTGAAAGGGAAGGGGCTAACTCTGGATCCCTCCCATAACGGCTATTTACAATATTCAAGCTGACCAGTCCTGACTAAAGAGGAAAACAGAGGATGTGTCTGTAGGGGCACAACGTTCACAAACTGGACATTTAAACCAAGGTGGAAATGGAGCTGGAAACTAAGACCAGAGGAACAAGTGATGGAATCACATATGGTTTATTTCTTTTCAGACGAGGTGACAAGACAATCATATTTAACTCTCTGAATGTCAGGATGCAAAAAGATCAGCATTCTCCAAGCTGTTCTTTTCACACCTGACTACAACAAATCGGATAAAGAAGACCATTTGGCTGGGAAGGCTGATTTATGACAGGGTCTGGTCTTCAGACGTGGGAAAGGACAAAGGGAAAGGGAGGTGTGAATGGAGAAGAAGAGACGTGAAGGGAGGAGGGAAGCAACCACCCAATATACTGAGGGGAAAGAGCGGAAGACGGGCAGTAGAAGCTTTGCGGCCATTTTGGCAAGGCGGATTCAATAAAGTTTTCCATGGCTACAAGCTGTGTGAGCCTATCTTTGTCTCCTACACCTTCCAGGAACTGACACTGAAGCAGTGGTCCTCAACCTGTGGGTCCCCGGGTGTTTTGGCCTACAACTCCCAGAAATCCCAGCCAGTTTACCAGCTGTTAGGATTTAGGGGAGTTGAAGGCCAAAACATCTGTGGACCCACAGGTTGAGAACCACTGCTCTGAAGGATTGTCACACAGAGCTTGCTTTCTGCTGCTCCAGAGAACAGACCTCCAACTTACAGGTTCAAATGACAAGAACGGGACTCCACCAAATCTGACGCAGAACTTCTCAAAGGGTCCTGTTTGAAATCAGACATTTACCCACAATGGCTGTTTTTTACCCGGTATGTGTTCTCTGGTGCTGGTTAAGGGCTGAACTCTGAGTAAAACATTTTCCACATTCATGGCATTTATATGGCTTCTCTCCTGTGTGGAGTCTTTTGTGGCTCATCAAGTTTGAACTGTAAGCAAAACATTTCCCACACTCCTGGCATTGGTATAGCTTCTCTCCTGTGTGGAGTCTTTTGTGGCTCATCAAGTTTGAACTGTCAGCAAAACATTTCCCACACTCCTGGCATTTGTATGGCTTCTCTCCTGTGTGGAGTCTTTTGTGTTTCACCAAGTCTGAATGGGAAACAGAACATTTCCCACACTCCTCACATTTGTATGGCTTCTCCCTGGTGTGGACTCTTTTGTGGCTCATCAAGTTTGAACTGTCAGCAAAACATTTCCCACACTCCTGGCATTTGTATGGCTTTTCTCCTGTGTGGAGTCTTTTGTGGCCCACCAAGGTTGAACTGCAAGCAAAACATTTCCCACACTCCTGGCATTGGTATGGCTTCTCTCCTGTGTGGAGTCTTTTGTGGCTCACCAAGGCTGAACTTTCAGCAAAACATTTCCCACACTCCTGGCATTTGTATGGCTTTTCTCCTGTGTGGAGTCTTTTGTGGCCCACCAAGGCTGAACTTTCAGCAAAACATTTCCCACACTCCTGGCATTTGTATGGCTTTTCTCCTGTGTGGAGTCTTTTGTGGCTCACCAAGTTTGAACTGCAAGCAAAACATTTCCCACACTCCTGGCACTGGTATGGCTTCTCTCCTGTGTGGAGTCTTTTGTGGCTCACCAAGGTTGAACTGCAAGCAAAACATTTCCCACACTCTTGGCACTGGTATGGCTTCTCTCCTGTGTGGAGTCTTTTGTGGCTCACCAAGGTTGAACTGCAAGCAAAACATTTCCCACACTCCTGGCACTGGTATGGCTTCTCTCCTGTGTGGAGTCTTTTGTGGCTCACCAAGGTTGAACTGCAAGCAAAACATTTCCCACACTCCTGGCACTGGTATGGCTTCTCTCCTGTGTGGAGTCTTTTGTGGCTCACCAAGGTTGAACTGCAAGCAAAACATTTCCCACACTCTTGGCACTGGTATGGCTTCTCTCCTGTGTGGAGTCTTTTGTGCCTCACCAAGGCTGAACTGAAAGCAAAACATTTCCCACACTCCTGGCATTTGTATGGCTTCTCCCTGGTGTGGACTCTTTTGTGGCTCAACAAGGCTGAACTTTCAGCAAAACATTTCCCACACTCCTGACATTGGTGTGGCTTCTCTCCTGTGTGGAGTCTTTTGAGCCTCACCAAGGCTGAACTGGAAGCAAAACACTTCCCACACTCTTGGCATCTGTATTGTTCCTGACCTGTGTGAAATTCCTTGTGTTTCACCACACATTTTGCAGATACTTTCCCTTTAAGATGGCTTTTCCCAACATCAAGTGTCTTGTGAAGGACAAGTGCCACATTTTGGGTAAAACATTGCCCACATACAATGCATTTGTTGGGCCTTTCTCTGGCAGAACCTCCATCTTCTCTGTGGGCTTGCTGGTGTCGATGAAGGCACCCGTTGTGTCCCAAATGCTTCCTGTATTTGGTGCATACATGGCTCTTCTCCCCGTTATCTACTGTGAAGAAGAAGAACATAAAAAATCATTCCTCAGTGTGCGTCATAAAGACTCAAAGGAAGTGGGATAAGGAGTGGATTGAAATGATCCTTAAGACAACATAAACATGGAGGAAAAGAAGATATGCCTGTTGTCCTTTCCCCTCCCCTTGTTCAGTGAAGATGGACCCTGGTTGTCTGCCTGGAGCCTCTAAGAGAGAGATGAGTAACATACGCTCCAGAGGCTCCCTGTTGCTCAGCCCAGCCCGGTTGTTTATTCCGTCTCCTTCTCTCTGGGGAATGGATGCCTTTTCCCTTCACATCCAAATGCTTGCCTTTTTCTCTAGCTTTAGACTTTACCCATTTCACCATCCTTCTCTCCTTTTTATTTCTCTCCCCCAATCCCAGTTCTCTTTTCCCATGCTCCCTGAAGGTTGGATTTTTCCGCTCCAACGTACAAGATCCCATACCTAATTTCAGAGAACAGCAGAGTCTCGCTTATCCAACATAAACTGACCAGGAGAACACTGGATAAGTGAAAATGTTGGATAATGAGGGATTAAGGAAAAGCCTATTAAAGGTCAAATTGCATTATGATTTTACAAATTAAGCACCAAAACATCATGTTTTACAACAAATCAACAGAAAAAGCAGTTCAATACACGGTAACATGATGGAGAAATCACTGTATTTACGAATTTAGCACCAAAACATCGCAATGTATTGAAAGCATTGACTACAAACAATATTTATTACTAAAAACTTGACTATAAATATAGAATTGCATAAAACAACACTGTTGGAAGTTAAATCCATAAAAAGTTCAGTCTTGTGAAGATTTTTTAAAATCTGTGACCCTTGCCTGCTTTTCCAACTATTGCCATTTCTCCGCTGACAAGTCTCGCCATCTTTGCGGCATCTTTATGTCCATCCCCGGAGCTTCTTCTTGTTGCTTGATGTGTGTCATTGCGGTTTCTAGAGCCCAAACCCTATCCTTGTGTGAGATCCTGAGATCCTGCGATAGTTCCTTTTGAGCTCTTCCAAAACGCCCTGATCCATCGGTTGGCATATGACGGTTACATTCGGTGGCAGAAACATCGCCTTCATGTCCCCCTCTTGAAGCTCCTCTGCATCAGGGTGCGTCGGGGCATTGTCTAGCAACAAAACCGCTTTCCTGGGCAGGTAAATTTCCTTCAAAAATTCCTCCGTGGAAGGAACAAGTTCCTTAGGGCTGGGCTGTAGCAGTAATAAGATCTACCAACCGAAAGGTGGCCAGTTCGAAGCCCGGTCGGGGGTGAGCGCTCGACCTCAAGCCCAGCTCACTGTTTACCTGAGCAGTTTGAAAACAGTTTATAAGCTGTAAATAGAGAAATGAGGCAACGCAAATTGCGGGGGAGGTATTTTAAAACACCATAAAGAACAAGACCAGAAATGCGGTGACCAAGAGGAAGGTGGAAGGAGGAAGTTCTGATGGCTCTTCGTCATAGAGAATGAAGCAACAGCACCCCCATGACTGAATCTGAGCAGAACATCAGCCTCCAAGGCACCCAAAAACTGGACTTCCAGACCACATACCTCCTTCTGTTTGTCTTATTCTGTTCTGTCCAAACGGTATTGAATGTTTGCCGTGTATGTGTATTGTGATCCGCCCTGAGTCTCCTTGGGGAGATAGAGCGGAATATAAATAACGGATAATAATAATAATAATAATAATAATAATAATAATAATAATGATAATAATAATTAGTCTTTGAACATTTCACTGGTGGGGGACATGGAAAGAGCCTCCTCGAAGACTGAGTAAATCCAGTCGGGCGTCCCCTGGGCAACATTTCTTGTAAACGGCTGATCTTTCCAATCCAAAAGCATTGCATTGCTTTTAAACATTTTTTTAAACATTTTAAATGTGTTTTATCTCTCCACAAATGGATGAACACTAAAGGTCTTTATCAAGACCATTGCTGACAATTATGTCTATTAATATAGAAGGTTTGTCACTTGCTAAGGAAGAGCTATTAGCCAAAATGTCCGAGGACATCTCGTGTGACATTTTATGTATACAGGAAACACACAGAGACATCACAATGAGAAGACCAAAAATTCTCGGAATGCAACTGGCAGTGGAACGACCTCACAGACAATATGGTAGTGCCATTTTTGTACGATCTGGTATAGCAATATCTGCAACCTCTCTCACAGAAGTGAACAACATTGAAATCCTATCTGTGGAACTGGATAGTTGCAGTGTATCTTCACTCTACAAACCTGGGGCTGATTTCTATTTTACGCCCCCAACCAATTGTCACAATCATGAAGCCCATTTTATTGTGGGAGATTTCAATAGCCATAATTGTGTCTGGGGCTATGACGAAGATGATAGAAATGGTGAAGCAGTTCTAACATGGGCCGATAATAGTAGAATGAGCCTCCTTCATGAGAGTAAATTACCACCATCATGTAATAGCGGCCGATGGAAGCGTGGTTATAACCCTGATCTGATTTTTGTAATTGAAAGCATAATCCACCAATGCATTAAAAGGGTATTAAACCCGATACCTAATACTCAGCACAGACCAATATGCTGCGTAATATATGCAGCTGTAAGACCAAAGTGTCCCATTCCGCAGAAGATATAACTTCAATAAAGCTAACTGGTCAAAGTTTACAGAGACCTTGGAAGCAGCTATTTCTGATATAGAACCTTCTATAGAAAATTATGACCTGTTTGTAGAAGCTGTGAAAAGATTTTCGAGGCTCTCAATCCCTAGAGGCTGTCACACAAGCTACCTACCAGGCCTAAATGAAGAATCACTAAATCAGCTACAGGAATATCTCAGACTCTTTCAAGAGAATCCATACAGTGATGGGACTATAGCAGCAGCCCAAAAACTATCTACAGCCATAGCTAATGCTAAGAAAGACCGCTGGATAGAGCTGCTTGAGAACCTTGACATGTCCAAGAGTTGCCAAAAAGCCTGGCAATTGCTGAGACGCTTGGATAGTGACCCTCTGGTCAACCATGGACATGCAAACTTAACACCAGACCAGATAGCTCACCAGCTAATTCAGAATGGGAAAACCAACCGCAGCAGAGTAAAGATGAAAATCAACAGGGTGCCAGAACGTGAAACCCACCAGTTGTCTTCTCCTCTAAACCTGAAAGAACTCAAAGAAGCCATCAAGCGATGTAAGACTGGTAAAGCACCTGGCCTAGATGACCTGATGATGGAGCAAATCAAACACTTGGGCCCCAAAGCTGAAAACTGGCTTTTGAAATTCTACAATCAGTGCCTGGCACACAAACATATTCCCAGAGTATGGAGGAAAACTAAGATCATTGCCATCTTAAAACCTGGTAAAGATGCCTCCAATGCCAGGAACTATCGACCAATCTCCCTCTTATGTCATCTATATAAAGTCTATGAGAGGATGCTATTAAATCGACTAGGACCTGTTATCGAACCAAAGCTTATTGCACAACAAGCAGGTTTCAGACCAGGGAAAAACTGTACAGGTCAAATTCTTCATCTGACTGAGCATATCGAGGAAGGCTACGAGAAAGGCTGCATCACGGGAACAGTTTTTGTGGACCTTACGGCAGCCTATGACACGGTGCAACATAGAAAAATGCTGCATAAAGTCTACCATATCACCCGGGACTTTGACTATACAAAAACTGTCCAGACCCTCCTGGAAAACTGCAGCTTCTATGTGGAGTTTCAGGGCCAGAAAAGCAGATGGAGGAGGCAAAAGAATGGTTTACCCCAAGGAAGCGTTCTTGCACCAACCTTATTTAATATCTTCACGAACAATCAGCCACAACCACCACTCAGAAAGAGCTTTATATATGCTGATGACCTTGGCCTTACAACACAAGCAAAAGATTTTGAAACAGTTGAAAACCAGCTCACTAATGCCTTGAAAGATCTCCCCAGCTACCACAAAGAGAACAACCTGAAGCCTAACCCTTCCAAGACACAAGTGTGTGCTTTCCACCTACGTAACCGTGAAGCCAACAGGAAACTGAAAGTTACTTGGGAAGGCCAAGAGCTCGAACACTGTTTCCATCCTAAATACCTTGGTGTCACCTTAGACCGAACACTAACATATAGGAAACACCGCATGAACACCAAGCACAAAGTAGCTGCACGCAACAACATCCTGCGGAAACTGACTGGCAGCTCATGGGGAGCAGACCCACAAGTAATAAGAACATCAGCCCTGGCCTTGTCTTTCTCAACTGCAGAGTCTGCCTGTCCTGTCTGGCACAAGTCTGCCCATGCAAAGCAGGTGGACATAGCACTGAATGAAACATGCAGAATCATCACGGGATGCCTTAAACCGACACCTGTTGATAAACTCTACAAGTTAGCTGGCATTGCCCCTCCTGACGTGCGACGGGAAGTTGCTGCTAACGGTGAGAGAAAAAAGGTCGAACATTGTGAAGGCCACCCACTGCATGGCTATCACCCTCCTCCCACCAGACTCAAATCAAGGAAGGGCTTCATGAGAACCACCACTCCCTCCTCTTGATGTTCCTCCAGCAGCAACAAGGGTGTCCCTCTGGGCAGCTAAACCTGGCAATTCCAACTGGATGGCCCCCCCATGAGGGTCTTCCTTCCTTCAGGGCAAACCAAGAATGGGCAACTTGGAAGTCCCTGAACAGACTCAGAAGCGGAGTGGGCAGATCTAAAGACAACTTGGCAAGGTGGCACTACCTGGAGGAATCCTCCACCTTGTGTGACTGTGGAGCAGAACAAACAACTCCTCATATGTATGCTTGCCCACAATGCCCTGCCTCATGCACGGAGGAGGAGCTGTTTAAAGCTACGAACAATGCGATTGCTGTTGCCCGCTTTTGGTCCAAAACTATTTAGCTGTTTGTGATTCCTCTATTTTACCACTTTTAAACTTATTTATTATGCAATGCTTTTGACACGAAATAAATAAATTTCACTGGTCATCAACAAACTTTTTTGATTGTAGTATTTTACAGGAAGAGCGTTTTTTGAAACTGTTTTAAAGGCTCTTGGATTTTTGGGCTTCCCAATCATTGCGAGGCCCATTTTGTGGATTTCTGTAGCACTGCTGCCTGCTAACATTGTCAGCCTTTCTTTACTACGCTTATAGCCAGGGGCTGCTGCTTCAGTTCTGGCTGCAAGACTCCTACTTGGTAACATTTTGCAATTAAACATCTGATCGCCTGTTAGGCTTTGAGTTTCAACAAAGTCTTGTACGTTTTTCTTGAATGCCTCTATTTCTTGATCATTTGATGACAGCTTCTCACCACAAACACTTAACCGACTGATTCCATAACGCTTCTTCCACCTGTCGAGCCAACCAATGCTTGCTGTAAAATCTGGTTCCCCTTCATTAAATTCCTTTCGAAAACACGACTTTTGCTGTAAAATAGGCCCGGAAATAGGCACGCCTTTGTCTCTGGACTACACAAACCAAACATACAAAGCTTCACTAACTTTTTCATAGTCAAACCTTTTCATCATTTTCCTCTTTCAGCACACCATTGGTAACTTTGGAGGTACACCATTCTTCCATCTCCAGTCGATTCCTTTTCCAGTCTCCTACTCTTACCTGTTGGACATATTAGTCGTCGGCTACTTTCTGTATTGTTCCTCCTTTGTCCAGTCTCTTGATTGCCTCAAGTTTCTGTTCCATGGATAAAACAAACTTCTTTCTCTTCGTAGCCATACTCGTGCAGAAGAAAGGGCATGCACAGATCAGTGGCGGAAAGGGTCTGCCACTTGTTTGGGAGCGTGGCTGCACTTGTATTGTTTTTGGGCGTGTTGTTGTTTTTCTGGGCAGCAACACGCTGTTTGTTATTCTATGTGTAGAAACTATGGGTTCCCACAGGGGTCCTGGTGGGAGGGAAATGTGAACAGCACAAGAGCATTATTGAAGAAGAGGCCATAGCTCAAAGGGAGGGCCCCTGCTGCACTTCACTTCCTGGTATCGCTCGTGAACAGAGTCAAGAAAATAGGATGACAACCATTGTGTCTGAAAATCTGGAGAGCTGCCACTGGGTCAGAGTACATGATACAGGCCAGACAGACAAAGTTTGTCATTCTGGGAGGGGCGAGACGCAGCCGGTACAGGTCGGACGCTGTCTGCGCTGACTACGTCTCACCCCTCCTGGCAGGCGACTAGTGCGCAGAGAGACGTGTTGCTGCCGAGAGAAACAGCTGTGGATCCCGGCGGGAGGCAGACTGCATTGGATGATACAGAACGTTGGATGAGCTAAGGTTGGATAAGCAAGACTCTACCGTATTGCAGAGATTCTTACCCTTTTACCACCAACTACCAAATGGGACTTTTACAGTTTTTGGAAGTTGGCTGTAAATATGAGTTGCAAAGGGATAGATTTGCCTGACAAAGCTGTGAATGTGCAAAACCGTGACTGTAAAGAAAAAGTGGAGAACAATGATGAAGGCAGAGAAGGACCAAAAAAGGGATGTCTGTAGGACTCGGCCAGATAGAGTGGCATCCACGTAACATCCCACGTGAGAGAGAAGAGACTGCCTCCACACCATCCCAGTCTGGGAGGAAGGACAAGACTGGACCAGAGGAAAGAGCTGCTGATCCATCTGTTGTGACTCAACCCCACGCTGCTCAAGCCTGCAGTCCCCAATGAGAAACAGGGAGCTAGTTTCAGAAGAGGCTGAGGGAATCCCTCCCCCTTGTCTCCTGATTGACAGTTGGGATGTATCTAGTTGTTATCTTCTCTGTTTCTTTCTCTCATTCTGATTGGTTTTGTAGAATGGTGCATGCTTTTGCTTCAGATTTCTGACTTATATCTCAGTGTGTACTTTGTGTATTAAGACCTCTCTCTGCTTGTGTCAGGAGAGATGTGGGGCTTGGAGTTTTTCCCTCTCTTTTAAACCCGAGAAGAGATGGAAATAGAGAGCAGCTCAGATCCAGTCCTTTACTATTAAGAAATGTAGTTATTAATTTTTTTGTAATTTTAAAGACTGAACTCTGCAGCTTTGCTTCCAAAGTTCTTGATTTTTTACAGCTACATCATTTCATGCTCTGCTTGTTGTGACCTGGATGCTCAACTATAAGTATCCTGTTGGTAATTATAGGTGGTCTGCTTTTTGTGGGGTAATTTTCCCCAACAAAATCCTGATGCCGCAGAAACAGAGACTTCTTGGAAATACCATTCTGTCGACTGTCCCTTTGTTCAGCTCTGATTCCAATAACTGTCTAATTCTGCACACCTTTTATCCGGAAGCTGCAACCTCTTCACATACAAGAATTTAGGAAAGTGGCTGCGGATAATTTGGGATTTTCTAACATTTAGGATGAAATAAATATACAGAGTGTTTCAAAAAGATGCACTCAATTGGAAAGAGCTAGATTTCTGCAGATGTGAAACTACCATGAGTGACACTCTTACCACTTGAAGGAGAGGGGCAGAGTGTCACGGCTGCTCTATGCCTCTCCCAGTGCACAAAAGGCCCCGAGCCCCAATCATTCACAAGCACAGAACACATAACACATGATATTACAAGTCACCGTCTTGTGAATGAATGAGGCTGGGGGCTGTTTGTGTGCTGGGAGAGGCAGCGTAGAGAGAGAGAGCTGAGCCTTCAGACACGCAAAGGCTAGCCTGCCTGGTTGGGAGGAAAAACAAGGTTGAATACCACACCAATCATAAGGTGTATAGCCGCCTATGCGTATCTGATGCTACGGGAAGTTTTTTTTTTTTCATGATCCATTCTCCGGCCCCTCTCTCCAGCCAATCTGCTCCCTCCCTCTATTTTCTTCTCACACAAACACTCAGAGAGATTGAGAGAGAGAGAGAGAGAGAGAGAGAGAGAGAGAGAGAGAGAGAGAGAGAGAGAGAGAGAGAGAGAGAGACTGACTGACTTTGACTTGACTCCAGTTATGGAAATCTTCCCACTTGAGTCTGAATTGGTGCTTATTATTATTATTATTATTATTATTACTCTTATGTCATATATTTCTAACACAAGCCCTGCCTTGCGGACCCTCAGTGACTGTGACGATTTAGGCTAATACTGCCTTTTGAAACAGAAATCCCCATCAGTGAGGGAGCCTTACCAAGAGAGTCCACAATCCCATTCATCTCCTCCATGACCTGCTTGTGCAAGGCTTTCTGGTCCGGATTCAGGAGAACCCACTGCCTAAGTGTACTATTCTACATATATTCTTGTTGACATTAAGTGGGTTAGTTTTGGCCCAGCTCTCCACCATGTTCAGGCCATTTTGAATTCTGATCCTATCTTCTAGACCAGGGGTCCCCAAACTTTTAAAACAGGGGGCCAGTTCACGATCCTTCAGACCGATGGAGGGCTGGACTATAGTTGGCCACCAAGCAATAATAATTAATAATAATTAATAACAACAACAACAACAACAACAACAAAGAGGGTTTGAAGAGACCCTTTGGGCCAATTAGTCCAACCCCCTTCTGCCTCTGTGCACCAAAAGCACAAGCAAAGCACCCCTGACAGATGGCCACCCAGCCTCAATGTTAATAATAATAATAATAATAATAATAATAATAATAATAATAATAATAATAAGGGTTGTAAGAGAAGAAGAGACCCCCTTCTGTCATTTAGCCCAACCCACTTCTGCTCTTGTGCCGTGGGGGCCGGATAAATAGCTTCGATGGGCCGCATCTGGCCCCCAGGCCTTAGTTTGGGGACCCCTGTTCTAGACTGTGAGCTATCCCTGCTAATTTGGTTTCATCTGAAAACATGATACGCATATTAAGCAGCACCCTCTTCCCATGTCTTGTACCCTTTTGAATCTTAGTTCCATTCAAAGTTCTTTGAACATCCATTCTGATTTATTTAGTTTTCTCTTCATTTCCCCCCCCCCCACCCCTTATAGCAAATGTTTGCAATTGTGCCTTCAGTATTTCACTTCTAAGGAAAGGCATTCTATCTTGTCTGTTTCAACAGATGTTGATAATTAAGCCTGGAGCAAAAGGCACCCCGGCAGGCCCAGTCCTCCTCTCCCAGGAACCCTTCTGCTTACCTGACTCAGTCCCACTCCATCGCAAAGGGGGAGAAACGGCTGAGGATTCGGCCACAGCATCATTCCAGACCCTGGAGAGAGAGCAAGGGGTGGAAAGCTGGTCACAGAAACAGGCCTCAGAGGTGACCATTGCAGTCCTATAAAGAAACCGGTGAGGAAACGACCCTAAGAACACAGGCACATTCAACAGCCAATGAAGATGTACAATGTGAGGGTTTAGGACTTTATCTCGCAAGCAGGGCTGTGTTTGAGTGAAACTAGCACTGGGCTTTGTGTTTCAATTGACAAAAGTGATTCTTTGCTGTCTGTTTGTCTTCCAGCTCAGTTTCAGGGCTCAGCTCAGCTTAGGGTCCCACCTGGGAAGACACTGAAGGGCTGCATTGTCAGTCCTATTGCAAGAAAGAAAACTGCAAATCAAACTGAAATGACACCTCTAGCAACCCTATGCCTACATATAACAATTTATTTTATTTTTATTATTATTATTATTATTTTATTTTTTTACTCGCCTCTTCTTGCAGTTCCAGGCAGGTTACCACAAAATTTTAAAAACACAACCTTTGTCAAAATTCAACAAAGATACATATTTCTATAAAAGATCCACATTAAAACTGCCTTTCTATAAAATACATATTAAAGTACATAAAACATCACAGAAAAGACATGAGTTTAAGATATATACCCATCTCAAGGCCAAATGATCCGGCATGTTCACCTTCTGAAGCTCCAACTGTGGGTGTGCACTCATCCCCCCAAAGCGGGATTTCCACTGGCACAAAACCCCAAAACTCCCAGAAGAGTCCCTTCTCACCCTGCAAGGCGGCAGCCCCGTCTCCTTCCCGCTTCAGCTCCTTCTGCCTGAGACTCTGGGTGGTGTCTGGTGGAGATTCCTCTGGTGCAGGGACTTCCATGGAGTTATTATTATGGGCCTGGAAGAGCACAGAGCATTCCAGAAGGAGTTTGGGAAATGTTCAGAAACATCACAGACCTATAGACCTTTTTTGGAAAGAATAACTCTGAGATGGCAACCTAGTTTGGAAGCAATGCCCCCCTCCCCCTCCCACCATTGTCTATGTTCTATCTTGAGCAGAGCATCAACCAAGCTGAGGGTAGAGATGGAGGGGCAGAGCAGGTGGGGAAAGAGGCCAAGGGAGCAGGGCCTTGCTTATCCACCACATCGGTCCCATCTTGGAAGAAAGGCAGGATGTACGTTCAACCTGTCCATCAGTCCCCAGGTTAGTGAAACCCAGAGGGAATGCTCTCACCTGTCCTTCCTGCTCCTTGTCCTCGGCCCGACTCAGGAGGAAGCCTTCCGCCAGGGCCACCGCCTGGGAACAGGTCTCCTGCATAAAGCTCCTAGCAGCCCTGAAAGACAGTTGCATCTCTCAAGTAGGGAAAATTTAGGGACGCTTTATGCGGGAGGCTAATTTAACTAATCTACAACACCATAAAACTGCTCACGAGGAAAAGAAGAGGAAGAACAGCCACCAATGGACGGTGAAGCAACAGCTCCCCCTGTGGCCGGAATCGTGAAGCTGGAAAGATGTTAAAAAATGCCTCTGTGTCTGTCTAAAACTGAATGTTGTTTGTCTGTTGGCATTGAATGTTTGCCATATATGTGTTCATTGTAATCCGCCCTGAGTCCCCTTTGGGGTGAGAAAGAAGGGCGGAATATAAATACTGTAAATAAAGGAAGATGACCACGGCAGGATCAGTTGAGTAAAATATTATTAATAGTATACAGTTACATTTTGTACTATTTTTGAACTCTTTATTCAAGAGACTTTGAATAACTGACCTATCAACACTCTTTGATTAGAATATAGAAGGTGGCAAGCCTCGTTAATTAGATATTTTAGAGCGACACATATATAGAAACACATATTTGTGTAGTGTTTAAAGAAGAAAAGATGAAAATCTAACATAGTGAATTATCATCCAGACAATCCTAATTGACTAACCAATGGAGCTGATATTTGGGATCCATCTGGCAGTCGTGATGATGAGATGAAATGCCTGCAAAGAACGGGAAGAGGAGGCGGGAAGGAGGCCGGATCTCCTGGGAAGGCCAGAAGGTCCTGAGGAGAAGAGGGCGTTCGCTTCTGTCTCCGAGGCCCTGTGGATCTCCCCAACCCCGAGGCCATGTCTCTCATCCCGGGGCCTGGGCTGAAGAGAGGGACGTGAAGGCAAAACCAAGGCCAGGCCTCTCTCCCGCCCTCCCTCCCTCTTTCTTGGGATCACAGAAGACACGGAGACACTTCTTTCCTCTTCTCAAAGAGACCTCCTTCGTTCTACAGCAGACCCATCACATTCACTCTTCCAAACAATCCTACCTTTCCTTTTGGCATCCAATGTTCTTTCCACCCTTCAAGCTGAGGTCAAGATTGGCCCTCAGGTCCCGGGAATGGCCGTTCATGGCGGAACGGCGAAGGAAAGGGCCGGGGAAGATTCTGCCCGGAGACGGATGACGTCAGGGAGGGAGGCGGATTCCCATTGGCGGACCCTGGGCGTTGGGAAGAAAAGAAAGGAGGAGCGTCTCTCTCTGTCTAGAGCTCCGTTCGACTGCCGAGAAGCCCCGCCCCTCTCTGGGCATCGTGCCCGCGGCTGCCATGTTGAGCCCGGGCGGAAGTCCACCGAGGAGGGAGGCGTCTTCCTAGAGAGACTCAGGACGAGAGGCGCCTTTTCCTGTCAGAGCGAGCGCGGGAGGGAGAGGAAGGAGGAAGCGGAGGAGGAGGAGGAGGAGGAGGAGGAGGAGGGGTGAGTGTGCGTGTGTGTGTTTGGGGGGGGGGTCCCCGAGTCTCCCCCGCGCCCCCCTCCGGCCTTGGCCTGCCTGGCCCTTCGCCTCAAGGCCTCCCTTCCGGCCTCCCTTCCTGGCCCGGCCTTCCTGCCTCCCCCCCCCCCCCGCCCATCTCCATCTCCACGCAGAGGCGCCTCCCGCTCCTTGGCCTGGCCCCCCCTTCCCCGCTTCACCCGGCGCTTCCTCGGGCAGCCTGCCTGCCATGAGGAGCGGGCCAGGAGAGTCCGGCCCAGGGCGAGTCTGCCCGGAGACGGGTGACGCGGAGAGACGAGGCCGATTCCCATTGGCCGATTCCTGGAGTGACCGTTAACGGCAGAAGGGTGCAGCGGGGGGCGGGGCGGGGGCGTTCCTGCCCGGAGACCGATGACGCCAGAGAGGAAGGCGGATTCTCATTGGGCGTTGGGAGGAAAGGAAACAAGGGGCGTGTCTGCCCATTTTCCGCCGGGAATTAAAAACACGGATGTTCCAGAGCGCGTTTGAATGAACAGGCCCAATACAGCTGGCATTAGAATGCTTCTCTCTGTTTTAAGGGCATACGGCACTTTATCACTCATTTCCATGACACAGCACTTTATGAAACCTGTCCCTGCTGGTTGTTTTTAATTCTATGATTTTATTGCTTGGATTTTAATGTATTTATTATTTATTTTGTGAATCGTTGGAATGTTTTTGGTCAAATGTCTTGTGTTGTTGTTTTCGGGCTTGTCCCTGTTGTAAGCCACCCCGGGTCCCTTTGGGGAGATGGGGCGGGATATAAAAATAAAGTTTATTATTATTATTTATATTATAACAGATTTCATATGCAATAGGGTAACAGTGTAAATCAATGTTTCTCAACCAGGGGGTCGGGACCCCTGGGTAGGTCACGAAGGGGATGTCAGAGGTGTTGTCAAAGACCATCAGAAATACATATTTCTGATGGTCTTAGGAACCCCTTTGGCAGTCCTTGTGAATGTGATCAACAAATTCTCTGGTTAATTGGGGACCATTTTATTTATTTATTTATTTATTTTATTAGACTTGTATACCGCTACTCCCAGTTTGGCTCGGAGCGGTTTACAGAAATAGATTAAAACAATACACTTAGCTTTAAATAAACAATAACAACAATAAAAACAACAATAAAAACAGACATAGCCCCGAGTTTTTCACCCATCGAAAGCTTGTTGGAAGAGCAAGGTTTTGCAGGCTTTCCGAAAGGCAAGTAGGTCTCGGATAGTTCGAGTTTCAACTGGCAAGGCATTCCATAAATGAGGGGCTACAATCAAGAAGGCATTCTTCCTAGTAGAAGACAAATGATAAGTCCGTATGTTAGGGATTTCAAGCAAATTTTGGTCTTCGGACCGAAGTAATCTCTGGGGTTGGTAGGGGGATAAGCGGGCCCTCAGGTACGCCGGCCCTAAACCATGTAAGGCCTTAAAGGTTAGTACCAGTATCTTGAAAGTAATCCGGTACTCAATCGGTAGCCAGTGCAGCTGTTGTGGAATTGGGGTGATACGCCACCTCACCGGCACCCTGGCGAGAAGACGAGCTGCCGCATTTTGCACCAGCTTCAGTTTCCGGATCACTGACATAGGAAGGCCAATGTAGAGGGCGTTACAGTAGCCGAGCCTCAAGATGACCGTCGCCTGGATCACCGTAGCCAGGTCGTTCCTAGATAGGTAGGGAGCCAGTCGCCTAGCCTGACGTAGATGGAAAAACGCAGATCTGCTCACAGCAGAGACCTGGGCCTCCATTGTGAGCAGAGGGTCCAATAAGACACCAAGACTTTTTACAGAAGATGACGGACGTAGTGTCTCGCCATCCAGGGTAGGCAGCTGCATCTCCCCCCCACCCGGACGGCCCAGCCAAAGGATCTCCGTCTTCGCTGGATTCACCCTCAACCTGCTGGCACGCAATCATCCAGTAACGGCCTCAAGGCACTGATGGAAACTATCGGGTACGGAGTCCGGCTGGCCCTCCATCCTCAGAATGAGCTGAGTGTCATCAGCGTACTGGTGGCACTCGAGCCCAAAGCTCCACACCAGTCGGGCAAGCGGTCGCAAATAGATGTTAAATAATAGAGGAGAGAGAATAGCTCCCTGTGGGACCCCACAAGTTAGTGGAGACCACGCGGAAACCATCCCTCCCCTCACCACCCGCTGTCCCTGATTCTGGAGGAAGGAGGACACCCATTTAAGGGGTATCTCCCTAACCCCCATCATGGCTAGGCGATGGGTCAATAGATTGTGATTGACCGTATCAAATGCTGCTGTGAGATCCAATAACACGAGCAGCGCTGATCCGCCTTGATCCCTTTGGCAGCGAAGCTGATCTGTGATGGCAACTAGCACAGTCTCCGTCCCGTGCCCCCTACGGAAGCCGGACTGGAAGGGATCAAGTCCGGCTGTGCGATTGAGGAACTGCTGCAACTGTTCTGCTGCTGCCCTCTCAACCACCTTGCCCAGAAACGGAAGATTCGAGACTGGGCGGTAGCTAGAGGAAACCGAACGATCTAAGTCTGGTTTCTTCAGCAGCGGAGAGACCATCGCCTCTTTTAAACCCTCTGGAAAAACTCCTCAAGGGAGCTATTTATTATATTCAACAGAGGTTCACGTAATCCCTCCAGGCAAGATTTTACTAGCCAGGAGGGACACGGATCGAGGGAGCAGGTGGTCGGCCTAGTTGCAGTCATCTGGTGGCACAAGCTATACCTGGTACTACCCAGATGACAGTCAGAAGCATCATCTTTAGCACATAATTTTAGTTCGAGCCACAACATTGTCTCCTGTGCAAAAGCAAACTTTTGCCTTTATTTTTCCTTCATTTACAATGTAATGTCTTCCTGTCCTTGTTGCCTTTCTATGAATCCGCTGCAGTTTGCCAATGTCCTTTCTAAAATGGACTGAACTGAGCAGAACTGGGCAGGAATCATGATGTCTCCCACCCAAGGGTGCTGTTGGAGTGCAGAAGGATCTGGAGGGCAGCAGGATTCCCACTCACCCTGGGGGTCTATCCATCTGTCTCCTCTATACCGCCTTCTCTCATGTACTGCTGCTAGGCTGAGTGCCTTGGCTCTGGCTGAAGTTACATACCTTTGTGGTATAGGTTTTGTAAGAATGCAGTATGTCAAGGAACTTTGTGGCCTAATGTGCTCTCAGTGTCTCCAGGCGCCTTGCTTTAGAAACGTGGGGCAGGGATCACGCTGCAGGGAAAGAGAGGATCAGGAAAATATCTTTTTCCCGAGTTGGGAGAAATCTACACAAGAAAATGAAGTATTTTTCTCCCAAGACTGATCACTTGGGATAGTCTGTCCATACAGATGGCCACTCAGATTTTGAGTGGAGATGTGAAGAAGCGGGATCTAGGTAGGAAATGCTTTGCATCGTTAGCCCCTTTCCGTGTTGACCATATTATTAGAGGCCTTCCTTTACCAAGGTTGGATTAGACACAGGATCTTAGGCCGCTATCCCCTTTGCAGGGATTGTTCTTTGTTGGGCAAGTGTTAAAGTGCTTCTCAGCAGGCAACGGGCTCTTACCAGTTGGGCCAGTCTTTCTCCCCTCTTCCCCTGTGATTGCTACAGCACTAGGCTATTGTTCTTCATGTTCAATGAGATCTTTCTGTACTCTGCTCCTGATAAGATTTTCCTCTTATTCATCTCGCAGGTAACCTCTAAACGAACCTTATGAAGAAAACATTGCCCTTTGCCTTACGTCTGAAAGGAAAGTACGCAGGATTAACAAGAACAAGAAATAAATTGGAGAAATTATATTTCAAGCTACATACCTTTGAATGTAAGGAAAGGAAGGATTGTGCTGTAAAAAGAGGGGTTGGTAAAGAGAAAATAAGGCTACAGCAATACAGAGACTGGGAAGAGGAAATGTCCTATTCAGGAGTCCATATCTGTGAACTTCAGGCATAATATTAGAATAATAAATGTTAAAAAATGGAAACTTCATTGTCAAAATCACACACAGGGGAGAAGCGACATAATTGTAAGGACTGTGGGAAATGTTTCATTAGGAGAAGTTCTCTTGCTAAACATCAACTAACTCACACAGGAGAGAAGCCATATAAATGTGTGGAATGTGGAAAGAGCTTCAGTCAGAGTGGAAATCTACACACCCATCAAAGGACTCACACAGGGGAGAAGCCACATACATGCATGGAATGTGGAAAGAGCTTCAGTCAGAGTGGAGATCTACGCACCCATCAAAGGACTCACACAGGGGAGAAGCCACATACATGCATGGAATGTGGAAAGAGCTTCAGTCAGAGTGGACATCTGCGTATCCATCAAAGGATGCACACAGGAGAGAAGCCACATAAATGCATGGAATGTGGAAAGAGCTTCTGTCAGAGTGGAGATCTGCGTATCCATCAAAGGATACACACAGGAGAGAAGCCACATACATGCATGGAATGTGGAAAGAGCTTCAGTCAGAGTGGAGATCTACGCACCCATCAAAGGATCCACACAGGGGAGAAGCCACATAAATGCATGGAATGTGGAAAGAGATTCAGTAAGAGTGGAAATCTACGCACCCATCAAAGGATCCACACAGGGGAGAAGCCACATACATGCAGGGAATGTGGAAAGAGATTCAGTGAGAGTGGACATCTGTGTATCCATCAAAGGATGCACACAGGAGAGAGGCCACATACATGCATGGAATGTGGAAAGAGATTCAGTCAGAGTGGAGATCTACGCACCCATCAAAGGATCCACACAGGGGAGAAGCCACATACATGCATGGAATGTGGAAAGAGCTTCAGTAAGAGTGGACATCTGCGTATCCATCAAAGGATACACACAGGAGAGAAGCCACATAAATGCATGGAATGTGGAAAGAGCTTCAGTGAGAGTGGAGATCTACGCACCCATCAAAGGATCCACACAGGGGAGAAGCCACATACATGCATGGAATGTGGAAAGAGCTTCAGTAAGAGTGGACATCTGCGTATCCATCAAAGGATACACACAGGAGAGAAGCCACATACATGCATGGAATGTGGAAAGAGCTTCAGTCAGAGTGGAGATCTACGCACCCATCAAAGGATCCACACAGGGGAGAAGCCACATACATGCATGGAATGTGGAAAGAGCTTCAGTAAGAGTGGACATCTGCGTATCCATCAAAGGATACACACAGGAGAGAAGCCACATACATGCATGGAATGTGGAAAGAGCTTCAGTCAGAGTGGAGATCTACGCACCCATCAAAGGATCCACACAGGGGAGAAGCCACATAAATGCATGGAATGTGGAAAGAGCTTCAGTCAGAGTGGAAATCTACGCACCCATCAAAGGACTCACACAGGAGAGAAGCCACATACATGCATGGAATGTGGAAAGAGCTTCAGTCAGAGTGGAGATCTACGCACCCATCAAAGGATACACACAGGAGAGAAGCCACATACATGCATGGAATGTGGAAAGAGCTTCAGTCAGAGTGGAAATCTACGCACCCATCAAAGGACTCACACAGGGGAGAAGCCACATAAATGCATGGAATGTGGAAAGAGCTTCAGTCAGAGTGGAGATCTACGCACCCATCAAAGGATTCACACAGGAGAGAAGCCACATAAATGCATGGAATGTGGAAACAGCTTCAGTGAGAGTGGACATCTGCGTATCCATCAAAGGACTCACACAGGGGAGAAGCCACATACATGCATGGAATGTGGAAAGAGCTTCAGTCAGAGTGGAAATCTACACACCCATCAAAGGACTCACACAGGGGAGAAGCCACATAAATGCATGGAATGTGGAAAGAGCTTCAGTCAGAGTGGAAGTCTACGCACCCATCAAAGGATGCACACAGGAGAGAAGCCACATACATGCATGGAATGTGGAAAGAACTTCAGTAACAGTTCGAATCTTCGTACCCATCAAAAGATTCACACAGGAGAGAAGCCACATAAATAGGACAAGTGCAAAGAAGCAGAATGGTTGTCCAAAGAACTTCTAACGACTATGACTCAAAAGAGACATGAACAGGAAGTGGAAGGGGAAGAAATCATATAACCATAGAGTTGGAAGAGACCTCATGGGCCATCTAGTCCAACCCCCTGCCATGAAGCAGGAAATTGCATTCAAAGCACCCCGGACAGATGGCCATCCAGCCTCTGCTTAAAAGCCTCCACAGAAGGTTCCACAGCTGAACTGCTCTCACAGTGAGGAACTTCTTCCTTATGTTCAGGTGGAATCCCCTTTCCTGTAGTTTGAAGCCATTATTCTGCATCCTAGTTTGCAGAGCAGCAGACAACAAGTTTGCTCCCTCCTCCTTATGGGATTTTGGCCTGCATAAATAGGGGCAGAGTGTCTAGATCCAGGGAAGTCATGCTCCCCCTCTATTCTGCCTTGGTCAGACCACTTTACCTGGAATCACACTGTGTCTAATTCTGGGCACTGCAATTGAAAGGAGACGTTGAAAAGCTGGAAGGTGTCCAGAGGAGGGCGACTAAAATGATCAAGGGTCTGGAGAACAAGCCCCATGGGGAGCGGCTTAAAGACCTGGGCATGTTTAGCCTGCAGAAGAGAAGGCTGAGAGAAGAATGAATAAATGCATGTACAAGTATATATGAAAATATCAATCTGGGTTTGTAAAAGGAAGACAAATGTCACGTTTGATAGGAAGAGTATTAAACAAAATATGTCTGTCTCAAGAGAGGAAGTTAAAAGTGGGGATACTAGCATTAGATATATTTAATGCTTTGATTGTGTAGCATGGCAGATAATAAGTGAGATTATGAATTAATTTGGAATGGGAAGTAGAATAAAAGGATGATTAGAACCATTTTATTTGCTATGGTGATAGAATTATGTGCAAACGCCATCCAAAAAGGTAAGAATGTAGAAGGTGTAGGAATAAAGGAAAAGCAGAAGGTGAGCTTATTTGCTGATGACACATTGTTATTGATTAAATATCTGGGTAGGTCAAATGGATAGGAGAGAGGATCATTGAAAGATATTTGGGAAAACAGTGGGTTTATATTATACAAAGAAAGAAGAAAAAAACTTTATAGAACAGAGCCATACGGGAATTAGAATCAAGAACAAATTAATATACCTGGGAGTAAGTATAACAAAGGACTTAAAAGAAATAGAAGAGGTAAATGTAGTAGCATTGAGGAAAATAGTTCAAAAAAATTAATACACATCTATCTTGTTTGGAAAGACAGCAATACTAAAAATGAAAATGCTTCTGAGGATAAACTTTATACTTACATATACCTTATATTTATAATGCCATTTCAGATTACAGAAGAAGAGGTGAATACATTATTTCTTTGCAACATTTCTACCCCACCTTTCTCCACCCCAAAGGAGACTCATTTGGACAAATGATAAATACTGTAATGGCAGTCAAAGAAATTGCCGAAACAAGTTACAGAACAGATCTCAAAAAGAAGAAGGATTAGCGCTTCCTCATATGAAAAAATATTATAAAGCAAACAGACTGAGATTGGTTATACAAGGAATGATGAAAAGGAGGATGTAGAATAGTTAATAATGGATTCAGGAAAAGTGGAGGAAGAAATTCGTAATATGTTTTAAAATAGTTTATGAGAAAAAAAATAAGGTAAACTGGGAACCCAATGTTGAGTAATGCATTAGAAATATGGAACAAATACAGGAGAAAGTTAATAACAGATGGCTCAATAATAACCCCAATTATAATGGAAAAGACATTTCCAAAAAATAAAAAATATATATGATGGATAAAAAAATTAAGGGGAAAAACTTAGATAAAATAGGGGATTGACCAAAGGTTGGAATGAAGAAAGAAAAGATTAGGAACATAAAAATTTGAAAGGAATATCCAGTAAAATTTCTAAAATATTAATTGAAAAAAACAAAGGAAAAGTAAAGAATAACACAGAGGGGTTATAATTATGGGCACAAAGACACTTGAAAAATATATCCATATGTGTTAAAGAAAATTATTATTTAGTTGATATGGAAATGGTACCTCACACCCATAAGAATAGGAAATATAAATAAAAACTACTCAAACAATTGCTGGAGAGGATGCCAAGAATCGGGAACATACATACATATGTGGTGGCAGTGTCAATATATAAATAATTTCTGGGGAAAAGTATTAAGAGAGATAGACACAATGAACATTCAAATAGAAAGAAGTCTTAGCATGGCTTTATTCTCATTATATAATAATAAACAGTTGGAAAAAGAGGACAAAGATGCGATAACAAACGCATTAACAATTGCAAGACTGCTTATAGCAAGGAATTGGAAAAGGGAAATAAATATAGAGATAGAAGAATGGTATAAGGAAGTATGGAAACTGGGAAGAAATGATAGGTTGACGTGGAGAGGGATTTAGAAACAAAGTGGTTGTGATGATGTCTGGAGAAAATGTATTGGAAGAGGATTCAATAAGAAAAACGGAATTACCTCCTCAAGAGGGAATGAAAAGGAATTTTGGACAGATGATAAATAAAAAAAGTGACTTGGGGGAGGGTAAGAAATCTGTATAAGCGTGAAAATAACAGTAGATGCCAAATGTTAATGTATTGTAGATTGTACTGAATATAATGTGGCTGCTGTAAAAGGATGTACGATTTTTTTAAAAAAAAAATTAATAAATGTATTTGTAATTTGTATAAATATGCATTTGTTTTTCTTTCTTGTATTTGAATATAAATTATTTTTAAAAACAGATTATGATGTAGCAGCTATAAAAGCCAATGTGATTCCAGGCTGTCCCGATAGGAGGATTCTGTCTATATCCAAGGAAGTCACGGCCTCCTTTCTTCCGCTTTGGTCAGACTCACCTGGAATGACCCTGTCTCCAGGTCTCGGTCCCACAATTCAAGACGGATATTGACAGGTCAGAATATCTCCAGAGACGGGATGTAGAGAAGGGCGGAGAGAGACAGCTGGGTATGTTTCACTTGGAGGAAAGAAGGAAGGGCTTCTCCCTCGGCAGGAAGGAAATGTTGGATCCCAAAAGGGTTGGCCGTGGTCAGGATGAGAGGTGGATGGAGAGGAAAGGCGTGTCCATGAGACCCCGTGTTGCCTCCTCCTGGAATGGACTCCTAGGACCCTAGAGCCGGAAGAGACCCCCAAGGGCCACCCCGTCCTGCCCCTGCCATGCAGGAAGGCACAATCAAAGCACTCCAGGTAGATAGCAACTGCAGAGAAGCCTCCAGAGAAGGAGACTCCACCACACTCTGAGGCAGCCTAGGCCACTCTCCAACAGCCCTTACTCATTCTTATTGTGTATCTTTGTATATTAAGAGAAGACCTGTAAATAGTTATAAGTAGTGAATAAATCAAGAATAAAACCTCCAAGGACTTTGGATGAAAGTCAGAACTCAAGAGTGTTTATTCAAAGAGACGAACTAGTTTACAAGGCCAGAGGCTGTGAAACTGTGACCAGGACTCTGCAGTGTTTTGGGGGTTGGAATCCACTCCTTGCCTATGAGACAGTCTGTCCCATTGTATAGCTGGAGGAGGCCGTGAGAGGACTGAATTCACCTGCCTGTCTAGCAGGGGTGTTGTGTGTGTTTTACTCCGCTTCTCCTTTCCTTCCATCACTCATTAACACTGACTAGTTGTGCAGGCCTCACCTACACAACAGAAAGCATTTCCTGAAGGTAAGAGCTGTTCAGTAGTGGAGTCTGCTCCTATCGGGAGGAAGAGGAGATGTGTGTTCTTTCGCCATGAAACCACTGATCCCGTGGGTCTGGAGTCCAGCCCCATTCTCTCCAAGCAGCGTCACCATCCAGACCATCCTCTGCAGGTCGCTCTCCAGCCCCTTTTTGGGGTCATCCAGAGAGAGGAACCCGCACTTCTCTAGGCCCTTGCCTTCTTACCCAAATCAGAGATTCACAGAATAGTATATTTGGAAGAGACCACGAGGGCCATCTAGTCCAACCCCCTTCTGCCAGGCAGGAAAAGCAGAATCCCTTGCCAGAATCCCCGCAGGGTTCAATACTGTCTCCCACGCTGTGTAACATCTACATGAAGCCGTTGGGAGAGATCATCTGAAGTTTTGGAGTTCAATGTCATCTGTACGCAGAGGTCTTCCTTGTCAGTCGCAAGGCCAAACAGGGCACAGGGTCACAGCCTGTGTTGGATGGGTTACCTGTCCAAACGTCTCTCCCCTTATGAACCATCTCGGAGTCTAAGACCGTCTGGAGAGGCCCTGCTCTCAATCCCGCCCTCTTCGCTGGCATGATTGGCAGGGATGAGAGACAGGGCCTTCCTTCTCGGTAGTGGAAAGGATGGGAAGAGAAGAGAAAAAGGAAGGAAGGGCAAGAGAAAAGAAGACAAAGGAAGGGAAGGAAGGAAGGGGAAGAGAAAATAAGGCAAAGGAAAATATGGGAAGAGAAGAGAAAAAGGAAGGAAGGACAAGAGAAAAGAAGACAAAGGAAGGGAAGGAAGGAAGGGGAAGAGAAAATAAGGCAAAGGAAAATATGGGAAGAGAAGAGAAAAAGGAAGGAAGGGCAAGAGAAAAGAAGACAAGGGAAGGGAAAGGAAGGAAGGAAGGGGAAGAGAAAATAAGGCAAAAGAAAATATGGGAAGAGAAGAGAAAAAGGAAGGAAGGACAAGAGAAAAGAAGACAAAGGAAGAGAAGGGAAGGAAGGAAGAGGAAGAGAAAATAAGGCAAAGGAAAATATGGGAAGAGAAGAGAAAAAGGAAGGAAGGACAAGAGAAAAGAAGACAAAGGAAGAGAAGGGAAGGAAGGAAGGAAGGACAAGAGAAAAGAAGACAAAGGAATATATGGGAAGAGAAGAGAAAAAGGAAGGAAGGACAAGAGAAAAGAAGACAAGGGAAGGGAAGGGAAGGAAGGAAGAGGAAGAGAAAATAAGGCAAAGGAAAATATGGGAAGAGAAGAGAAAAAGGAAGGAAGGACAAGAGAAAAGAAGACAAAGGAAGAGAAGGGAAGGAAGGAAGAGGAAGAGAAAATAAGGCAAAGGAAAATATGGGAAGAGAAGAGAAAAAGGAAGGAAGGACAAGAGAAAAGAAGACAAAGGAAGAGAAGGGAAGGAAGGAAGGAAGGACAAGAGAAAAGAAGACAAAGGAATATATGGGAAGAGAAGAGAAAAAGGAAGGAAGGACAAGAGAAAAGAAGACAAGGGAAGGGAAGGGAAGGAAGGAAGAGGAAGAGAAAATAAGGCAAAGGAAAATATGGGAAGAGAAGAGAAAAGGGAAGAAAGGGCAAAAGAAAAGAAGACAAAGGAAGGGAAGGGAAGGAAGGAAGGGGAAGAGAAAATAAGGCAAAGGAAAATATGGGAAGAGAAGAGAAAAAGGAAGGAAGGACAAGAGAAAAGAAGACAAAGGAAGGGAAGGAAGGAAGGGGAAGAGAAAATAAGGCAAAGGAAAATATGGGAAGAGAAGAGAAAAAGGAAGGAAGGGCAAGAGAAAAGAAGACAAAGGAAGAGAAGGGAAGGAAGGAAGGGGAAGAGAAAAAGGAAGGGCAAGGGAAAAGAGGGTAAAGGGAAGGAAGGGAAGAGAAAAAGGAAGGGCAAGAAAAAAGAAAGCAAAGGAAGGGAAGGTTAGAAGGCAGACCCTGTATTTTAGTTCTTGTGAACCACTGGTAGTTCGTGGACCACTGGTTGAGAGCCACTGTCTGAAAGGGAAGGGGCTAACTCTGGATCCCTCCCATAACGGCTATTTACAATATGCAAACTAACCACTCCCGACTAAAGAGGAAAACAGAGGATGTTTCTGTAGGGGCACAACGTTCACAAACTTGACATTTGCAACCAAGGTGGAAATGGAGCTGGAAACTAAGCCCAAAGGAACAAGTGATGGAATTACATATGGTTTATTTCTTTTCAGATGAGGTGACATGACAATCATATTTAACCCTCTGAAGCAGTGGTCCTCAAGCTGTGGGTCCCCGGGTGTTTTGGCCTACAACTCCCAGAAATCCCAGCCAGTTTACCAGCTGTTAGGCTTTATGGAAGTTGAAGGCCAAAACATCTGGGGACCCACAGGTTGAGAACCACTGCTCTGAGGGATTGTCAAACAGAGCTTGCTTTCTGCTATTCCAGAGAACAGGACCTCCAACTTAGGGATTCAAATGACAAGAACGGGACTCCACCAAATCTGACGCAGAACTTCTCAAAGGGTCCTGTTTGAAATCAGACATTTTCCCACAATGGCTGTTTTTTAGCCTGTATGTGTTCTCTGGTGCTGGTTAAGGGCTGAACTCTGAGTAAAACATTTCCCACACTCCTGGCATTGGTATGGCTTCTCTCCTGTGTGGAGTCTTTTGTGGCTCACCAAGGCTGTACTGGTAGTAAAACATTTCCCACACTCCTGGCATTGGTATGGCTTCTCTCCTGTGTGGAGTCTTTTGTGTTTCACCAAGTTTGAACTGGAAGCAAAACATTTCCCACACTCCTGGCATTCGTATGGCTTCTCCCTCGTGTGGAGTCTTTTGTGTTTCACCAAGTTTGAACTGGAAGCAAAACATTTCCCACACTCCTGGCATTCGTATGGCTTCTCCCTCGTGTGGAGTCTTTTGTGTTTCACCAAGTTTGAACTGGAAGCAAAACATTTCCCACACTCCTGGCATTCGTATGGCTTCTCCCTCGTGTGGAGTCTTTTGTGGCTCACCAAGTCTGAACTGTAAGCAAAACATTTCCCACACTCCTGGCATTGGTATGGCTTCTCTCCTGTGTGGAGTCTTTTGTGCCTCACCAAGGCTGAACTGGTAGTAAAACATTTCCCACACTCCTGGCATTCGTATGGCTTCTCCCTCGTGTGGAGTCTTTTGTGTTTCACCAAGTTTGAACTGGAAGCAAAACATTTCCCACACTCCTGGCATTTGTATGGCTTCTCTCCTGTGTGGAGTCTTTTGTGGCTCACCAAGGCTGAACTGAAAGCAAAACATTTCCCACACTCCTGGCATTGGTGTGGCTTCTTTCCTGTGTGGAGTCTTTTGAGCCTCACCAAGGCTGAACTGGAAGCAAAATACTTCCCACACTCTTGGCATCTGTATGGTTCCTGACCTGTGTGAAATTTCTTGTGTTTCACCACACATTTTGCAGATACTTTCCCTTTAAGATGGCTTTTCCCAGCATCGGGTGTCTTGTGAAGCACAAGTGCCATATTTTGGGTAAAACACTGCCCACATACATTGCATTTGTCGGGCCTTTCTCTGGCAGAACCTCCATCTTCTCTGTGGGCTTGCTGGTCTCGACGAAAGGCCCAGTTGTGTCCCAAATGCTTCCTGTACTTGGTGCATACATGGCTCTTCTCCCCATTATCTACTGTGAAGAAGAACAGAAACAATCATTCCTCAGTGTGAGTGATAAGGAAGTGGGATAAGAAGTGGACTGAAATGAGCCTCAAAACAACACAGACATGGAGGAAAAGAAGATATGCCTGTTGTCCTTTCCCCTCCCCTTCTTCAGTAAAGATGGACCCTGGTTGTCTGCCTGGAGCCTCTAAGAGAGAGATGAGTAACATACGCTCCTGAGGCTCCCTGTTGCTCATTCCAGCCCGGTTTTTTATTCCGTCTCCTTCTCTCTGGGGAATGGATGCCTTTTCCCTTCACATCCAAATGCTTGCCTTTTTCTCTAGCTTTAGACTTTACCAACTACCACCCATTTCACCATCCTTCCCTCCTTTTTCTTTCTCTCCCCCAATCCCAGTTCTCTCTTCCCATGCTCCCTTAAGGTTGTATTTTTCCGCTCCAACGTAGAAGATCCCATACCTAATTTCAGAGAACAGCAGAGTCTCGCTTATCCAACATAAACTGGCTGGCAAAACATTGGATAAGTGAAAATGTTGGATAACAAGGAGGGATTAAGGAAAAGCCTATCAAAGGTCAAATTACATTATGATTTTAGAAATTAAGCACCAAAACATCATGTTTTACAACAAATTGACAGAAAAAGCGGTTCAATACATGGTAACATTATGGAGAAATCACTGTATTTACTAATTTAGCACCAAAACATCGCAATGTATTGAAACCATTGACTACAAAAGTGTTTACTACTAAAATTGACTATATAGAATTGCATAAACTAACACTGTTGGAAGTTAAATCCGTAAAAAGTTCAGTCTTGTGAAGATTTTTTTTAAAAAATCTGTGATCCTTGCCTGCTTTTCTGACAATTGCTGTTTCTCCGCTGCCAAGTCTCGCCATCTTTGCAGCATAATTTTGTCAGTCCCTGTCGCTTCTTGTTGTTGCTCGATGTGTGTCATTGTGGTTTCTAGAACCCTAACCCTATCCTTGTGCAACATTCGGAGAGGCTTGACAGTTGATGCCTGATCATCAGTTTTTGTCGCCATCGTTACTGATAAGAGCAACAATTTCTTCATCCGTTATTTCATACTGATCGTCTTCGTTCATCCAACTTCCAACTTCTTACGAAGACGCATTCTCACATAGAATCATAGAATCATAGAATCATAGAATAGTAGAGTTGGAAGAGACCTCAAGGGCCATCTAGTCCAACCCCCCGCTAAGAAGCAGGAAATCGCATTCAAAGCACCCCCGACAGATGGCCATCCAGCCTCTGCTTAAAAGCCTCCAAAGAAGGAGCCTCCACCACGGCCCGGGGGAGAGAGTTCCACTGCCGAACAGCCCTCACAGTGAGGAAGTTCTTCCTGATGTTCAGGTGGAATCTCCTTTCCTGTAGTTTGAAGCCATTGTTCCGTGTCCTAGTCTGCAGGGCAGCAGAAAATAAGCTTGCTCCCTCCTCCCTATGACTTCCCCTCACATATTTGTACATGGCTATCATGTCTCCTCTCAGCCTTCTCTTCTGCAGGCTAAACATGCCCAGCTCTTTAAGCCTCTCCTCATAGGGCTTGTTCTCCAGACCCTTAATCATTTTAGTTGCCCTCCTCTGGACGCTTTCCAGCTTGTCAGCATCTCCCTTCATCTGCGGTGCCCAAAACTGGACACAGTATTCCAGGTGTGGTCTGACCAAGGCAGAATAGAGGGGGAGCATGACTTCCCTGGATCTAGACGTTATTCCCCTATTGATGCAGGCCAAAATCCCATTGGCTTTTTTAGCTGCCGCATCACATTGTAGGCTCATGTTTAACTTGTTGTCCACGAGGACTCCAAGATCTTTTTCGCACACACTGCTGTCAAGCCAGGCGTCCCCCATTCTGTATCTTTGATTTCCATTTTTTCTGCCGAAGTGAAGTATCTTGCATTTGTCCCTGTTGAACTTCATTTTGTTAGTTTTGGCCCATCTCTCTAGTCTGTCAAGATCGTTTTGAATTCTGCTCCTGTCTTCTGGAGTGTTAGCTATCCCTCCCAGTTTTGTGTCGTCTGCAAACTTGATGATCGTGCCTTCTAACCCTTCGTCTAAGTCATTAATAAAGATGTTGAACAGAACCGGGCCCAGGACGGAGCCCTGCGGCACTCCACTTGTCACTTCTTTCCATGATGAAGACGACGCATTGGTGAGCACCCTTTGGGTTCGTTCGCTTAGCCAATTACAGATCCACCTAACCGTAGTTTTGTCTAGCCCACATTTTACTAGTTTGTTTGCCAGAAGGTCGTGGGGGACTTTGTCGAAGGCCTTACTGAAATCTAGATATGCTACATCCACGGCATTCCCTGTATCGACCCAACTCGTAACTCTATCGAAAAAAGAGATCAGATTAGTCTGGCATGACTTGTTTTTGGTAAATCCGTGTTGACTATTAGCAATGACCGCATTTGTTTCTAAGTGTTTGCAGACCACTTCCTTAATGATCTTTTCCAGAATCTTGCCTGGTATTGATGTGAGGCTGACCGGACGGTAATTGTTTGGGTCGTTCTTTTTTCCCTTCTTGAAGATAGGGACCACATTCGCCCTCCTCCAATCTGCTGGGACTTCTCCTGTTCTCCAAGAACTCTCGAAGATGATTGCCAGTGGTTCTGAAATAACTTCCGCTAGTTCCTTCAATACTCTTGGATGTAGCTGATCTGGCCCTGGGGACTTGAATTCGTTTAGAGTGGCCAGGTGTTCCTGGACAACTTGTTTCCCTATTTGGGGTTGGATTTCCCCCAATCCTTCGTCCATTCCATGTTGCTGAGGTTGAAGATGGCTTTGTTTTTGTGAGAAGACCGAGGCAAAGAAGGCATTAAGCAGTTCTGCCTTTTCCCTATCCCCTGTCACCATCACCCCATCTACTCCTTGCAGTGGCCCTATCGCCTCCTTTTTCTTCCTTTTTCTACCAACATAAGCAAAAAAGCCTTTTTTGTTGTTTTTTATGTCCCTGGCAAGCCTGAGCTCATTTTGCGCTTTAGCCTTGCGAACCTTTTCCCTACAGGAGTTGGCTATACGTTTGAATTCTTCTTTGGTGATTTCTCCCCTTTTCCACTTCTTGTGCATGTCACTTTTGAGCTTTAGCTCAGTTAGAAGTTCTTTGGACATCCATTCTGGCTTCTTTGCACTTGTCTTATTTTTCTTCTTTGTTGGCACTGTTTGCATTTGCGCCTTGAGTATTTCACTTTTGAAAAACTCCCATCCATCCTTAACTCCCTTGTTTTTTAATATCGGCGTCCATGGAATGCCGCTCAGTAATTCCTTCATTTTTTGGAAGTCAGCTCTCTTAAAGTCCAGAATGCGTGTTTGACTTGTCTTAGTTTCAGCATTCCTTTGTATTGCAAACTGCAGGAGCACATGGTCACTTGCCCCTAAGGATCCAACCACTTCAACTGTATTGATCAGGTCTTCCACATTTGTTAAGATTAGATCAAGAGTTGCTGATCCCCTTGTTGCCTCTTCTACCTTCTGGACCATAAAATTATCTGCAAGGCAAGTGAGGAATTTGTTGGACTTTGTACTCTTGGCTGAGTTTGTTTTCCAGCAGATATCGGGATAATTGAAATCGCCCATGACTACTATATCTCTTCTTTGTGCCTGTTTGGTCAGCTGTTGACAGAAGGCTTCATCAAGTCCTTCATCCTGACTCGGAGGTCTGTAGTAGACACCCACGACAAGATCTTTTTGAGTCCCGGTTCCCTTGATTCTTATCCAGATGCTTTCAAGCTGGTTTCCCGGATTACAGTCTTGCATTTCTTCTGCAACGTAACTGTTTTTGACATATAAAGCTACTCCCCCTCCTCTCCCCTTTGTTCTATTTCTGTGAAAGAGGTTATAGCCCTCAATGGTTAAATTCCAGTGATGGGAGTCATCCCACCAGGTTTCAGTGATGCCTATGACATCGTATGTGTGGTGCTGTGCTAGGAGTTGGAGTTCGTCTTGCTTATTTCCCATGCTCTGAGCATTAGTGTAAAGACATGTAAGCCCCTGTGACCTCCCCTCGAACTGTTTATTTGGGATTATTGTGCTCTCTGTACTTGGTCCTTGCTGTGTTTGTGCAGCCCTCCGTTTAGCCTTACGGCGGTTCCCTGTGGTCGTGGGTAATATAGTGTTCGCCAGGCTGTTGTTCCCCTCCCCCAGTGGATTTAGTTTAAAGTGCGCCTGATGAGGTTTGTGAGTCTGTGTGCAAAAAGATGTTTTCCTACTTGTGTGAGATGCACCCCATCGCTTGCCAGTAGTCCATCCTCTTGGAAGAGTAGACCATGGTCAAGGAAGCCAAAATGCTCCTCTTGACACCATTTTCTGAGCCAGTTATTGACCTGTACTATTTTTCCGGCCCTTGTAGAGCCATGTCCTACAACGGGGAGGAGGGATGAAAAGATCACATGTACATTATACAGTTTTAGCTTTGTTCCCAGAGCTCGAAAATCATTTGTGATCTTTTGAAAAGTATGCCTAGCGGTGTCATTGGTACCTACATGAATCAACATAAGGTGGGGAGGGTGATGGGGCTTTAGGAGCCTGCTGAGCCTCTGAGTGATATGGTGTATTTTTGCCCCCGGGAGGCAGCATGTTTCTCGAGCCATCCCATCCGGTCTGGAAATGATGGCTTCCGTTCCTCTAAGGAGGGAGTCACCTACTACCAAGACCTGTTTCCTTTGAGGATTGACAGGGTCCCTTTTGTGCAAGACAGTGTGTATGTCCCCTGAAGAGTGTTCCTGTTGAAGTGAATCATGTAGGTGTAAAGTGTTGTCCTCCTCCTCAACATCCCCAGTGCATTCATCAATGACAATCCATTGAGATACATCCGAGAGCCCATTACTCTCCCAAGGATGTTCCTGTTGCTCCTGGTCTATGATTGGGGATGGAGCATTTGCATGATTACATAAGTGTGACTGTGGTGATGCACTGTCCCTGTCAGGGCTATCCCCTGCGCATTGATCCAGGATGGTCCACTGAGTGGTATCTAAGAAACTGTGGTCCTCCACAAGATGTGTTTCCTGATTGTATGTTAATGATGTAAGAATTTCAAATCTGTTGTGTAAATGCAGCTGAGCAGAGGAGTTCTGCGGAGGCTGCCTGGTCCTGCGTCTCCTTCTATGGGTGACCTCCTTCCAAGCCTGAGGGTTGTCTACCTTTGAGTTGATCTCCCCATAAGGTTCCTGATCATGGTCTTGGTGGTGTTGGTGTGATGCAGGCTGCTGATCTACAGCAGCGTGTTGTGCAGTGTCCAAGAAGAGCTCGAGTGCCTGAATGTCCTTAAGGGTCTTAATACGGTGCTCGAGCTGTTGGATCCTCTGCTCCATCAGAGTCATCTGTTTGCATTTGGAGCAGATGTAGTTGTCTAGTTTTTGTGTGAAAAAGCGGAACATGCGACAGCTGGTGCATGTGATGGGAATGTTTTGCTTTTGTTGCATCTCTTGGTGAGCGTGGTGGCCAAGTGGGATCTTTGTACAGTTAAGTAATATGCACGCACTTTATGTGCAGACTGCAACAAACCACGTCTTTGTGTATTTGTTTATGCTGCTTTGTTTCCTGTATGTACTGCAAAGGATAGTTAGTAAAGGTGCCTTTCCCAGAAACTCAATTAACAGGGGACAATGCCTGCTGTCAATCAACTTAAGTACCTGGCTCTCTTTCAACACAACAGTCACACAACAGTTAGACTTTGACCACAGGAGCCAAGCCCAAACTCAGTTTAAAATCTTAGCCAAATCTTAGCCAAATCCTACCTGAAGCCAGGGAGCAAAAATGTCCTCCTGCTTCCTCTGCTTCTGCGAGAACCAACTGCCCTTCTGGGATCAGGCTCTGGCAGAAACTCACACTGGCAAATAAAGCTTTCCCAGAAACTCAATTAACAGGGGACAATGCCTGCTGTCAATCAACTTAAGTACCTGGCTCTCTTTCAACACAACAGTCACACAACAGTTAGACTTTGACCACAGGAGCCAAGCCCAAACTCAGTTTAAAATCTTAGCCAAATCTTAGCCAAATCCTACCTGAAGCCAGGGAGCAAAAATGTCCTCCTGCTTCCTCTGCTTCTGCTAGAACCAACTGCCCTTCTGGGATCAGGCTCTGGCAGAAACTCACACTGGCAAATAAAGCTTTCCCAGAAACTCAATTAACAGGGGACAATGCCTGCTGTCAATCAACTTAAGTACCTGGCTCTCTTTCAACACAACAGTCACACAACAGTTAGACTTTGACCACAGGAGCCAAGCCCAAACTCAGTTTAAAATCTTAGCCAAATCTCACACCGAGGGACACACTGTACTAAGGGTAGAATGCTTTCTTCGGTTTCATCTGTGCTTTTCCTTCCCATAATCTCATCCTTACCTTTTCCTTCCCATAATCTCATCCTTACCTTCGCCTAACAACTTCTTCCAAGACCTGGCAATTGTTGGAGCCCTAACGTCAGTCCATGCCCTTGCAACCCAAGAGGCAACTTCCTTTACATGGATGTGTTTCCATTTTTCAATCCTGTCTTGCCCTTATTCTATTTCTTCTATCATTGCCCACAATAGCTTCCTGCGATCCATCGGTTGTCATACGGCGGTTACATTATGTGGAAGAAACATCGCCTTCATGTCCCCCTCTTGAAGCTCCTCTGCATCAGGGGGTGTCGGGGCATTAACTAGCAACAAAACCGCATTTCTGGGCAGGTCATTTTCTTTTAAAAATTTATCCATGGAAGGAACAAATTCCTTAGGGCTGGGCTGTAGCACAGCTGGTAAATCACCAGCAGTACTAAGATCTACCAACCGAAAGGTGGCCAGTTCGAAGCCCGGTTGGGGGTGAGCGCTCGACCTCAAGCCCAGCTCACTGTTTACCTAAGCAGTTCGAAAACAGTCTATGAGCTGTAAGTAGAGAAATTAGGTACCATACTGTCAGAACCCTGCTACTAGAGCCTGGATGTGGCTCTGAGTTTCAGGGTCACTGACATTGATAAGACACCTGCGTCCCAGGACTCGGAGGAGAAACGGCTGATGGACTTGGCGGGGAATTTGCGCGGGGTTTTACTGAGCGGGAAGAGACTGTTCAAATGAGGGGGAGGGTATATAAAGGAGGGTTGGCCGGAGCCTCCCATTCTTGGCTTTTCTGATGTTCATGTTTCCTACAGTAAAAGTTCCTGGTGATACCACAGAGAGTCTCGTGTGTTCATTCAGGAGCGGCTGTGGTGAGCTGACACTAAGCCAAGAATACGGACACCATCCCGCTGTAGCGGTGAGGTGTAACATGCAAGTGGAGGATGAAGAGCTCTTGGGCGCCGGAGGAGGAAGGTCGGAAAGGGCCACTCCCGAGCCGGACGCTGAGTTCCACCAGCTGGCGGCCCTGGCGTCATCCACCGCTTATGCCCAGCCAAATGGGGTAACCCAGAGGCGCGGAGTGGTGCGGGGAGATAGCACCGGAGGAGAGGAAGGTTCACCTTCCCCAGGCCCGCAAAAGATGGTGTTTCTGGAGGAGAGGATGTCGGCGATGGAGACCACCCTGGCAGTGATGTCGAGGGCGATGGAGCGCCTGGCGGTTTTGGCGGAGCCGGAGCGAGGAAGGGAACTCCGGGCTAGCTCAATGTGGGACGTGAGCATGGGAAGCAGCCAGGGCTTTGCAGACCTCCCAGCACCTAAGGGAAGGGAAATGCGAAAGGAGCCCGGTGCCCGGCCCAAGATCCAAACGAGCCTGACGCGGGTGGAGGAGAGTGACGACGAAGGGGAAAAGCCTCCGAGAATCCCGGCTACGCTCCCAACTGAGACCCTGGTGCCCCTGGCGAATGCCGGGCGTGGCACAGGACAAAGGGAAGCAGCAGCGGGGCCCACTGGCCCGCAAGGGGGCTTGCGACGGGCGGAGAATTGGGGATTGCCACCACAGGGACCCCTACCGAGACGAGAGGAACTAAGGATCGAGTTTGGGGGAGAGTCCTCTGAACTGGATTTTTTCCTGACCACGGTGAGGGGCTATATGGAGGACAATGCCCACACTTTTAGAACGGAATCCAGCCGGGTACGGGCCATTGGTGCAGTGTTGAAGAGGGGAGCGGCCAGCTGGTACGTTCAACTACACGCGCGGCGCGACCCATGTCTGGGGTCACTCCGACGCTTTATGGGGGCCCTGGAGACCCGTTTCCGAGATCCACTGGAGCAGATCCGGGCGAGGGAGGAGTTGAAGACCGTCTCCCAGGGGCAGAGGTCGGTATCTGAGTATGCGGAGGAGTTCCAATGCCTCGCTGAAAAGGTGCCGGAATGGTCTGCAGTGACAAAGATAGAACTCTTCAAAGAGGGGCTCAGGCGGGAGATCCTCTCCTGGGCGGTGCATCGTGATGAGCCTGACACACTGCGCGGATGGATTCAGCTGGCGGGGCGCATCGAGACATCGCTGGCCCAGGCGAGGAGGCACCGAGGAGGGCTACAGCAGCGGCCGCAGATGAAAGAGGGGAGCCGGAAGGAGGGATCAACCCCAGCCGGGAGGAGAACGGAGCCGACAGGGAACGTGAGCACCAGCAGGAGGGGCTGCTTCGTGTGCGGCCGTTTGGGCCACAGGGCTGCCGAGTGCTGGCAGAGAAAAGGGGAAGGCGGAGGCCCGCCCAAACCAAGAGCCGTGGCAGGGAAACGCGCCGAGGAAGAACCACCGATGAGGCACCACTCGGGGGGGTTGGTAAGTCAGGACAAAGCCATGATAGTGGTCCCCATTCAGCTGGAAAGTGGCAGCAAACAAGCAACCTGCAAAGCATTTGTGGATTGTGGATGTTCCAGGAACATCATCTCCCCTGAATTAGCCGAGGGATTGGGATGCGAAAGAACGAACCTAGAATCCCCAATAGCTTTTTCGCAGTTGGACGGATCCACAGCATCGGGATCATTAGCTAAGTACAGTGCCGAAGATGTAAAGTGTAAGATAGGGAGTTGGGAAGGAAAGGTGTCATTTGTGATATCACAAATAGCCAGCTATAATGTTATACTAGGCATGCCATGGCTGGGGCAGGCCAACCCGCAAATCAACTGGGAGGATAAGAGCATGATCTTCAGGATGAAGTTGGAAGGAGGGAGCCAGGAAGTGGAAAGGGAGCCGGGGAAAAGGGGGGAGGAAGACTCTATCAGGATAGCAGAACTGGCAGATAAATTACCCCCAGAGTATCGGGATTTTGTGGACGTATTTGATGAGAAGGAAGCAGACAGTTTCCCACCGAAGCGGAGAGTTGAAGTGAAGATAGAGCTAGTCCCAGGAGCAGAGCTTCCTAAGGCAAAAATATACCCAATGTCGGCTAGGGAAAAGGAGGAACTGAGAAAATACATTGATAAAAACCTAGCGAGGGGTTTCATAGAGCCTTCAAATTCCCCTCTAGGGGCGCCTGTGTTGTTCAGGCGCAAAAAGGACCAAACGCTGAGGCTCTGCATTGACTACAGGGGCCTGAATGCAATCAGTTCTGGAAATAAATACCCCCTACCTTTAGTGAAGGACTTGATCGCCCAGTTATCGGAGGGACAGATATTCACTAAATTGGACTTAATTGAAGCGTACCATAAATTGCAGATTAAACCAGAGGACAGGTGGAAGACGGCCTTCTCCTGTGCATTCGGATTATTCAATTATCGTGTGCTCCCTTTCGGTTTGTGCGGCGGAGGCGCCGCGTTCATGCAATTAATCAACGAAGTGTTGCATCCATTGTTGTACAAGGGAGTCTTTGTTTTTTTAGATGACATATTGTTAGTATCTCGGACTAAGGAGCAACACATAGAACTAGTCAGGGAAGTCCTGCAAAAGTTGAGAGAAGCAAAACTGTATGCGAAGCTTGCCAAGTGCGAGTTCAATAAAGACCAGATAGACTTTCTGGGGTATAGGATTTCCTCCCAGGGAGTGGCGATGGACCCTGCGAAGGTAGAAGACGTGAGGGGGTGGGAAGCCCCCAAAACACGGAAGCAGCTGCAATCCTTCCTAGGGTTCGCAAACTTCTATAGAACATTTATCAAGGACTTTGCGCGCCTCACTTTGCCATTAACGGATTTGTTAAAGACTAAAGGTAGGGGAGAAACAGCCAAAGTGAAGGCCCCAGGGGCCAAACTGACCTGGACAATAGAATGCCAGGAAGCTTTCGAAGCCCTTAAAAAGCGTTTTACTGAGGAGCCTGTCCTACAGCACCCTGATATGTCTAAAGCCTTTGTATTACATTGCGATGCGTCAGACCGGGCATATGGGGCAGTTCTGCTACAGAAAGACGAGGGGGGGAACCTGAAGCCATGTGGCTATCTGTCAAAAAAGTTTAGCGATACAGAAAAAAACTGGCCGATTTGGGAGAGAGAAGCCTTAGCGATTCTAAAAGCACTAGAGTGCTGGAGACACTTTCTGGAAGGAAGTGGAACACCGTTTGAGGTGTGGACTGACCATAGAAATTTACAGTATCTAAGATCCCCTCGTAAACTATCAGCGAAGCAAATTAGATGGGCCCAATATTTCAGCCGTTTTGATTTCAGACTCAGATTCTTCCAGGGGAAACATAATATACTCGCTGACGCTCTCTCTCGGATGCCTCAGCACGGGGGAGGAATTCAGGAATCTGAAGGGAGTATTTTTCTTGATAAGCAATGGGGCCTGGCAGTACTAACTCGAGCACAAGCGGCCAAAGAAAACAAACGTACTGCCATTTCCACGGGGGGAGGAGAAATATGGGAGGAAGAGTTGAAGCGAGCGTATGGAATGGACAAATGGTTACAAACAAACAAAGAAAAGGGAGAATTGTGTGGGGATTTGGTGTTTGTAAATAAGAAATTGTATATTCCTGAATGTTTAAGACGAGAAATGTTAAGGAAGTACCATGATAACAAGGGTGCGGGTCATCTAGGCCCCACCAGGACTATTAAACTGTTGGCCAAACAATGCTGGTGGCCCGGAATGAGGAAAGACGCCAGGGGATACGTCACGCAGTGTGAATTATGTGCAGAGGGAAAAACACCACCGGGGAAGCCCCAGGGGCTATTGCAGAAGGTGGTGGAGCCCATGAGGCCATGGGAATGCGTAGCCATGGATTTTGTAGGCGAACTACCCCCCAGCAGAGGCCACAGATACATTTGGACAATATTGGACCTATTCTCAAAACAGGCACACTTTGTGGCTCTGCCAAAACTCCCTTCAGCTGAAAAACTTGCTGATTTGTATGTGAAGCATGTATATCGCCTACATGGGTGTCCCGACAAGATAATTAGTGACCGGGGAGTCCAATTTACTGCAAAATTTTGGGGAAAATTCTTACAGCTGTTAGGAGCAGAAAGGAACCTGAGCTCGGCCTTTCATCCCGCGACCAACGGGGGGGTCGAACGTACCCAACAGACACTGTGCCAATTCTTAAGGATGTACACCAATTATAGACAGGATGATTGGGCGGACCTTCTTCCGTTTGCTGAGATGGCTTTTAACGGGGCCGTACATTCGGCCACAGGTCGTGCCCCATTCGAAATAGTATACGGACAGGAGGTGGCACCTTTCCCCAGGCTACCCGAGTGGAAGGAAGGGGAGGGCCAGACCGACGAGGAATGGCCGGCCAAAATCAAGCAAGGGTGGCAAACCGTGGTAGAGGCATTGCGGGAAACACAAAAGAAGTACAAGCTCTTTGCGGATCGTAGGCGCCGAGAGGGGGACAAATTGGGCGAAGGAGATCTGGTTTGGCTGAGCACAAAAAACCTGAAATTGGGGTTCCCATCCAAGAAATTGGCTCCACGCTATATAGGGCCATTCAGGGTAGCAAAAAGAATAAACGAAGTGACCTATGAGCTGAGGCTACCAAAGGACCTAGGAAAGGTACACCCGGTATTCCATTGCAGCCTGTTAAAAAAGTATAAAGGAACTCTGGACAGCGGAGAACAATAGTTGTGTTTAATCTTTTCCTTCCAGGACGAAGGGGAGGAGGACGCCATGTCAGAACCCTGCTACTAGAGCCTGGATGTGGCTCTGAGTTTCAGGGTCACTGACATTGATAAGACACCTGCGTCCCAGGACTCGGAGGAGAAACGGCTGATGGACTTGGCGGGGAATTTGCGCGGGGTTTTACTGAGCGGGAAGAGACTGTTCAAATGAGGGGGAGGGTATATAAAGGAGGGTTGGCCGGAGCCTCCCATTCTTGGCTTTTCTGATGTTCATGTTTCCTACAGTAAAAGTTCCTGGTGATACCACAGAGAGTCTCGTGTGTTCATTCAGGAGCGGCTGTGGTGAGCTGACACCATACATTGCGGGGGAGGTATTTTACGACATCATAAACGTCAAGACCAGAAATGTGGTGACGAAGAGGAAGTTGGAAGGAGGAAGTTCTGATAGCTCTCCGTCATAGAGAATGAAGCAACAGCACCCCTGTGACTGAATCTGAGCGCAACATCAGCCTCCAAGGCACCAAAAAAACTGGACTTCAAGACGACATACCTCCTTCTGTTTGTCTTATTCTTTTCTGTCCTGTCTCCAAACGGCATTGAATGTTTGCCTTGTATGTGGGGAATAGCGTCTAGATCCAGGGAAGTCCTGCTCCCCTTATTCTATTCTGCCTTGGTCAGACCACACCTGGAATACTGTGTCCAATTCTGGGCACCACAATTGAAGGGAGATGTTGACAAGCTGGAAAGCGTCCAGAGGAGGGCGACTCAAAGGATCAAGGGTCTGGAGAACAAGCCCTGTGAGGAGCAGCTTAAAGAGCTTGGCATGTTTAGCCTGCAGAAGAGAAGGCTGAGAGGAGACATGATAGCCATGTACAAATATGTGAGGGGAAGTCATAGGGAGGAGGGAGCAAGCTTGTTTTCCGCTGCCCTGCAGACTAGGACACGGAACAATGGCTTCAAACTACAGGAAAGGAGATTCCACCTGAACATCAGGAAGAACTTCCTCACAGTGAGGGCTGTTCGGCAGTGGAGGCTGGATGGCCATCTGTTGGGGGTGCTTTGAATGCGATTTCCTGCTTCTTGGCAGGGGGTTGGACTAGATGGCCCATGAGGTCTCTTCCAACTCTACTATTCTATGATTCTATGTATTGTGATCTGCCCTGAGTCCCCTCGGGGAGATAAGGTGGAATATAAATGAAGTGTTATCGTTATCATCATCATCATCATCATCATCATCTTTAAAAATTTCACTGGTCAGCAACACACTTTTTTGATTGTACTATTTTACAGGAAGAGCGTTTTTTTAAACTGTTTTAAAGGCTCTGGGATTTTTGGGCTTCCCAATCATTGCAAGGTCCATTTTGTGGTTTGCGGTAGCATTGCCGCACGCTAAAATTGTCAGCCTCTCTTTGCTGTGCTTTTAGCCAGGGGCTGCTGCTTCAGTTCTGGCTGCAAGACTCCTACTGGGTAACACTTTGCAACTGAGGCCGGTCTCGTCACAATTCAACATCTGATCGCCCGTTAGGTTTTCAGTTTCAATAAATTCTTGAATTTTTTTTTCATGAATACCTCCGTTTCTTGATAATTTGATGACAGCTTCTCACCACAAACACTTAGCTGACGGATTCCATAACGTTTCTTCCACTTGTCGAGCCAACCAATGCTTGCTGTAAAATCTGGATCCCCTTCATTAAATTCCTTTCGAAAACGCAACGCCTTTTGCTGTAAAATAGGCCCTGAGATAGGCACACCTTTGTCTCTGGACTGCGTAAACCAAACATACAAAGCTTCACTAACGTTTTCAGTTACACTTTATCATCGTTTTCCTCTCTTTTAGCGCACCATCAGTAACTTTGGGGGAACTCCATTCTTCCATCTCTGATCGATTCCCGTGAGCTAGTTTCAGAATAGGCTGAAGGAATCCCTCCCACTTGTCTCCTGATTGACAGTTGGGATGTATCTATTTGTTCTCTCTGTTTCTTTCTCTCATTCTGATTGGTTTTGTAGAATGGTGCATGCTTTTGCTTCAGATTTCTGACTTATATCTCAGTGTGTACTGTGTGTATTAAGACCTCTCTCTGCTTGTGTGTCAGGCTTGGAGTTTTTCCCTCTCTTTTAATCCCAAGAAGAGATGGAAATAGAGAGCAGCTCAGACCCAGTCCTTTACTATTTAGAAAGGGAGTTATTTAATTTTTTTTTTGTAAATAAGCCTTTTGTAATTTTAAAGACTGGACTCTGCATCTTTGTTTCTGAAGTTCTTGATTTTTTACAGATCACTTCCTTGCTCTGTTCGTTGTGAGCTGAATGCTCAACTATCAGTTTCCTGATGGTATTTATAGGTTCTTTGCTTTTTGGAGGGTAGTCTTCCCTTACAAAATCCTGAGACTTCTTGGAAATATCATTCTGTCGACTGTCCCTTTGTTCAGCTCTAATTCCAATACCTGTCTAATTCTGCACACCTTTTACAGGGGAGCTGCAACTTCTTCACATACAAGAATTTAGGAAAGTGGCTGCAGATAATTTGGGATTTTCTAACATTTAGGATGAAATAAATATACAGAGTGTTTCAAAAAGATGCACTCAATTGGAAAGAGCTAGATTTCTGCAGATGTGAAACTACCATGAGTGACACTCTTACCACTTGAAGGAGAGGGGCAGAGAGTTTGACGGCTGCTCTATGCCTCTCCCTGTGCAAAAAAACCTCAAGCCCCAATCATTCACAAGCACAGAACATAGAACACATGATATTAAATGTCACAATCTTGCAAATGAATGAGGCTGGGGGCTGTTTGTGTGCTGGGAGAGGCAGCGTAGAGAGAGAGCTGAGCCTTCAGACACGCAAAGACTAGCCTGCCTGGTTGGGAGGAAAAACAAGGTTGAATACCACACCAATCATAAGGTGTATAGCCGCCTATGCGTATCTGATGCTACGGGTAGTTTGTTTTTTTTCATGATCCGTTCTCCGGCCCCTCTCTCCAGCCAATCTGCTCCCTCCCTCTATTTTCTTCTCACACAAACACTCAGAGAGATTGAGAGAGAGAGAGAGAGAGAGTAAGAGAGAGAGAGACTGACTGACTGACTGACTTTGACTTGACTCCAGTTATGGTAATCTTCCCACTTGAGTCTGAATTGGTGCTTATTATTATTATTATTTACTCTTATGTCATATATTTCTAACACAAGCCCTGCCTTGCGGACCCTCAGTGACTGTGACGATTTAGGCTAATACTGCCTTTTGAAACAGAAATCCCCATCAGTGAGGGAGCCTTACCGAGAGAGTCCACAATCCCATTCATCTCCTCCATGATCTGCTTGTGCAAGGCTTTCTGGTCCGGATTCAGGAGAACCCACTCCTCCAGGGAGAAATCCACAGCCACGTCCTCAAAGGCGACTGGGCCCTGGCGGAAGAAGAAAAGATTCCCTCCTCACGTGAGAGATATCAAGAAAAATGATGACAAGAAATAATTTAAAGTAAACTTACATTCCTGCTGGTTGCTTGAAAGGGAAAGGGCGAAGGCCTCCATGCCACAAAGGTAAGCTTTGTAGAGACGACGGGTTGGTCACAGGTAAGAACCATTTCTTAATTGATATATAGAATCAGAAATGGAATCAGGGTATGTTCCCCCTTTTATTGTGATGCCCACAACTGGACACAGTGTAATTTCAGGTGAGGTCTCCCCAAAGCAGAAAGAAGGTCGCCATGACTTCCCTGAATCTAGACACAATATTCCTTGGGATGGAGCCCAAAATCCCATTGTCTTTTCAGCTGCTGCATCACATTGTTGGCTCATGTTCCACTTGCAGTCCTCTAACACTCCAAGATCCCATCATATGAATGATTGTCAAGTCAGGTGTTGCCCCTCCTGTACCTGTGCATGGCATTTTTCTCCTGCCTAAGTGTACTACTCTACATATATTCTTGTTGACATTAATTGGGTTAGTTTTGGCCCAGCTCTCTAACATGTTCAGGCCATTTTGAATTGTGATCCTATCTTCTAGACTGTCAGCTATGCTTGCTAATTTTTTGTCATCTGAAAATAAGATACGCATGTTGAGCAGTACTGGGCCCACTCCACCCGTTGTCACTCAAACCATTACAAATCCACTGAACAGGAGTATTATCCAGCCCACTTTTTACTAGTTGTTTATAAAACCAGGAGAGGCCTTTCCAAAGGTCTTACTGAAAGCAAGATGTGCTACACCCACTGCATTTCCTTCATCTACCAAGCTTGGAACTCTACTGAAAAACAGATTAGTCTGGCATGACTTGTTTTGGAGAAACCCATCTTGCCCTTCAGTGATTACAGCATTTTTTCTAAGTGATTCCAGATGGCCTTCTTCATGATCTGCTACTTATGCTTATGCTGTTTAGTCGTTTACATTCTTTGGTGATCCTCCCCTTTCCATTTCATGTACATGTCCCTTTTAAATCTTAGCTCCGTTGAAAGTTCTTTGAACATCCATTCTGGTTTCTTTAGTTTTCTCTTCATTTTTTCCCCTCCTTGTAATTGTGCCTTCAGTATTTCACTTCTAAGGAAACGCCTTAAATCTTGTCTGTTTAAACAGATATTTGGCCATTAATCCTGGAACCAAAGGCACCCCGGCAGGCCCCGTCCTCCTCTCCCAGGAATCCTCCTGCTTACCTGACTCAGTCCCACTCCATCGCAAAGGGGGAGAAACGGCTGAGGATTCGGCCACAGCATCATTCCAGACCCTGGAGAGAGAGCAAGGGGTGGAAAGCTGGTCACAGAAACAGGCCTCAGAGGTGACAACTGCAGTCCTATAAAGAGACCAATGAGGAAACGGCCCTAAGAACACCAGCGCATTCAACAGCCCAAGAAGATCTACAATGTGAGGGTTTAGGACTTTATCTCACAAGCAGTGCTGTGAATATGTTGGAATGAAACTAGTACTGGGCTTGGTAGTTCAATTGACTAAAGTGATTCTTTGCTGTTTGTCTTCCAGCTCAGTTTCAGGGCTCAGCTCAGCTTAGGGTCCCACCTGGGAAGATACTGAAGGGCTACCTAAAATAACCCAATGCCTACATATAAGAAAAACAACAACAACAAAACAACAACAATAATTTTATTTCTTATTTGCCTCTCCTTGCAGTTTGTGGCGGGTTACAACACAATTTTAAAAATACGAACATTGCCAAAATTCAACAAAGATGCATATTAGGGCTCTGACTTTGGCTCAAAACTTCCCCCGTTGTAATGGTCACATGGTTTTAATTGTTTTAATTTGATTTGGATACCAGATTTTATTTTTCTTTTATGTTTGGGTTTTTTTTTGCATGTTGTATTATATGTGGCATTTAATTCTGCCATTGTGTAAGACTGCTCTGGGTCCCCCTTGGGGAGAAGATCAGTATATAAATTAAATAATAAATAAATATTTCTATAAAAGATCCACATTAAAACTGCATTTCTATAAAATACATATCAAAGTCCATAAAACATCACACAAAGGACAGGAGTTTAAGATATATACCCCTCTCAAGGCGAAATGATCCTGATGTTCAACTTCTGAAGCTCAAACCGTGGGTGTGCAATCATCCCCCCAAAGCGGGATTTCCACTGGCACAAAACCCCAAAACTCCCAGAAGAGTTCCTTCTCACCCGGCAAGGCGGCAGCCCCGTCTCCTTCCCGCTTCAGCTCCTTCTGCCTGAGACTCTGGGTGGTGTCTGGTGGAGATTCCTCTGGTGCAGGGACTTCCATGGAGTTATTATGGGCCTGGAAGAGCACAGAGCATTCCAGAAGGAGTTTGGAAAAAGTTCAGAAATATCACAGACCTCTAGACCTTTTTGGAAAGAATAACTCTGAGATGGCAACCTAGTTTGGAACCAATGCCCCCCCCCCCTCCCATCATTGTCTATGTTCTATCTTGAGCAGAGCATCAACCAAGCTGAGGGTAGAGATGGAGGGGCAGAGCAGGTGGGGAGAGAGGCCGAGGGAGCAGGGCCTTGCTCATCCCCCACATCGGTCCCATCTTGGAAGAAAGGCAGGATGCAAGCTTAACCTGTCCATCAGCCCCCAGGTTAGTGAAACCCAGAGGGAATGCTCTCACCTGTCCTTCCTGCTCCTTGTCCTCGGCCCGACTCAGGAGGAAGCCTTCCGCCAGGGCCACCGCCTGGGAACAGGTCTCTGCCCCACACTCTCGGACCCAGCTCCCCATCTCTGGGGGCAGGATGCTCAGGAACTGCTCCAGGGTCACCAGGTCCAGCAACTCGGCCTTGGTGTGCTGCTCTGGCTTCAGCCACTGGCGGCACAGATCGTGGAGACGACTGCAAACCCCTCTGGGTCCTTCACCCTCTTGGTAGGAGGATTGCCTGAAGCGCTGGCGCTGTGTGTCCGAGCTGTCAAGGTCCACACTCAGGGACTCATGTCTGGTTCTTTCCCAGGATTCCCCACTGCCCCCAGGTCCTGCTTCAGGCCCACGTGAGTTGGGTCTCTCCATGTTGGAACCACTCTGGTGAAGAACCCAACAGTATCCAAGATGCTTTTCCTTCCTCTCCTTTCTTTCAAGGGAAGGAAATCCCTCCACAGGCTCTACTCCGAAATTCTCAGCCAAAAATCACATTTCCTCTGTGAAAGAAAGGCAGAAAGGTTGTGGGACCAGGCTTTTGAGCAATAGTAGCAGCAGAAATGACAACTATATGATCCAAGGTATAATGAAAGACCGCGTTTGGACTTGAAATGTATATTTATAAAGGTTTGAATGTAATTTAATTTAAATGGAATTTTGAAATGTGATTGTAGTTGTTTGATATATTTGTTTCATATTGTAAGCAGAACCAACTGCTACAGACAAAAAACAAGCCAGCTGGGAAGCTGCATCAATTTCTTCTGAAAGATTTTACAATTGATGAAGAAATTAAAAAACCTATGATTCAGTGGGTGAAAAGTCTAGGCTGAGCAATAAGTCCACGAGAATGGGAAGAGCTCTGGTAAAAATGACTAAAATTTACAAGGAGTCACACAATTAAATAAAATTTCAACAAAATGATACATAGATGGTACATAACTCCAGAAAAACTCTCAAATACACACACACACACATGATATGTTGGGACTTGCCCAAATTCTAACGAATTCTGAATAAAAATCCACACAGACATGGAAACTATTCTAGAGTACAAAATCCCATTAAAACCATAACTTTTTCTACTGGGAAACATCAAGAAAGGCTCTTTCTTTATATGACAACAGAACCAAGAACTGAATACGCAAAACTATGGAAACAACAAGACATGCCAACACCAGAAAACTGGATGACAAAAGGTTTTGAAATGGCCAAATAGGACAAACTAACTTTAGCTGTACAACAAACAAATACACAGAAACTTCCAAGAAGAATGGAAGCCATTCATTGAATTCACAAAGCAAAGGAAGATGGCCACAGCAGGATCTGTTGACTAAAATATTATTAATAGTATACAGTTACATTTTGTACTATTTCTGAACTCTTTATTCAAGAGACTTTGAATAATTGACCTATCAGCACTCTTTGATTAGAACACAAAAGGTTGCGAGCCTTGTTAATTAGGTATTTTAGAGCGACAACATATATATTAATACATATTTGTGTAGTGTTTAAATAAAAGAAGATAACAATGTAACATAGTGAATTCTTACCCACACAATCCTAATTTACTAACTAATGGAATTGATAGTTTAGATCCATATGGCAGTCGTTATGATATGAAATACATGCAAAGAACTGGAAAAGAAGGCGGGAAGGAGAGTGGATAGTGTGGGAAGGCAAAGTCCTGAGGACAAGAGTGCATTTGTTTCTGTCACAGAGGACATTTGGATCTTCCAAAACTTTAGACACTGTCTATAATACTAGGGCTTGGGTTAAAGAGATCGATGTAAAAGCTATAACAAAGACAAGGCTTCTCTCCCCCCCTCCACCCCCTTCCTTTTCCTCATGATACAGAAGACATTGATATAGTTCTTTTAAAAAATATAGACACCCCTTGTTATACAGCAGATGCATAATATTCAATATTCAAAACAATTCTACAATACATTTTTGCATCCACTGTTATTTTCACCCATATATATATATATATATTATCCCATACCACCGTGTGTCCCCCCCCCCCAAAAGCAATTTCTTTGATACCTCATCTGTCCCAAATTTCGTTTCCTCTTGTGGAGGTCATTCTCCATCCCTCCATCTCAGGCCAGGAAGGAAGGAGTGAGAGATGGAGGCGGGACACACAAATAAAGTTGTTGCTGAGGTGTTCCTGCGAGTATCTTTGTAGATCTTAGGAAACTATTTCTTGATTTAAGGCATTGACATGCTGGCTGATATCCAAACAGGGGATGGGCCAGAGATGTCACTGCCTTGGTCCTTTCATTACAGGCTGCTACTTCCCCACAGATGTCAGATGGTGCCATAATAATAATAATAATAATAAATACCATTTCATTTCTAGACTGCCCTCTCTCCCCAGAGGGACTCAACAGTATCATTTCTCCAGTGGTGTGGGGCGCAGACATCCTGTGAGGGTGCGGCATGTCTCATGAAGAGCCACGTCCACTGTTTGAACGTGGTGAGATGTCTTCCCCACTGGGCCTGTGAATTCAGCAGCAGAGGAGCCAAGCGCCTGTCTTTCCAGGGCCTGGTTGGGATCCCCAGGTTGTGCCAGTCAGCTTTTGTACCATGTGATTTCTACCACCCACTTTTGGCTTGAGAGTCAAGCAGGGCTTCTTGTTGATTGCTGTCTTGTATATTGTTCCTGTTTTGTATGGGATCTTTCTGTGAGCCACGCCGAGTCCCCTCTGGGGGAGATGGTGGCAGGATACAAATGTTGTTGTTGTTGTTGTTGTTGTTGTTCTCCCTTTGTCTGCATGTCCCTCTGTTGTGAATGTCCATGCCAGCTGATCCCTGGGGGCCCCTCCCTTTCCGAGCGCCCTTCCTTCCTTCCTTCCTTCCTTCTCTTGGTCTGTTGACCTCCCTTCCCCAGTCCCTTGCTCTCTCTCTCTCTCTCTCTCTCTCTCTCTCTCTCTCTCTCTCTCTCTCTCTCTCTCTCTCTCTCTCTCTCTCTCCGCAGTCTTGAGGTGGAGGTGAAGGGGAGGCCTGCGGGGCCTGAGGGGAGGCCTTCTGGGAGTTGGAGTCCAAAACCCCGCCCCGGAGGGAGGCCCGGAGCTTGCCCAGGCCTGGCTGAGAGAGAGAGAGAGAGAGAGAGAGAGAGAGAGAGCGGTGGTGGCCTGTGTTCCCAGGGAGAGAACGAGAGAGGAAGGCCCGCCTGGGAGTGGGCCAGGCCCGGGCCCTCCTCGGCCTCCCCTCCCTCCCTCCCTCCCTCCCTTGGGCCTTGGCTCCTCTTGGGCCCTCGGGAGGAGGCCTGGCAACGAGACTCACCAGGACTGACGAGGCGGAGGACGAGGCCGCAGGCTCGGGCTCGGAGAGAAGGAAGGAAGGAAGGAAGGAAGGAAGGAAGGAAGGAAGGAAGGAAGGAAGGAAGAAGGCAGGCCCCGCCCCTCCCCGCCCCTCCCCCCTCGCTCCCGGCTCAGGCCTCGGCCTTCCCAACGGTCACTCAGCCCGTCACATGACCCGCGGGCGGGAAGGCCAGGGCGAGGCTGCCCGGAGACTGGTGACGCGGAGAGACCAGGCCGATCCCCATTGGCCCATTTCTGGAAGGACCCTTCACGGCCCAAGGGCGAGGGGAGGGGAGGGGGCGTTCCTGCCCGGAGACCGATGACGCGCGAGAGGAAGGCGGGTTCCCATTGGCGGACCGTGAAGCGAAGGGGGGAAGGCGGGGGGGGGGGGAGAAGCGCCTAGTTCCCTCAGGCGAAGCCCCGCCTTCCACCCTTTCCTGTGAGCGCCCTTCGAGGAAGAGGGAGGAGGAGGAGGAGGAGGAGGAGGAGGAGGAGGAGGAGGCCTTTCGGGAGAGAGAGAGAGAGAGAGAGGAGCAGGTCAGGGGCAGCTGGGGGAGGGTTCGGGGTCCCTGCTGACGGGCCTCCCTTCCCCGTCCGGCCTTGGTCTGTCTGTCTGTCCCGGGGAGGCTGCGGCCTGCTCGGCCCTCCAGGCCCTCTGCGCATGCGCCTTCCAAAACGGGGCAGCCAGGTTGCTGACACCCCCCCCCCCCTCCACTGACTGACAGCCTGTCACTGGGCACAAGTCAAAGGGCTGGTGATGGCCTTTCAAGCCCTGGATGGTTCAGGTCCAGACTGTTTGGCTGATCCCATCTCATGGGCTACGCTTTTGGGATGTTGTGTTTTAGAGGCACTGATGTATTAATTCCTTGGGATTGGAATGCATTTGATTGTATATTGTTGGGATTGGTCCCCATAGAAACCACCCCAAGTCCCCTCGCAGAGATGGCGCGGGATACAAAAATAAAGTTGTTGTTATTATTATTATTTGAAACATAACAAGATGAGTCCACAGCAGACACTCTGCTGGCTGTCTTGGATCACACCTCGGACACTTCCCCAATGTCTAGGACTGTGTGATGTATCGGCGAGTAATGCGTGCCTCTCCCAATAAGGTGGCCTTCTGCAGCTGGCAGAGGGTAATTTTGTCAGCGCCGGTTGTGTTTAAGTGCAGGCCAAGGTTTTTAGCCACTGCACCCACTGGGACCACCTTGACTGGCTTGTGCCAGAGTCCTTGTAATTCGATCTTTAAATCCTCATATCATGTCAGCTTTTCTAGTTGTTTCTCCTCAATCCTGCTGTCACCTGGGATGACAATATTGACAGTCCATACTTTTTTTTAACACGATCGTGAGGTCAGGGGTCTTGTGCTCCAAAACCCTGTCTGTCTGAATTCGGAAGTCCCAGAGTAGCTTGACATGTTCATTCTCTGTAACGTTTTCGGGCTTGTGATTCCACCAGTTCTTTGTTGCAGGCAGATGGTATTTGTGGCACAAGTACCAATTAATCATCTGAGCAACGGTGTTCTGCCTCTGCTTGTAGTCTGTCTGTGCAATCTTTCTGCAGCAGCTGAGGGTGTGATCTATTGTTTCATCTGTTTATTATTATTATTACTATTATTATGGAGCTCCTGATCTGCTGAACTGCTGTTGTTGCTGCTTTGCCCTTTTTGACGGCTTTGTCCTTTCTTGAAATGGCAACAGACCCATAACCCGGACCCTTCCCTCGGCAGAGAGGGCCGTCCTGCGGAAAGAAGGGCGTCTGCAGGGAGGGATTGGCGGAGGCCGTGCAGAAGAAGCTCCAGGCCGAAGTGGAGAAGGAACAGCAGGTGCCAAAAGGTGAGGCGGACTTGGGAGTGGCATGGGTATCTTTAGCTGAGAGGGAAAGAAAGGCCGAGGGGACAGGAGAGCCAATATGGGGAAGGATGTCCCACTGAGGAGAAAAGGGCAAGTTTTTCCTGCTACTCTGGAGACTAAAATGGAAAGCAGTTGATTCACATTGTGGGAAAGAAGCTTCCAACTAAACATTGGGAAGCATTTCTGGATGGCAAGAGCAGTTCAGCCGTGGAAGCCTGGTCCCTTCTCAGGAGCCTCCCTTCCCAAGCCCTGGCCTTCCACTTCCGGGGACTCCATGTCCCAGAATCCCTGATCTTGGGCCAAGGCAGCTGAGGCTTCTGGGTGCTAAAGTCCAAGAAATCCCAGAGGAATAGAGTTTGGGAATCCCTGCTCAAGAGAGTGGAGGGAATAATGATAATAATAGTAATAGTAATAACTTTATTTCTAACCCTCCCTCTCTCCCCAAAGGGAATGGCTCTCTTGGACTACAACGCCCAGAAACCCTCCTGGCATGAGGGTTGGAGGAACCTGGGAGTTCTATCCCAAGACAAATATCTCCCAAGTCCTTGAGGAGGAGGCGGGGGAGGGGGAGGCGGCAGCCTTGGCCTAGGACTGAGACACGAGGAATCCCCGAAGCCAGAGGGTTGGGAGAGACCCCAAGGGCCACCCAGCCCCACCACCTTCTGCCAGGCAGGGAAACACAATCCAAATCCTCCCCCAAAGACTCTAAAATCAATGTGTTGTCAAAGGCTTTCATGGCCGGGATCACAAGGTTGTTGTATTTCTTTCGGGCTGTGTGGCCATGTTCCAGAAGCATTCTCTCCTGACGTTTCGCCCACATCTATGGCAGGCATCCTCAGAGGTTAAAATCAGTAAATAAAAATCAACACTCAAAAGATGAGAATTGCAGGCATGAAACAATGGGTCAGCTAACACCTCCCAACAAAGGATTCCCCCAGGCAGAAAGCAGGCAGGCTTTGAAAATGAAATTCAGTGTCAATCAAGGTGGCCAGCTGCAACATTCACACTTGCCTCAGGCAGACAAGAGTTCTTTCTCCCACCCTTGTCATTACACAGATATATAAACCCCACGTGCCTAGTTTCCAACAGACCTCCATTATGAAAACGGGTGCCTTTTGGGAGATTGGAATGGAGTGATTTCACCAAAGAAAGACAAACTCTCGGGGAGGGGGATGCAAAGAATATATTGTATATACGCAAGTATAAGCCTCTCCTCCTTTCCCGTGCAGCGCACGCCTTCCTCTCCTCGGCACTCGTCTTTCCCACTTTTCTTTATTCGTATACACACTGCATTTCCCCCAAAATGTATAGTTAAAATAAACTATGGTGATTATTGGAAGAATATATAAGCACATTTACATTGAAGAAGCTTAGAATAATAATTTAATCACAGTTGGAAAGTCTTAAATTGCAGTTGTATGTAAATATTCAAAAACATTTAACCTTCTGATGCCTCCATTAATCTAACTTTATTGCTATCTATTTTTATTTTGAAATGTACCAGTACCTGCTGCATTTCCCACCCCGTCTTATACTTGAGTCAATAGTTTTTCCCAGTTTTTTGTGTTAAATTAGGTGCCTCGGCTTTTACTCGAGTATATACAGTACACAATTTTCAGAAAGACAAAATACTTTCTCTAGAATGGAAAAGATATGGATATCTGCCAAACTCAAAACCTGTTCAAAAGACAGAACTCCTACCCAAAACTATCTCAGATCATAATCCAGTGACTCTAGTAATTAAAAAGAAAGTAAAAAATGGCCCTTCCCCATTTCGGCCTATTTCGGCACATGTTGCACTTTGCCTGGGTTCTATGAATTAGACTCCAGTGTTAATATTGTATGTTTTATGTTGATTTAACGATTGTTTTTACTGTAATTGATGTTTTTATTGGATAACTGTTTTATTGCTGTGTTTTGATATTTGATTGTTTTATCGGGCAAGGCCCCATGTAAGCCGCCCTGAGTCCCTTCGGGGAGATGGGGCGGGGTATAAAAATAAAGTTATTATTATTATTATTAAAAACACTTAGATGGCAGCTGAATGAATCACTACTGCAAAAGGAGGACGCAATTGAGAATTTGAAAGAAAAACTGAAAGAATATTTGGAACTTAATTTAAATCAAGTTACAGATATTCAAACAGTATGGGATGCCAGTACAGCTTATATTAGAGAATACTTTATAAAATGCAACACTGAAATGAGAAAGAATAGACAGAAATATTTTCAGATAATTTCATATGATATTAAAAAAAGAAGAGGAGTTAAAGAAAAATCCTTTGAATTCAAACATTCTAACTCAGATAAAACTCCTACAAAAGCAATTATTGTGTTACTAGTTAATGAATTGGAAACTAAAATAAAGAATGCAAAAAAAATATTTTGAATCAGCTAAGAAACCAAGGAAATAGTTAGCATATACGTTGAGGAAAGAAAGCCCAAAAATGTAATTGTCAATTCTTTATTTATGTATTTATTTATTTATGACATTTCTACCCCGCCTTTCTCTACCCTGAAGGGGACTTACTGTTAAGATACAACATGAGGATAAAATATTAATAGATGATATCAATATTCAACAGGCTTTAAAACATTATTACATTAATTTATATAAGGCTGACCACATATCTCTACAAGACATTGAGAATAATTTAATTCAGCGAAAGACGCCAAAAATAAAGGTTCACAGTTCACAGCCTGTTATGCCTTCAGCTTTGCTGCATTGTTGGATTTTAATCGGTAGGGTTGGATTTTATTTTGTGCAGAGTATCTTTGCGCACCGTCCCCTTTGGACCTGAGGAGGGATAGTTTGTTGTTAGGCAAGTGTTAAAGCATTTCTCACCAGGCAATGGGCTCACCCTCTTCCCCTGGGTTTGTTACAGCACGAGACTTGTTTTTCATGTTCCATGAGATCTTTCTCTGTTCAACTCCTGAAGAGATTTTCCCCTCATTTGTCTGCAGGTAACTTCTGAAAAAGCTCTGCAAAGAATACGTTGTGAGAGCTTTGCCCAAGGAGTGCTCTAAGTCTAAAGGGACTTCAAAATACACAGCAATGACAACAAGAAAAAATAAGTAGTAAAATATATTTCAAGCTACAAACCTATGCAGTTAAGAGGAGGAAATAAGATTGTGCTGAAAAAAGAGAGGCTTGGGAAAGCGAGCAGAAGGCTACAGCAATACAAAGACTGTGCTGCTCAGGAGGTTATATCTGTGAACCCCTGGCATAATATTTGAATTATAAATATAAAAGAATGGCAAGTCCTCTACCTCCCTATCCTAGATCACACACAGGGGAGAAGTTACATCAGTGTCTGGAATGTGGGAAACAATTTGATTGGAAAAGTTCTCTTACTGTACATGAACGGACCCACACAGGGGAGAAGCCATATGAATGTGTGGAATGTGGAAAGAGCTTCAGTCAGAGTGACAAATTACGTTCCCATCAAAGGACCCACACAGGGGAGAAACCCTATAAATGCATAGAATGTGGAGAGAGCTTCAGTCGGAGTGACAGTCTACGTTCCCATCAAAGGACCCACACAGGGGAGAAACCCTATAAATGCATAGAATGTGGAAAGAGCTTCAGTCAGAGTGACAAGCTACGTTCCCATCAAAGGACCCACACAGGGGAGAAGCCATATAAATGCATAGAATGTGGAAAGAGCTTCAGTCAGAGTGACAGTCTACGTTCCCATCAAAGGACCCACACAGGGGAGAAGCCATATAAATGCATAGAATGTGGAAAGAGTTTCAGTCAGAGTGGCAGTCTACGTTCCCATCAAAGGACCCACACAGGGGAGAAGCCACATAAATGCATGAAATGTGGAGAAAGCTTCAGTCACAGTGGCTGTCTACGTTCCCATCAAAAGACCCACACAGGGGAGAAGCCACATAAATGCGTAGAATGCGGAAAGAGCTTCAGTCACAGTGGCAATCTACGTTCCCATCAAAGGACCCACACAGGGGAGAAGCCATATAAATGCATGGAATGTGGAAAGAGTTTCAGTCAGAGTGGACATCTACGTTCTCATCAAAGGACCCACACAGGGGAGAAGCCATATAAATGCATGAAATGTGGAGAAAGCTTCAGTCACAGTGGCAGTCTACGTTCCCATCAAAAGACCCACACAGGGGAGAAGCCACATAAATGCGTAGAATGCGGAAAGAGCTTCAGTCACAGTGGCAATCTACGTTCCCATCAAAGGACCCACACAGGGGAGAAGCCATATAAATGCATAGAATGTGGAAAGAGCTTCAGTCAGAGTGACAAGCTACGTTCCCATCAAAGGACCCACACAGGGGAGAAGCCATATAAATGCATAGAATGTGGAAAGAGCTTCAGTCAGAGTGACAAGCTACGTTCCCATCAAAGGACCCACACAGGGGAGAAGCCATATAAATGCATAGAATGTGGAAAGAGCTTCAGTCAGAGTGACAGTCTACGTTCCCATCAAAGGACCCACACAGGGGAGAAGCCATATAAATGCATAGAATGTGGAAAGAGTTTCAGTCAGAGTGGCAGTCTACGTTCCCATCAAAGGACCCACACAGGGGAGAAGCCACATAAATGCATGAAATGTGGAGAAAGCTTCAGTCAGAGTGACAGTCTACGTTCCCATCAAAAGACCCACACAGGGGAGAAGCCACATAAATGCATGAAATGTGGAGAAAGCTTCAGTCAGAGTGACAGTCTACGTTCCCATCAAAGGACCCACACAGGGGAGAAGCCATATAAATGCATAGAATGTGGAAAGAGCTTCAGTCAGAGTGACAAGCTACGTTCCCATCAAAGGACCCACACAGGGGAGAAGCCATATAAATGCATAGAATGTGGAGAAAGCCTCAGTCAGAGTGGCAGTCTAAGTTCCCATCAAAGGACCCACACAGAGGAGAAGTCACCTTAATGCACGGAATAGGAACAGAGCTTTAGAAAAAGTTCAGCATACAGTAGACATCACAGAACTCATGTACCTCTAGAGGAGACGGGCCTTTGAGTTTCTGAATCTATAAAAACACATTGGAAGGAAAGAGGAAGGCCAGCACCTTGCTCTCTCTCCACCATGAATCGGAGTTTGTGTGGCCTTGGTTGACGGCTACTGGGAGCAGGTGTCACTCAGAATGGCAGCAAGCTTGGAAGGGGTTCACCTAACCTCCTCCTCAAAGAGACCCATCGCAGGCTTCTAGGATGATGTGTGAAGGTTTGCTGAAATGAGCAGCAGCAGAGATCTCTGGATTAAAGGGTTCTGAAAAAGAATAGCTCTTTGGTTGCAGATAACGTCGTATCTTCATACTCCTGCCTTATTTCTTGGCTCTTCTGCATTCAATGGCATCAATTGTTTCCCATGCATGTGTACTGTATGTACTGTGATCTGTCCTGAGTCCCTTGGTTGAAATTTTGGGTGCTAGCCCTGTACTTTTAACCCTTTTCTGGACTTTGTTGTATCCTGAATCATTGACTCTAAATTCTGGACTGACGTCTAGGTTTCGTATATGGACTTGGACTTTGTTTGTATCCCTGACTTTCTGGCTTGACTTTGGGACTCTAAATTCGGTTTGTACTCTTGATTTCTTGGTTGTTGTTTTATCAACTCAGCTGAATGAACTCCTGGCATGTGACTGTTGGGACTGTGACCTTGGTTCTTGTTAATTTTCACTCCTGACCTGTATCTGCAGTACTCAACTTGTCCGCAATAATTGGACTCTTGACCTGCACTTGTATTCATTGTTCCTTCAACTGTGTTGCTCCAATTATTTTAGCTCAGTGGCTCCCAACCTTTTTTTAACTAGGGATCATTTGACAAGGGACCACTCTCCAAAATTAGTACCAGAAGGGTTATAAATCAGTTTTTGGTCAACTTTAGATTTGGTTTGGTTATTTGGAGTGATGATTCAGAAAATTGCATTGGATAGACCACGTCAGCTCTCATTCCTGATATGCCATCCAGTTAGTCGTCATCTGCTCGCCCACAGAAAACCATATTTAATAATCCTCAGGACTATAAGAGGGTTTCGCGAGACCAGTCACTCTCATTGTAATGGTGTAGTAACTGTGAGGCTGTGAACCCTATTTTAGTTCTTGCGGACCACTGGTGGTCCATGGACCCCAGGTTGGGAACCACTGTTTTAGCTGGACTGAAGACTTTAGTTTTCCTATAAAATAATATGGTCTTGTCTTGTGTTTGCTTAATAAACCTCAGACTTTATACCGAGAGAGCCCTGGAACATGAGACCATCAGCCTTGCTTTGTGTGTACTTATCCCTGTGTAGAGTGAAACCCTTTCTGGATATGAGACTGTTCAATCCCCACCTTTGGCAAAGGGTCCATTAGGACACACAGTATCCCTCCCCAACTGCAGAGAATGGAAGACAAAAAATGACTACAACAACTGATGAAGATTCATGAATCCGTTGAGATGGACATATTAACTACATTGATGAAGTATAGAACCGCATTGAAAGGAAATAAGAGTAAATAGAGATACAAATCATATAGTGAGTGAGTTTTGTAAATTAGCGTTTGATGTCAGTTAGTTTTGTTCTTATTGTCCAAGGTGTGTGTCCTTGTTCCCTTTATATTTGTTAAATAGTCCTTTTTTAAAAAAATGTACCAAAATTATTATTTGTATAAAATACTGTTTTTAAATACCAAAATTGTAATTTGTGTAAACATGCTTTGATTTGTTTTTCTTCTTTAGTCTTTGAATAAATATTGTTTTTTAAAAACGAGTGTGATACAGCAGCTTTGAAAAGCCAGTGTGATTTTAGGCTGTACCAACGGGAGGGTGATGTCTAGTTCTGGGTAAGTTTTAGTCAACTCTCTTCTACGCTTTGATCAGACCTGACCTGGAATAACCTTGTGTCCAGTTCTGGGCAGCACAATTCAAGCAAGATTTTGAGATGCTAGAATGTCTCCAGAGAAGGGCTCTAGGGAATGGCCGAGGGTGATGGGTGTGTTTAGTTCAGAGGGGGAAAAAGGCCAAGGGGACAAGAGAGCCAATATTTGGAAGGATGTCCCTTTGAAAAGAAATTGGCAAGTTTTTCCTGCTTCTCTGGAGACTAAAATACAAAGCAACTGATTCACATTGCCTCACTTGCGTTGCAGACAATTTTATGGTCCAGAAGGTAGAAGAGGCAACAAGGGGATCGGCTACTCTTGATCTAATCTTAACAAATGTGGAAGACCTGATCAATACAGTCGAAGTGGTTGGATCCTTAGGGGCAAGTGACCATGTGCTCCTGCAGTTTGCCATACAAAGGAAGGCTGAAAGTAAGACAAGTCAAACACGCATTCTGGACTTTAAGAGCGCTGACTTCCAAAAAATGAAGGAATTACTGAGCGGCATTCCATGGACGCCAATATTAAAAGACAAGGGAGTTAAGGATGGATGAGAGTTTTTAAAAAGTGAAAAACTCAAGGCGCAAATGCAAACAGTGCCAATAAAGAAGAAAAATAAAACAAGTGCGAAGAAGCCAGAATGGATGTTCAAAGAACTTCTAACCGGGCTAAGACTCAAAAGAGACATGCACAAGAAGTGGAAAAGGGGAGAAATCACCAAAGAAGAATTCAAACGTATAGCCAACTCCTGTAGGGAAAAGGTTTGCAAGGCTAAAGTGCAAAATGAGCTCAGACTTGCCAGGGACATAAAAAACAACAAAAAAAGGCTTTTTTGCTTACGTTGGTAGAAAAAGGAAGAACAAGGAGGCAATAGGGCCACTGTGAGGAGAAGATGGGGAGATGGTGACAGGGGATAGGGAAAAGGCAGAACTGCTTAATGCCTTCTTTGCCTCAGTCTTCTCACAAAAAGAAAGCCATCTTCAACCCCAGCAACATGGAATGGACGAAGGATTGGGGAAAATCCAACCCCAAATAGGGAAACAAGTTGTCCAGGAACACCTGGCCTCTCTAAACGAATTCAAGTCCCCAGGGCCAGATCAGCTACACCCAAGAGTACTGAAGGAACTAGCGGAAGTTATTTCAGAACCACTGGCAATTATCTTCGAGAGTTCTTGGAGAACGGGAGAAGTCCCAGCAGATTGGAGGAGGGCGAATGTGATCCCTGTCTTCAAGAAGGGAAAAAAGAACGACCCAAACAATTACCGTCCGGTCAGTCTCACGTCGATACCAGGCAAGATCCTGGAAAAGATCGCTAAGGAAGTGGTCTGTGAACATTTAGAAACAAATGCTGTCACTGCTAATAGTCAACACGGATTTATCAAAAACAAATCATGCCAGATTAATTTGATCTCTTTTTTCGATAGAGTTACAAGCTGGAATGCCGTGGATGTAGCCTACCTGGATTTCAGTAAGGCCTTCGACAAGGTCCCCCATGACCTTCTGGCAAACAAGCTAGTAAAATGTGGGCTAGACAAAACTACGGTTAGGTGGATCTGTAATTGGCTAAGCGAACAAACCCAAAGGGTGCTCACCAATGTGTCGTCTTCATCATGGAAAGAAGTGACAAGTGGAGTGCCGCAGGGCTCTGTCCTGGGCCCGGTTCTGTTTAACATCTTTATTAACAACTTAGACGAAGGGTTAGAAGGCACGATCATCAAGTTTGCAGACGACACCAAACTGGGAGGGATAGCCAACACTCCAGAAGACAGGAGCAGAATTCAAAACGACCTTAACAGATTAGAGAGATGGGCCGAAACTAACAAAGTGAAGTTCAACAGGGATAAATGCAAGATACTCCACTTAGGCAGAAAAAATGGAATGCATAGATACAGAATGGGGGACGCCTGGCTCGACAGCAGTACGTGTGAAAAAGACCTTGGAGTCCTCGTGGACAACAAGTTAAACATGAGCCAGCAATGTGATGTGGCAGCTAAAAAAGCCAATGGGATTCTGGCCTGCATCAATAGGGGAATAGCATCTAGATCCAGGGAAGTCATGCTACGTCTCTATTCTGCCTTGGTCAGACCACACCTGGAATCACACTGGGTCCAATTCTGGGCACTGCAATTGAAGGGAGATGTTGACAAGCTGGAAAGCGTCCAGAGGAGGGCGACTAAAATGATTAAGGGTCTGGAGAACAAGCCCTAGGAGGAGCGACTGATAGAGCTATGCAGGTTTAGCCTGCAGAAGAGAAGGCGAAGAGGAGACATGATAGCCATGTACAAATATGTGAGGGGAAGTCATTGGGAGGAGGGAGCAAGATTGCTTTCTGCTGCCCTGCAGACTAGGACGCAGAACAATGGCTTCAAACTGCAGGAAAGGAGATTTCACCTGAACATCAGGAAGACCTTCTGAACTATGAGAGCTGTGGAACTCTCTGCCCCAGAGTGTGGGGGAGGCTCCTTTGGAGGCTTTTAAGCAGAGGCTGGATGGCCATCTGTTGGGGGTGCTTTGAATGTCATTTTCCTGCTTCTTGGCAGAATGGGGTTGGACTGGACTTCCATTTCTATGATTCTATGAGGGTGAACTACAGTTCCCAAAGTCATGGGTCAGTTCCCTCCACCCAAACCCAATCAGTATTCAAAGTTGGCCATGCTGGGTATGTGTGCCAAGTTTGGTATAGAACGGTCATTGGTTGGGTTCACAGTGCTCTCTGGATGCAGGGTGAACTACAACTCCCACCCTGGTGCCAGGTTAGGTCCAGATCTGTTACTGGTGGGATTCAGAGTGCTCCCTAGATGAGGGGTGAAGTACACCTTCTACCATGATTGTTGTCGACCGCGCTTTAGGGGATCGGGCCCTTAAGGAGAGTCCCGATCCGGTCCTGAGAGAACGGACCTTGGCAGAGCCAATAGGAAAATATGAGCCGCAATACAACCTGAAGCCGAAATGAAGAAGGTCCGCCAAAGTTGAAGGAAAATTCCGCCAAGGAGTCTTTATTGAGCGATTCAGCTGAAAAGGACTCTAGTAGTGATCATTCAGTCTACTAGGGTACCATATAACCAAAATAAAGCCATATTTATACAAAGTTTCAGTCTGACAGCCCTTTGAATTTCCCGCCCCGCTCCCCCGCCCATCTGATCGCTGATAGGCTAGAAGGTTGAACGAGGCGGGCTTTCGTTTCCCGCCTTGCTCTGTTGGCCCAATAGGGAGCTGTTCTTTGTCTCTACTCGAGCCAATCAGGAAGGAGAAGGTGGGAGTTATTGAAACAATGAAGTGACTGAGCAGGAAAGATCGGATTAATTCCTGCCAGGCCGATTTCTAAAGGGATTAATGACAGCAATCAAGGATGTCCTAGTTTCTGTCACGTATACAGATTTTAGATATGCCTTGGGGTGTCAGGGGTGGAAGTAGAGATGGGTGGTGATGGGCCACAATTGACAGGCTCTGCAGGGCGCCTTCCTGAGGTGTCCTGGATTTCCCTTTGGAGGAGATATGACAATGTTTGCCTTGGGGGCGAATCACCTTTAGGTCAATACTCCGAATTCGGCGACTCAAGCCCTATATTGTCCATGCAATCTGAATTTGATTGGGTTAAGCGGTGGCAGATTATCCTTTTGTTTTTGGGAAGGGAAGCCTGGGTCATAGAAAATGGGACAGGTTCTGGGGTTCAGGTTGAGTTCAAAATATTTCCTATTTGATTTCATGACTTGGCAATTATATGAAATAAAATGAAAAATAAAATAAAGTTGGAATATAAACCCTGCTGGGAAAAATACATATTTTCCGGGGATCCCAAAGAGTACAAATACATATAGGCAGATAGATAGATTTCATGGAAATAAGGGAGAATCCATAAAAGTGAGTTACATTGCATAAAGGGGAATCATGAATGATATAAACAATTGAAAATATTTGATAAGAACGAAGTTCATAACATCTGTGGAACCCAATATGGAAATTCATAAAAGTGGAGTTTTAGCAGCATGATTTTACAATTCATGAAGTTGTTATCTCTTGCCTCAGAGTGCAGGGATAATCCACAGTAAACTCCAGTAAAAAAGTCTCAATCACCTTCTACTATATATGGAATATAGAACATAAAGTCTTGATTTTTGAACTATCTTTTACAAAGTCCTGGGGGGGGGGGGGTCACCTCGATCACATGATGTATCAGCCCCCCCCCCTAAAATCCCTCCATGGCATGTGGGGTCTGTGTGTCATGTTTGGTCCAGATCTGTCGGTGGGGTCACAGAACCCCCACTGAGAGAGCACTGTGGGTGAACCATAACTCCCAACCTCTAAGGCCAGTCCCCTCCACACCCACCGGTATTCCAAATTAGGCATGTCAGGTCGGTGTGCCAAGACCTGTTGTATGGAGTCAGCTGATCAGTTCTGGTCTGTTTAGGAAAGGGTTATGGAAGAGGCAGTGGGTGGGATCGTGCACATTCCACAGCAATGGAAAGAATAAGAAACACTGAGGTGTCTGTGGTGGAGGGAACACATCAAATCTAGGGTGAAATTGTCCCCATAGAAAAGCATTCCCTTGGATGGTGGGCAGAATGGTGTTTGTGGAGGACGTGGTTCACGGCACTCTCTCTAGTCTGCAATGCCATGAGAGGGAGGGAGGTCATGGGTGTGTGTGAAAATGGGAGCCTGTCTGTGGAAGTGGGAGACATACACATAGAACCGCTCTGAGTCCCCCTGTGGAGACAGATGTGGTATAAAAACAAAGTTTTAATGTATTATTATTTCATAATTTCACTTTTATTATGGATATAGAAGAAGAAGACATAGGTATAGAGACTAGCTTAGGTACCTGGCGATGCCTGGGTTTGGACATTTGTGGTGCTACTTATTAGAAAAAGCCTGCCTTTCCTTTCCTTTTCTATGTATGCTCCAGATGGGAAATTCATGATATGGGTGAACTACAATTCCCAAAATTGGGGCTCAGTCCTCCCCAAAGCCTGCCAGTTTTAAAAGATAGTCACGTTGGGCCTGTGCACCAATTTTGTAACTCCCCAAATCAAGGTCTATTCCCACAAACCCCTGCAGTATGGTCATGGGGGTTCTGTGTGCCACGTTGGTTCCAGGTCCATCATTGGTGGAGCTCAGAGTGCTCTTAGATTGCAGGTGGACTATACATCCCAGTCCCTACAAGTCCTATAAATGATGCTGAATTCTCCCAAAACCTCTCTCTAATATGTTCAGTTGCTGATCAATTCCTGTTTGCTGTGTGAGAAAAGAGTAGGAAAAGAGTTTGCTGTGGAAAAGAGTAGGAAAGGGTTATGGGAGAGGCAGTGGGCAGGGTCATGCAAATTCCACATCAATGGAGAGAGTCAGAAACACTGGTGTGTCTGGTGGAAGAAAAACAGAAGATCTAGGAGGAAATTGTCCCCGTATGAAAGCCTTCTCTTGGGTGGTGGGCAGGATGGTGTTTGTGGAGGACATTGGCAGGGCGCTTGGGCATTTTCACGGCGCTCGCTATAACCTACAGTGTCATTGGAGGGAGGGCCACTGGTTTTTCCTGCATAGTGGGAGCTATAGCTATTTGTGGAAGTGGGAGCCTGTCTGTGTAAATTGACACCCCTGCCACATACACACACATACAGATTTTCACTTTTATCATGTGTATAGATAATAATAAGTTTGTTCTTATATCCCGCCACCATCTCCCCGAAGGGACTCGGGATGACTTACGTGGGGACTATGCCCAGCAAAAACAGAATAAAATATAGCACAATTAATATACAATTGCATTTCAATCATTAAAACAATAAAACCAAAAAACAAGTATTGTAACAACATAAGAACAACAACCACCATCAACCAGTAGCCAAGAACAGTGGGCATGTTCAGATCGAAGAGGACGGGCAAGGGCTAGCGCAGGAACAGTTGCAAGGGCAGGGCAGGTAATACAGCGCTGCAAGTCCGGGCGATGAGTGAGGGTGAGGCATCTATTTAGTTTTCTCTTCATTTTTTTCCTCCTTGTAATTGTGCCTTCAGTACTTCACTTCTAAGGAAACACATTCTATCTTGTCTGTTTCAACAGATATTTGACAATTAACCAAAGACATCCCGGCAGGCCCCGTCCTCTGCTCCCAGGAATCCTTCTGCTCACCTGACTCAGTCCCACTCCATCGCAAAGGGGGAGAAACGGCTGAGGATTCGGCCACAGCATCATTCCAGACCCTGGAGAGAGAGCAAGGGGTGGGAAGCTGGTCACAGAAACAGGCCTCAGAGGTGACCATTGCAGTCCTATAAAGAGACCGATGAGGAAACGACCCTAAGAACACAGGCGCATTCAACAGCCCAAGAAGACGTACAATGTGAGGGTTTAGGACTTTATCTCGCAAGCAGTGCTGTGAGGATGTTCGAGTGAAACTAGCACTGGGCTTGGTGTTTCAATTGACTAAAGTGATTCTTTGCCGTCTGTTTGTCTTCCAGCTCAGTTTCAGGGCTCGGCTCAGCTTAGGGTCCCACCTGGGAAGACACTGAAGGGCTGAATATTCAGTCCTATTGCAAGAAGGAAAACTGCAAATCAAACTGAAATGACACCTTTAGCAACTCAATGCGTACATATAACAATAACAATGATAATGATAATAATAATAATTTTATTTCTTACTTGCCTCTCCTTGCAATTCGAGGGAGGTTACAACACAATTTTAAAAACACAAACATTGTCAAAATTCAACAAAGATATATATATATAAAACTAACTATAAAAGATGTACATTAAAATTGCCTTTCTATAAAATACATATTAAAGTCCATAAAACATCTTACAAAGGACACAAGTTTAAAATATATACCCCTCTCAAGGCCTTAAATGCTGAACCTCGGATGCTGAACCAGTGCCTGGCCGCTGTGGCAGACTGGATGAGGAGGAACAAGCTGAGGATCAATCCTGACAAGACAGAGGCTCTCCTGGTCAGTCGCTCGTCAGATTGGGGTATTGGGTGGCAGCCTGTGCTGGACGGGGTTGCACTCCCCCTGAAATCACAGGTCCGCAGTTTGGGGGTCCTCCTGGACTCAGTGTTGATGCTTGAGGCTCAGGTGTCGGCGGTGGCCGGGAGGGCCTTTGCACAACTCAAACTTGTGCGCCAACTGCGACCATACCTCGTGAAGTCTGACTTGACCACGGTGGTGCATGCCTTAGTTACCTCTAGACTGGACTACTGTAATGCGCTCTACGTGGGGCTTCCCTTGAAGACGGCCCAGAAATTACAACTGGTCCAACGCTCGGCTGCCAGATTAATAACGGGGGCAAGTTACAGGGAGAGATCCACTCCCTTGTTTAAGGAGCTCCACTGGCTGCCGTTCATCTTCCGGTCCCAATTCAAGGTGCAGACCATCATCTATAAAGCCCTAAACGGTTTGGGACCCACCTACCTCCGTGACCGTATCTCCCTCCATAAACCTGCCCGATCTTTACGATCATCCGGGGAGGCCCTTTTATCACCACTGTCTATATCCCAGGCCCGCCTTGTGAGTACAAGGGAGAGGGCCTTTTCTGCTCTGGCCCCCCGACTATGGAACTCACTGCCTACTGAAATCAGGCAAGCTCCCACTTTGTTAGCTTTTAGGAAAGACCTGAAAACATGGCTCTTCCGCTGTGCTTTTGGTGAGTAACTTCTGTTATATATTTCTGTGTTACTCCCCCCCGAACATCTATCCTCTAAACTGCCCCACTCTTATAGGTCCCTATCCACATTGGAGTACCCCTCTGTCCCTCTCACTCCGGGTTTTATCTTTGTGTTCATGCGGCCTGCTCTTGTTTTACTGTTTCTTGATTTCTTGATGTGATGTCTATTATTATCTATTGTATTACTTTTAATTATGTTATGATATGCTGTTTTATATTTTATTATATTGTATTGCTTTGGGCATGGCCCCATGTTAGCCGCCCCGAGTCCCCGCTGGGGAGATGGTGGCGGGGTATAAATAAAGTTTTATTATTATTATTATTATTATTATTAAACAGAGGCGTTGAACACGCCCTGTAATTCGCTCCAGTTAGAAGCCTGGCTGCCGAACGTTGTACTAATTGTAATTTCCGGGCCGTCTTCAAAGGCAGCCCCACGTAGAGCGCATTGCAGTAATCCAGTCTAGAGGTAACTAAGGCATGGACCACCCTGGTCAAATCAGACTTCTCGAGGTACGGTCGCAGCTGGCGCACAAGTTTTAATTGTGCAAAGGCCCTCCCGGCCACGGCCGACACCTGGGCCTCAAGCGTCAGCCCCGAATCCAGGAGGACCCCCAAGCTGCAATGGACCTGCGCCTTCAGGGGGAGTGCGACCCCGTCCAGCACAGGTGGCCACCCAATACCCCGATCAGACTTACAACTGACCTGGAGGACCTCTGTCTTGTCGGGATTAAGTCTCAGTTTGTTCACCCTCATCCAGGCCAACACAGCGGCCAGGCACTGGTCCAGAATCCGAGGGGCTTCCTTGGAATTTGGTGGAAAGGAGTAGTAGAGTTGGGTGTCATCTGCGTAGAGATGGCACCTCACTCCAAAACTCTGGATGACCTCTCCCAGCGGTTTCATGTAGATGTTAAAAAGCATGGGGGACAGAATGGAACCTTGCGGGACCCCACAGGTCAAAGGCCAGGGGTCAGAGCAGGAGTCCCCCAGCTTCACCATCTGGGAACGGCCCTCCAGGAAGGACTGGAGCCACTGCAGAGCGGAACCCCCAAGGCCCATCCCGGAGAGACGTCCCAGAAGGAGACCATGGTCGATGGTCTCGAAAGCCGCTGAGATGTCCAAGAGAACCAGCAGGGTCACACTCCCCTGTCCAGCTCCCTGCGGAGGTCATCCACCAAGGCGACCAGAGCCGTCTCCAGGCCTGAAGCCAGACTGTGATTGGTCCAGAAAATCCGTTGGATAAGCGAGTGTTGGATAAGTGAGACTCTACTGCAGGGGTCCCCAAACTAAGGCCCGGGGGCCACATGCGGCCCTTCGAAGCCATTTATGCGGCCCCCATGGTGGCGGCTCCCTCCTCCTCCTCCACCGAGGAAGACACTTGCGTCTGGTGCGCGCCTTCCAAAGCTTTGTTTGTTTATAATGGTATTTTAATTATTATTTAATTAATTATTAAGGGGTGCTTTTCTAGTGCTTTTGGTGCACAAAGGCAGAAGGGGATTGGACTAAATGGCCCAAGGGGCCTCTTCCAACCCTCTTTATTATTATTATTATTATTGACAGAAGGACACAGCAAATGAGATATATATGCTGGATTTTGTATCACAAAATCACAAGTTGAACACTTCCCAAACAGTTAGGACTGTGCAATTTATTATTATTATGTGATGTATTTTATTATGACACAGCAAACAAGATAGATATGCTGGATTTCCTCTTCTTCTTCTTCTTCTTATTATTATTATTAACAACATTGAGGCTGGGTGGCTATCTGTTGTGGGTGCTTTGCTTGTGCTTTTGGTGCACAAAGGCAGAAGGCGGTTGGACTAAATGGCCCAAGGGGTCTTTTCCAACCCTTTTTCCTTATTATTATTATTACTATTGACAGAAGAACACAGTATAACACAGCAAATGAGATATATATGCTGGATTTCGTATCACAAAATCACAAGTTGAACACTTCCCAAGCAGTTAGGACTATGTGATTTATTATTATTAGTATTATTATTAGTATTATTAACAACATTGAGGCTGGGTGGCCATCTGTCACTGGTGCTTTGCTTGTGCTTTTGGTGCACAAAGGCAGAAGGGGGTTGGACTAAATGGCCCAAGTTCTCTCTTCCAACCCTCTTTATTATTATTATTATTATTATTATTATTATTATTATTATTATTATCATTGAGGCTTTTTTTTCGCGTTTTTTTTTACTTCAAAATAAGATATGAGCAGTGTGCATGGGAATTTGTTCATAGTTTTTTTTTTAAACTATAGTCTGGCCCTCCAACGGTCTGAGGGACCGTGAACTGGCCCTCTGTTTAAAAAGTTTGGGGACTTTTTATCCAGCGAGTGTTGGATAAGTGAGACTCTACTGTATATGGCAGTCGTTATAATGAGGGAAGAGGAAACTGCCAGTCCCGTCAGACCTACACTTCAGGTTCTCAAGCGACACTTTAGGAAGCCGGGAAACCTCGCCGAGCGGAGGCGGAGAGAGGAGGCTGCTTCCCCGACACGACCCGTCCACGCAGAGGCGCCTCCCGCTCCTTGGCCTGGCCCCCCCTTCTCCGCTTCAGCAGCCTGCCTGCCATGAGGAGCGGGCCAGGAGAGTCCGGCCCAGAGGCGGGAAGGCGCGGGCGAGTCTGCCTGGAGACGGATGACGCGGCGAGACGAGGCCCATTCCCATTGGCCGATTCCTGGAGTGACCGTTAACGGCAGAAGGGCGGAGGGGGGGCGGGGGCGTTCCTGCCCGGAGACCGATGACGCCAGAGAGGAAGGCGGATTCTCATTGGCGGACGCTGGGGGTTGAGAGGAAATGAAAGAAGGGGCGTGTCTGTCCGCCTGCCTCTCCGTCTCGGGCCCCGCCCCTCTGTGGGTCTCCTGCCCGCGGCCGCCATGTTTCTTGAGGGCGGAAGTGCAGCGAGAGGCGGGAAGACGGGGGGGAGGGGCCGGGCGGCGCTCTTTCCTGTCAGAAGGAAGGAAGGAAAGAAGGAAGGAGAGAGAGAGAGAGAGGAGGAGGAGGTGAGTGGGGAGAGGGATGGGGGGCTCCCCCTCTGCCCTCAGGCCTTCCTTCCTTCCTTCCTTCCTTCCTTCCTTCCTTCCTTCCTTCCTTCCTTCCTTCCTTCCTTCCTTCCTCCCTCCCTTCCTTCTTCTCGGCCTTTGGGAGGGAGCGGCCTGTCTGTCTGTCTGTCTGTCTGTCTGTCTGTCCAGGGACTCTGCGGCCTGCTCTCTCCTCTGCGCATGCGTCCTCTCTCTCTCCCCCCCCCCCTCCAGAAGACTGTGACGCGCTCTTGGTGGGGCTGCCCCTGAAGAAGGCTGTTTTCATGTTTGTCTTGTTACGCATTTTCAATGGTCTCCTGAGGCTTTCATGCCAAGCTGCTTTGAGTCCCTTTTGGGGAGATCAAGCGGGGTATAAATATCCCAACAAACAACCACGAGCAGTTTTGGTTCTTGGCCAATGGACAGAGCAGTTCAAGCCCAACCTTCACCCTCAGTCTTCCATTCAATGTGGCTTTGTTTTTATAGGCATTCAAGGCGTCAGATGGTGCCCTTGTTGTCAGCCGCCCTCAATGATGTAAATACGTCTCTCCCTCAAACGGATATACAGCAGAGTCTCACTTATCCAACAGAAACGGGCCGGCAGAATGTTGGATAAGCGAATATGTTGGATAATAAGGAGGCACTAAGGAAAAGCCTATTAAACATCAAATGAGGTTATGGTTTTACAAATGAAGCACCAAAACATCATGTTAGACAACAAATTTGACAGAAAAAGTAGTTCAATACGCAGTAATGCTACGTAGTAATTACTGTATTTACGAATTTAGCACCAAAATATCACGATGTATTGAAAACATTGACGACAAAAATGCGTTGGATAATCCAGAATGTTGGATAATGATGTAAATTTAGAGCAACGGGAAGAGCCAGGGAGGCAGTTCCATCTTGTCTCCTGTGCCAAAGTGACAGTGAAGGAGCAGACCTGATCGTTGGTCTAAAAAATGGAAAAGTACTTGGATCGGAGTTAATTATCCCAGAGATTCTGACATCGGATCCTGAGTGGTGGACCCTCTTCTTGGTGGCAGTCTTCACCATCATTAACAACACGGGCATCCTACCAAACCACTGGCAATTTGCCATTATAGTTCCAATCTACAGAAAAGGTGACCCTCCCGATCCTTCCAATTACTGGCCAATTAGCCTTCTATCGGTAATTGGAAAGCTTTGTGCAAAATTCCTATTAATAAAGTTGTAGACCAGGCTGGACCAGAACAAAACCATCAGCCCTGAGCAAACTGGATTCCGTAAGGATAAATCCGCCTTGGATCACTGCTTCGTACTTTCTCAAATACTCCACGTGTTACTGCATTACTCCCAGTTTTTAATCTCTCTTATCTTGACATCCATTGCTTAAACTACTAAAAAGAATCCCCCCAAAAGTTGATCTGTCTTCTATATTATTGTCCATTATTTTTAAATCTAGTAGTCCTGTCTTTCTTCTTCAATCATCATCTTGTATGTGATCTTGGTTCAATTGCTTGTCTTTTCTTTTCAGTATTTATACCCCGCCCTTCTCGCCCCGAAGGGGACTCAGAGCGGCTTACAGAACACGCATACGGCAAACATTCAGTGCCTGATTCTACAATTAACAAGGACAGACAACGCAGACACAGGTAAAAACAACTTTTCCCATCTTATTTTCGGCATCTTGGAGGCTGTGCTCAACACTGGACATGGGGGGAGGGGGGGGGCTGTCACTTCATCTTCCATGTTGAGGAGCTTCTTCCCGATCAGTGTCCTTAAGGGCATCTTTATTATCTCCCCACTGAAAGCAGTACCTATTTATCTACTCACATTTCTGCTTTCGACCTGCTTGGTGGGCAGGTGAGCTGTGGCTATTTAAAATTGAAATAGACTGAACACATTCCAATTCCAATTAACAAGTTAAAAGATGACACGATGTAACAAGTGACACAAGGTAAATGACAATATAACAAAATTTGAAAAATGTTCTGCTCCTGGTTTGAAAGTATTGTTTCCTGTTTTATTGTGCATTCCTTACTTGGAAAGGAGTTGCTCTACTCCGAAAACTTGGTTTTGTGGCTGCCACAAAGGAGTGAGAATTGAATTGGTTGAGACCTGGTGATGAGGAATTTATTGAAAAACCAGAGCAAAATGTGCTACAGCAGGATGTCCCTCCCGCAGAAACCAAGTTTTTGGGTTTGAGAAACTTTTCCCATGTTTTTGTGATGGAATCCATTAGGAAATGGCATTTCTTAAGTTCTTCTTGATTGTTCCTGGCAACTTGCTCCTTTTTAAAGAAAACTGTGGTTTCGTTGTATTTATTACCAAATGAATTTTAGAAGATTATTAGTCAAATCTGTTTGTTAGTAAGTTAGTGTTATACGTACACGAATTAATAGATACCGTTATCCTTCACCCCCCTTTCCCGCTACACAGCCTTTCTATGAACTAATGTCTCTTACATGAGGGGTTTGTCCATACTATTTAAAACAGATATAAAACAATCATCTGGTAAAGCACCACATTTTAAAATCTCATTCTTCTTGATCTCTTGTTCAGCCCATTTTGTCTTTTTTTATCTTCCGATCAGCGTTTTTAGTTCCAACTACTCATCGTTTTTTGGACTTCTCCTTTCTTTAATATCTGCTTTCACTACGTCCTGTTTTCACCATTCAAGAATATAATCTCGCTCATTCTTGTTTAAAGGCATTGTGGTCTCTTTCTTGGCCTTTGTTTCCTGTGCGCCATTCAGCATTTGCTTCAGAGGTCTGAACAACCTGTGCTCCTTGTATACTCCAACTCTTTTTGAAGAGATTTGGTTTGGCCTCTTCTTCTGGCCCCAGATCTCTTCTGTGGTATCTCCCAACTTAATTGGAGGCTTCTCTTGTTCCAGCTATAATAATAATAATAAACAACTTTATTTTTATATCCCGCCCCATCTCCCCGAAGGGACTCGGGGTGGCTCACAACAGGAACAAGCCCGAAACAACAACACAACATATTTGACAGAAACTTAAAACATTCCAACGATACACAAAATAAAATATGGACAATACATTAAAATCCAAGCAGATAAAATCAGAGTAATTAAAAGCAAACCAGTGGGGACAGGTTTCATAAAATGGTGTATCATGGAAATAAGTAACTGCGATAAAGTGCCATACGCTTTTAAAACATAAAGAAGTATTCTAATAACAGCTCTATTGGGCGTATTTATTCAAATGCGCTCCGGAACAACCATGTTTTCAATTCCCGGCGGAAAATGGGCAGGGAAGGAGCTAACCTGATTTCCTTAGGGAGAGAGTTCCAGAGCCACTGCCAAGAAGGCCCTCTCTCTCCCTCGTCCCCACCAGCCGCATTTGAGACAAAGGCAGGAGCGAGAGGAGCGCCTCCCCGGATGACCTTAGTTGACCGTTCTCTGTAACTAGCTCCTGTGATTAATCTGGCTGCTTATCTCTGAATCAACTGAAGTTTCCGAACCGTCTTCAAGGGCAGCCCCACGTAGAGTGCATTGCAGTAATCCAACCTGGAGGTGACTAAGGCGTGGACCACCATGGCCAAGTCAGACTTCACGAGGTACGGTCGCAGCTGGCGCACAAGCTTTAACTGTGCGAAGGCCCTCCGGCCACCGCTGACACCTGAGCATCAAGTGTCAGCGCTGAGTCCAGGAGGACCGCCAAGCTGCGGACCTGCGTCTTAAGGGGGAGTGCGACCCCGTCGAGCGCAGGTCGCACCCTATGCCACGATGGCCGCACGATTGACCTGGAGGACCTCTGTCTTGTCAGGATTAAGTTTCAGCTTATTCACCCTCATCCAGTCCATCACAGCCGCCAGGCATCAGTCAAGGATCTGAGGGGCTTCCTTGGATTTTGGTGGAAAGGAATAGTAGAGTTGAGTGTCATCTGTATAGGGATGGCACCCAACTCCAAAACTCTGGATGACCTCTCCCAGCGGTTTCATGTAGATGTTAAAAAAGTATGGGAGACAGAATAGAACCTTGCGGGACCCCACAGGTCAAAGGCCAGGGGTCCGAGCAGGAGTCTCCCAGCTTCACCAACTGGGAACGGCCCTCCAGGAAGGAGCGGAGCCATTGCAAAGCAACGCCCCCAATACCCATTCCGGAGAGCCGTCCCAGAAGGATACCATGGTCGATGGTATCGAAAGCCGCTGAGATGTCCAAGAGAACCAGCAGGGTCACACTCCACCTGTCAAGTTCTCTGCGGAGGTCATCCACCAAGGCGACCAAAGCCGTCTCCGTACCATGACTGGGTCTGAACCCAGACTGTAATGGATCCAGATAATTGATCTCTGTCAGGAACCCCTGGAGCTGCGAGGCGACCACCTGCTCCAGAACCTTGCCCAAAAAGGGAAGGTTCGAAATTGGCCGGTAGTTGTTAAGAAATTTGGTCTTCGGACCGAAGTAATCTCTGGGGTTGGTAGGGGGATAAGCGGGCCCTCAGGTACGCCGGCCCCAAACCATGTAAGGCCTTAAAGGTTAGTACCAGTATCTTGAAAGTAATCCGGTACTCAATTGGTAGCCAGTGCAGCTGTTGTAGAATTGGGGTGATATGCCACCTCGCCGGCACCCCGGCAAGAAGACGAGCCGCCGCGTTTTGCACCAGCTTCAGTTTCCGGATCACTGACAGAGGAAGGCCAATGTAGAGGGCTTTACAGTAGCCGAGCCTCAAGATGACCGTCGCCTGGATCACCGTCGCCAGGTCGTTCCTAGAAAGGTAGGGAGCCAGTCGCCTAGCCTGACGTAGATGGAAAAACGCAGATCTGCTCACAGCAGAGACCTGCGCCTCCATTGTGAGCAGAGGGTCCAATAAGACACAAAGACTTTTTACAGAAGATGACGGACGTAGTGTCTCGCCATCCAGGGTAGGCAGCTGCATCTCCCCCCCACCCGGACGGCCCAGCCAAAGGATCTCTGTCTTCGCTGGATTCACCCTCAACCTGCTGGCACGCAACCATCCAGAAACGGCCTCAAGGCACTGATGGAAACTATCGGGTACGGAATCCGGCCGGCCCTCCATCTTCAGAATGTGTGTCATCAGCGTACTGGTGGCACTCGAGCCCAAAGCTCCGCACCAGTCGGGCAAGCGGTCGCATATAGATGTTAAATAATAGAGGAGAGAGAATAGCCCCCTGTGGGACCCCACAAGTTAGCGGAGACCTCTCGGAAACCAGGTGGTGGGGCAATAGATTGTGATCGACTGTATCAAATGCTGCTGTGAGATCCAATAACACAAGCAGCGCTGATCCGCCTTGATCCCTTTGGCAGCGAAGCTGATCTGTGATGGCAACTAGCACAGTCTCCGTCCCGTGCCCCCTACGGAAGCCGGACTGGAAGGGATCAAGTCCGGCTGTGCGATTGAGGAACTGCTGCAACTGTTCCGCTGCTGCCCTCTCAACCACCTTGCCCAGAAACGGAAGATTCGAGACTGGGCGGTAGCTAGGGGGAACCGAACGATCCAAGTCTGGTTTCTTCAGCAGCGGAGATACCATCGCCTCTTTTGAACCCTCTGGAAAAACTCCTTGCTCAAGGGAGCTATTTATTATATTCAACAGAGGTTCACGTAATCCCTCCAGGCAAGATCTTACTAGCCAGGAGGGACACGGATCGAGGGAGCAGGTGGTCGGCCTAGTTGCAGTCATCTGGTGGCACAAGCTATACCTGGTACTACCCAGATGACGGTCAGAAGCATCATCTTTAGCACATAATTTTAGTTCGAGCCACAACATTGTCTCCTGTGCAAAAGCAAACTTTTGCCTTTATTTTTCCTTCATTTACAATGTAATGTCTTCCTGTCCTTGTTGCCTTTCTATGAATCCGCTGCAGTTTGCCAATGTCCTTTCTAAAATGGACTGAACTGAGCAGAACTGGGCAGGAATCATGTCTCCCACCCAAGGGTGCTGTTGGAGTGCAGAAGGATCTGGAGGGCAGCAGGATTCCCACTCACCCTGGGGGTCTGTCCATCTGTCTCCTCTATACCGCCTTCTCTCATGTACTGCTGCTAGGCTGAGTGCCTTCCACCCTGTGCTTCTGCATCGCTATCTCTGTTTTTGTGGCATCAGTGTAGAAGTTTGCATTTTCCTTGGTTTTTCTCTTTGCCTTGGTTCTGCCTGAAGTTACATACCTTTGTGGTATAGGTTTTGTAAGAATGCAGTATGTCAAGGAACTTTGTGGCCTAATGTGCTCTCAGTGTCTCCAGGCGCCTTGCTTTAGAAACGTGGGGCAGGGATCACGCTGCAGGGAAAGAGAGGATCAGGAAAATATCTCTCCCCCAAGTTGGAGGAAGTATTTTTCTCCCAAGACTGATCACTTGGGATAGTCTGTCCATACAGATGGCCACTCAGGTTTTGAGTGGAGATGTGAAGAAGCGGGATCTAGGTAGGAAATGCTTTGCATCGTTAGCCCCTTTCCGTGTTGACCATATTATTAGAGGCCTTCCTTTACCAAGGTTGGATTAGACACAGGATCTTAGGCCGCTATCCCCTTTGCAGGGATTGTTCTTTGTTGGGCAAGTGTTAAAGTGCTTCTCAGCAGGCAACGGGCTCTTACCAGTTGGGCCAGTCTTTCTCCCCTCTTCCCCTGTGATTGCTACAGCACTAGGCTATTGTTCTTCATGTTCAATGAGATCTTTCTGTACTCTGCTCCTGATAAGATTTTCTTCTTATTCATCTCGCAGGTAACCTCTAAACGAACCTTATGAAGAAAACATTGCCCTTTGTCTTACGTCTGAAATGAAAGTACGCAGGATTAACAAGAACAAGAAATGAATTGGAGAAATTATATTTCAAGCTACATACCTTTGAATGTAAGGAAAGGAAGGATTCTGCTGTAAAAAGAGGGGTTGGTAAAGAGAAAATAAGGCTACAGCAATACAGAGACTGGGAAGAGGAAATGTCCTATTCAGGAGTCCATATCTGTGAACTTCAGGCATAATATTAGAATAATAAATGTTAAAAAATGGAAAATTCATTGTCAAAATCACACACAGGGGAGAAGCGACATAATTGTAAGGACTGTGGGAAATGTTTCATTGAGAGAAGTTCTCTTGCTAAACATCAACGAACTCACACAGGAGAGAAGCCATATAAATGTGTGGAATGTGGAAAGAGCTTCAGTCAGAGTGGACATCTGCGTATCCATCAAAGGATCCACACAGGGGAGAAACCACATACATGCATGGAATGTGGAAAGAGCTTCAGTAAGAGTGGAAATCTACGCACCCATCAAAGGACTCACACAGGGGAGAAGCCATATAAATGCATGGAATGTGGAAAGAGCTTCAGTCGGAGTGACTATCTACGTTCCCATCAAAGGACGCACACAGGAGAGAAGCCACATACATGCAGGGAATGTGGAAAGAGATTCAGTGAGAGTGGACATCTGCGTATCCATCAAAGGATGCACACAGGAGAGAGGCCACATACATGCATGGAATGTGGAAAGAGCTTCAGTGAGAGTGGAAATCTACGCACCCATCAAAGGACTCACACAGGGGAGAAGCCACATACATGCATGGAATGTGGAAAGAGATTCAGTAAGAGTGGACATCTGCGTATCCATCAAAGGATACACACAGGAGAGAAGCCACATAAATGCATGGAATGTGGAAAGAGCTTCAGTCAGAGTGGAGATCTACGCACCCATCAAAGGATCCACACAGGGGAGAAGCCACATAAATGCGTGGAATGTGGAAAGAGCTTCATTCAGAGTGGAGATCTACGCACCCATCAAAGGATCCACACAGGGGAGAAGCCACATAAATGCGTGGAATGTGGAAAGAGCTTCAGTCAGAGTGGAGATCTACGCACCCATCAAAGGACTCACACAGGGGAGAAGCCACATACATGCATGCAATGTGGAAACAGCTTCAGTCAGAGTGGACATCTGCGTATCCATCAAAAGAGTCACACAGGGGAGAAGCCACATAAATGCATGGAATGTGGAAAGAACTTCAGTAACAGTTCGAATCTTCGTACCCATCAAAAGATTCACACAGGAGAGAAGCCACATAAATAGGACAAGTGCAAAGAAGCCAGAATGGTTGTCCAAAGAACTTCTAACGACTATGACTCAAAAGAGACATGAACAGGAAGTGGAAGGGGAAGAAATCACAAAATCATATAACCATAGAGTTGGAAGAGACCTCATGGGACATCTAGTCCAACCCCCTGCCAAGAAGCAGGAAATTCCATTCAAAGCACCCCGGACAGATGGCCATCCAGCCTCTGCTTAAAAGCCTCCAAAGAAGGTTCCACAGCTGAACTGCTCTCACAATGAGGAACTTCTTCCTTATGTTCAGGTGGAATCCCCTTTCCTGTAGTTTGAAGCCATTATTCTGCATCCTAGTTTGCAGAGCAGCAGACAACAAGCTTGCTCCCTCCTCCTTATGGGATTTTGGCCTGCATAAATAGGGGCAGAGTGTCTAGATCCAGGGAAGTCATGGCACCCCTCTATTCTGCCTTGGTCAGACCACTTTACCTGGAATCACACTGTGTCTAATTCTGGGCACTGCAATTGAAAGGAGACGTTGAAAAGCTGGAAGGTGTCCAGAGGAGGGTGACTAAAATGATCAAGGGTCTGGAGAACAAGCCCTATGGGGAGCGGCTTAAAGAGCTGGGCATGTTTAGCCTGCAGAAGAGTAGGCTGAGAGAAGAATGAATAAATGCATGTACAAGTATATATGAAAATATCAATCTGGGTTTGTAAAAGGAAGACAAATGTCACGTTTGATAGGAAGAGTATTAAACAAAATATGTGTGTCTCAAGAGAGGAAGTTAAAAGTGGGGATACTAGCATTAGATATATTTAATGCTTTGATTGTGTAGCATGGCAGATAATAAGTGAGATTATGAATTAATTTGGAATGGGAAGTAGAATAAAAGGATGATTAGAACCATTTTATTTGCTATGGTGATAGAATTATGTGCAAACGCCATCCAAAAAGGTAAGAATGTAGAAGGTGTAGGAATAAAGGAAAAGCAGAAGGTGAGCTTATTTGCTGATGACACATTGTTATTGATTAAATATATGGGTAGGTCAAATGGATAGGAGAAAGGATCATTGAAAGATATTTGGGAAAACAGTGGGTTTATATTATACAAAGAAAGAAGAAAAAGACTTTATAGAACAGAGCTATACGGGAATTAGAATCAAGAACAAATTAAAATACCTGGGTGTAAGTATAACAAAGGACTTAAAAGAAATAGAAGAGGTAAATGAGGAAAATAGCATTGAGGAAAATAGTTCGAAAAAATTAATACACATCTATCTTGGTTTGGAAAGACAGCAATACTAAAAATGAAAATGCTTCTGAGGATAAACTTTATACTTACATATATCTTATATTTATAATGCAATTTCAGATTACAGAAGAAGAGTTGAATACATTATTTCTTTGCAACATTTCTACCCCACCTTTCTCCACCCCAAAGGAGACTCATTTGGACAAATGATAAATACTGTAATGGCAGTCAAAGAAATTGACAAAACAAGTTACAGAACAGATCTCAAAAAGAAGAAGGATTAGCGCTTCCTCATATCAAAAAATATTATAAGGCAAACAGACTGAGATTGGTTATACAAGGAATGATGAAAAGGAGGATGTAGAATAGTTAATAATGGATTCAGGAAAAGTGGAGGAAGAAATTCGTAATATGTTTTAAAATAGTTTATGAAAAAAAAAATAAGGTAAACTGGGAACCCAATGTTGAGTAATGCATTAGAAATATGGAACAAATACAGGAGAAAGTTAATAACAGATGGCTCAATAATAACCCCAATTATAATGGAAAAGACATTTCCAAAAAATAAAAAATATATATGATGGATAAAAAAATTAAGGGGAAAAACTTAGATAAAATAGGGGATTGGCCAAAGGTTGGAATGAAGAAAGAAAAGATTAGGAAGATAAAAATTTGAAAGGAATATCCAGTAAAATTTCTAAAATATTAATTGAAAAAAACAAAGGAAAAGTAAAGAATAACACCTTCAAGAAGATTTGGAAAGAAGATATAGGAATGAAAATCAATGAAACAGAGGGGTTACAATTATGGGGACAAAGACACTTGAAAAATATATCCATATGTGTTAAAGAAAATTATTATTTAGTTGATATGGAAATGGTACCTCACACCCATAAGAATAGGAAATATAAATAAAAACTCAAACAATTGCTGGAGAGGATGCCAAAAATCGGGAACATACATACATATGTGGTGGCTGTGTCAATATAGAAATAATTTCTGGGGAAAGGTATTAAGAGAGATAGAAGACACAATGAACATTCAAATAGAAAGCAGTCTTAGCATGGCTTTATTCTCATTATATAATAATAAACAGTTGGAAAAAGAGGACAAAGATGCGATAACAAACGCATTAACAATTGCAAGACTGCTTATAGCAAGGAATTGGAAAAGGGAAATAAATATAGAGATAGAAGAATGGTATAAGGAAGTATGGAAACTGGGAAGAAATGATAGGTTGACGTGGAGAGGGATTTAGAAACAAAGTGGTTGTGATGATGTCTGGAGAAAATGTATTGGAAGAGGATTCAAAAAGAAAGACAGAATTACCTCCTCAAGAGGGAATGAAAAGGAATTTTGGACAGATGATAAATAAAAAAAGTGACTTGGGGGAGGGAACACGGTGGTGAGGGTAAGAAATCTGTATAAGCGTGAAAATAACAGTAGATGCCAAATGTTAATGTATTGTAGATTGTACTGAATATTATGTGGCTGCTGTAAAAGGATGTACGAATTGTTTTTTAAAAAATTAATAAATGTATTTGTAATTTGTATAAATATGCATTTGTTTTTCTTTCTTGTATTTGAATATAAATTATTTTTAAAAACAGATTATGATGTAGCAGCTATAAAAGCCAATGTGATTCCAGGCTGTCCCGATAGGAGGATTCTGTCTATATCCAAGGAAGTCACGGCCTCCTTTCTTCCGCTTTGGTCAGACTCACCTGGAATGACCCTTTCTCCAGGTCTCGGTCCCACAATTCAAGACGGATATTGACAGGTCAGAATATCTCCAGAGACGGGATGTAGAGAAGGGCGGAGAGAGACAGCTGGGTATGTTTCACTTGGAGGAAAGAAGGAAGGGCTTCTCCTCGGCAGGAAGGAAATGTTGGATCCCAAAAGGGTTGGCCGTGGTCAGGATGAGAGGTGGACGGAGAGGAAAGGCGTGTCCATGAGACCCCGTGTTGCCTCCTCCTGGAATGGACTCCTAGGACCCTAGAGCCGGAAGAGACCCCCAAGGGCCACCCCGTCCTGCCCCTGCCATGCAGGAAGGCACAATCAAAGCACTCCCGATAGATAGCCTCTGCAGAGAAGCCTCCAGAGAAGGACACTCCACCACACTCTGAGGCAGCCTAGGCCACTCTCCAACAGCCCTTACTCGTTCTTATTGTGTATCTTTGTATATTAAGAGAAGACCTGTAAATAGTTATAAGTAGTGAATAAATCAAGAATAAAACCTCCAAGGACTTTGGATGAAAGTCAGAACTCGAGTGTTTATTCAAAGAGACGAACTACTTTACAAGGCCAGAGGCTGTGAAACTGTGACCAGGACTCTGCAGTGTTTTGGGGGTTGGAATCCACTCCTTGCCTATGAGACAGTCTGTCCCATTGTATAGCTGGAGGAGGCCGTGAGAGGACTGAATTCACCTGCCTGTCTAGCAGGGGTCTTGTGTGTGTGTTTTCCTCTGCTTCTCCTTTCCTTCCATCACTCATTAACACTGACTAGTTGTGCAGGCCTCACCTACACAACAGAAAGCATTTCCTGAAGGTAAGAGCTGTTCAGTAGTGGAGTCTGCTCCTATCGGGAGTCCATAAGAGTCTCCTTTGGAGGTTTTTAAGCTGAGATGGTATGCCCATCTGTTGGGGGTGCTTTGGTGGTTTATTCCTGCGTGGTCTGAAGATGATTAGCCCCTCAGCACACAACCCAAACTGACTGGGAGGAGGAGGAGGAGATGTGTGTTCTTTCGCCATGAAACCACTGATCCCGTGGGTCGTGGAGTCCAGCCCCATTCTCTCCAAGCAGCGTCACCAGCCAGAGCATCCTCCGCAGGTCGCTCTCCAGCCCCTTTTTGGGGTCATCCAGAGAGAGGAACCCGCACTTGCCTTCTTACCCAAATCAGAGATTCACAGAATAGTATATTTGGAAGAGACCACGAGGGCCATCTAGTCCAACCCCCTTCTGCCAGGCAGGAAAAGCAGAATCCCTTGCCAGAATCCCCGCAGGGTTCAATACTGTCTCCCACGCTGTGTAACATCTACATGAAGCCGTTGGGAGAGATCATCTGAAGTTTTGGAGTTCAATGTCATCTGTACGCAGAGGTCTTCCTTGTCAGTCGCAAGGCCAAACAGGGCACAGGGTCACAGCCTGTGTTGGATGGGTTACCTGTCCAAACGTCTCTCCCCTTATGAACCATCTCGGAGTCTAAGACCGTCTGGAGAGGCCCTGCTCTCAATCCCGCCCTCTTCGCTGGCATGATTGGCAGGGATGAGAGACAGGGCCTTCCTTCTCGGTAGTGGAAAGGATGGGAAGAGAAGAGACAAAGGAAGGAAGGGCAAGAGAAAAGAAGACAAAGGAAGAGAAGGAAGGAAGGGGAAGAGAAAATATGGCAAAGGAAAATATGGGAAGAGAAGAGAAAAAGGAAGGAAGGACAAGAGAAAAGAAGACAAGGGAAGGGAAGGAAGGAAGAGGAAGAGAAAATAAGGCAAAGGAAAATATGGGAAGAGAAGAGAAAAAGGAAGGAAGGGCAAGAGAAAAGAAGACAAAGGAAGGGATGGAAGGAAGGGGAAGAGAAAATAAGGCAAAGGAAAATATGGGAAGAGAAGAGAAAAAGGAAGGAAGGACAAGAGAAAAGAAGACAAAGGAAGGGAAGGAAGGAAGGGGAAGAGAAAATAAGGCAAAGGAAAAGATGGGAAGAGAAGAGAAAAAGGAAGGAAGGACAAGAGAAAAGAAGACAAAGGAAGAGAAGGGAAGGAAGGAAGAGGAAGAGAAAATAAGGCAAAGGAAAATATGGGAAGAGAAGAGAAAAAGGAAGGAAGGACAAGAGAAAAGAAGGCAAAGGAGGGGAAGGGAAGGAAGGGGAAGAGAAAAGAAGGCAAAGGAAGGGACAAGAAGACAAGGATAGAAGGAAAGAAGGAAGAAAGGGGAAGGAAGGGCAAGAAAAAAGAAAGCAAAGGAAGGGAAGGTTAGAAGGCAGACCGTATTTTAGTTCTTGCGAACCACTGGTAGTCCGTGGACCGCTGGTTGAGAGCCACTGTCTGAAAGGGAAGGGGCTAACTCTGGATCCCTCCCATAACGGCTATTTACAATATTCAAGCTGACCAGTCCTGACTAAAGAGGAAAACAGAGGATGTGTCTGTAGGGGCACAACGTTCACAAACTGGACATTTAAACCAAGGTGGAAATGGAGCTGGAAACTAAGACCAGAGGAACAAGTGATGGAATCACATATGGTTTATTTCTTTTCAGACGAGGTGACAAGACAATCATATTTAACTCTCTGAATGTCAGGATGCAAAAAGATCAGCATTCTCCAAGCTGTTCTTTTCACACCTGACTACAACAAATCGGATAAAGAAGACCATTGGCTGGGAAGGCTGGTTTATGACGGGGTCTGGTCTTCAAACGTGGGAAAGGACAAAAGGAAAGGGAGGTGTGAATGGAGAAGAAGAGACGTGAAGGGAGGAGGGAAGCAACCACCCAATATACTGAGGGGAAAGAGCGGAAGACGGGCAGTAGAAGCTTTGCGGCCATTTTGGCAAGGCGGATTCAATAAAGTTTTCCATAGCTACAAGCTGTGTGAGCCTATCTTTGTCTCCTACACCTTCCAGGAACTGACACTGAAGAAGTGGTCCTCAACCTGTGGGTCCCCGGGTGTTTTGGCCTACAACTCCCAGAAATCCCAGCCAGTTTACCAGCTGTTAGGATTTAGGGGAGTTGAAGGCCAAAACATCTGTGGACCCACAGGTTGAGAACCACTGCTCTGAGGGATTGTCACACAGAGCTTGCTTTCTGCTGCTCCAGAGAACAGACCTCCAACTTACAGGTTCAAATGACAAGAACGGGGACTCCACCAAATCTGACGCAGAACTTCTCAAAGTTTGAAATCAGACATTTACACACAATGGCTGTTTTTTAGCCGGTATGTGTTCTCTGGTGCTGGTTAAGGGCTGAACTCTGAGTAAAACATTTTCCACATTCATGGCATTTATATGGCTTCTCTCCTGTGTGGCTTCTTTTGTGCCTCGCCAAGTGTGAACTGACAGGAAAACATTTCCCACACTCCTGGCATAGGTATGGCTTCTCTCCTGTGTGGAGTCTTTTGTGCCTCACCAAGTCTGAACTGTAAGCAAAACATTTCCCACACTCCTGGCATTGGTATGGCTTCTCTCCTGTGTGGAGTCTTTTGTGGCTCACCAAGGTTGAACTGCAAGTAAAACATGTCCCACACTCCTGGCATTGGTATGGCTTCTCTCCTGTGTGGACTCTTTTGTGCCTCACCAAGGCTGAACTTTCAGCAAAACATTTCCCACACTCCTGGCATTTGTATGGCTTCTCTCCTGTGTGGAGTCTTTTGTGCCTCACCAAGGCTGAACTTTCAGCAAAACATTTCCCACACTCCTGGCATTGGTGTGGCTTCTCTCCTGTGTGGAGTCTTTTGTGGCTCACCAAGGTTGAACTGCAAGTAAAACATTTCCCACACTCCTGGCACTGGTATGGCTTCTCTCCTGTGTCGAGTCTTTTGTGCTTCAACAAGTCTGAATGGGAAGCAGAACATTTCCCACACTCCTCACATTTGTATGGCTTCTCCCTGGTGTGGACTCTTTTGTGGCTCACCAAGGCTGAACTTTCAGCAAAACATTTCCCACACTCCTGGCATTGGTGTGGCTTCTCTCCTGTGTCGAGTCTTTTGAGCCTCACCAAGGCTGAACTGGAAGCAAAACATTTCCCACACTCTTGGCATCTGTATTGTTCCTGACCTGTGTGAAATTTCTTGTGTTTCACCACACATTTTGCAGATACTTTCCCTTTAAGATGGCTTTTCCCAACATCAAGTGTCTTGTGAAGGACAAGTGCCACATTTTGGGTAAAACATTGCCCACATACAATGCATTTGTTGGGCCTTTCTCTGGCAGAACCTCCATCTTCTCTGTGGGCTTGCTGGTGTCGATGAAGGCACCCGTTGTGTCCCAAATGCTTCCTGTACTTGGTGCATACATGGCTCTTCTCCCCGTTATCTACTGTGAAGAAGAACAGAAACAATCATTCCTCAGTGTGAGTGATAAGGAAGTGGGATAAGAAGTGGACTGAAATGATCCTTAAAACAACATAGACCTAGAAGAAACAAAGATATGCATGTTGTCCTTTCCCCTCCCCTTGTTCAGTGAAGATGGACCCTGGTTGTCTGCCTGGAGCCTCTAAGAGAGAGATGAGTAACATACGCTCCTGAGGCTCCCTGTTGCTCAGCCCAGCCCGGTTTTTTATTCCGTCTCCTTCTCTCTGGGGAATGGATGCCTTTTCCCTTCACATCCAAATGCTTGCCTTTTTCTCTAGCTTTAGACTTTACCAACTACCACCCATTTCACCATCCTTCTCTCCTTTTTATTTCTCTCCCCCAATCCCAGTTCTTTTCCCATGCTCCCTTAAGGTTGGATTTTTCCGCTCCAACGTAGAACATCCCATACCTAATTTCAGAGAACAGCAGAGTCTCGCTTATCCAACATAAACTGACCAGGAGAACACTGGATAAGTGAAAATGTTGGATAATAAGGAGGGATTAAGGAAAAGCCTATTAAAGGTCAAATTATATTATGATTTTAGAAATTAAGCACCAAAGATCATGTTTTACAACAAATTGACAGGAAAAGCAGTTCAATACATGGTAACATTATGGAGAAATCACTGTGTTTACAAATTTAGCACCAAAACATAGCAATGTATTGAAAGCATTGACTACAAAAAATATTTACTACTAAAAAATTGACTATAAATATAGAATTGCATAAAACAACACTGTCGGAAGTTAAATTTCTAAAAAGTTCAGTCTTGTGAAGATTTTTTAAAATCTGTGACCCTTGCCTGCTTTTCCGACGATTGCCATTTCTCTTCTGCCAAGTCTCGCCATCTTTGCGGCACCATTATGTCGATCCCCATTGCTTCTTCCTGTTGCTCGATGTGTGTCATTGTGGTTTCTAGAGCCCTAACCCTATCCTTGTGTGAGATTCTGAGAGGCTCCACAGTTGATGCTTGATCAACCATTCTCCGGCCTCTCTCTCCAGCCAATCTGCTTCCTCCCTCTCCTTGCCTCTCACACAAACACTGAGAGAGAGAGAGAGAGAGAGAGAGAGAGAGAGAGAGAGAGAGAGAGAGAGAGGCTTCGATTTGACCCGTTATGGAAATCTTCCCACTTGAGTCTGAATTGGTGCTAATGTTATATTATTATTATTATTTCATATATTTCTAAGACAAGCCCTGCCCTGCAGACCCTCAGTGACTGTGACGATTTAGGCTAATACTGCCTTTTGAAACAGAAATCCCCATCAGTGAGGGAGCCTTACCGAGAGAGTCCACAATCCCATTCATCTCCTCCATGATCTGCTTGTGCAAGGCTTTCTGGTCCGGATTCAGGAGAACCCACTCCTCCAGGGAGAAATCCACAGCAACGTCCTCAAAGGCAATTGGGCCCTGGCGAAAGAAGAAAAAATTCCCTTCTCACATGTCAAGGAAAATAATGACAAGAAATTCTTTAAAGTAGATTTACATTTCTGTTGGTTGTTTGAAAAGGAAAGGGCGAAGGCCTCCATGACACAGTTGTAAGCTTTCTAGAGACGACGGGTTGGTCACAGTCAGAACCATTTCTTAATTGATATGTAGAATCAGGAATGGAATCTGAGCATGTTCCAGCCCAGAACTGGACACAGTATTATTCCAGGTGAGGTCTCGTCATAGCAGAAAGAAGGTCACCTCAATCTAGACACGATATTCCTTGGGATGCAGCCCAAAATCTCATACTCTTTTCAGCTGCTGCATCACATTGTTGGCTCATGTTCCACTTGTAGTCCTCTAACACTCCAAGATCCCATCATATGAATGACTGTCAAGCCAGGTGTCGCCCATCCTGTACCTGTGCATGGCATTTTTATCGTTCCTAAGTGTACTACCCTACATATATTCTTGTTGAAATTAATTAGGTTAGTTTTGGCCCAGCTCTCTAATATGTTCAGGCCATTTTGAATTCTGATCCTATCTTCTAGACTGTCAGCTATACCTGCTAATCTGGTGTCATCTGAAAATATGATACGCATGTTGAGCAGTACTGGGCCCAGGACAGAACCCTGCGGCACTCCACCCTTTGTCGCTCAAACCATTACAAATCCACCGAACAGGAGTATTATCCAGCCCACTTTTTACTAGTTGTTGGTAAAACCATGGAAGGCTTTTCCAAAGGTCTTACTGAAAGCAAGAGGTGCTACACCCACTGCATTTCCTTAATCTACCAAGCATGTAACTCTACTGAAAAACACATTAGTCTGGCATGACTTGTTTTGGAGAAACCCATCTTGCCCTTCAGTGACCACAGCCTTTTTTCTAAGTGATTCCAGACGGCCTTCTTCATGATCTGTTCCAACATCTTCCCTGTTATTTAGGTCAAGATAACAGGCAACTTCAATGCAAGGGTAGGATCTAGTTTGGTAAATGTATTGAGAGAAGAGGGCCTGGAGGAAGATCCCTTCAACTCTCTCCTGACACCAGAAGCCCGACACTCTAAGGACCAAGCGTGCAACCAAGCCGGAAAGTGCCTGACCAAAATGGCCATGCAGCTCAACCTGTCCCGGCTAAATGGACTTACTCAGTTTCCTGACTCTGGAGAATATACATTGGTCTCATCAAGGAACTCTGGTGTCATAGACTATCTTCTGACTTCATCCTCCATAGCTAGCGACATTCATTCATTTGGTATCGACAATTCCTTGCTTAGTGATCATCTATCTCCCACTTCCCCTGGTTTTGGAGAGAAGCAGCACTTCCCCACCTGGACAAGCCTACCCACAATACACTAGGCTGAAGCGGAACCTTAAGATGAAGGGGGTGTGCCTAGATATCTTGAACTCTTATGAAGTGCTGTCCATAGAAACTATGATCATTGAAATCCCAGATTTCGAGGAAGCGATCACCGGGTTTGAATCCCTTATAAAACCTTTCTTTTAAAAATGATACGATTGGCAAAGAATGCTGAGGCAACCCAGGGTCAGATCCAAAAATTGGTTCGATAAAGAGTGCATCATAGCAAACAAACAGATCCGCTCCCTCTATAATGATTATTGATCCACATCAAACTATCCCCTCCTTATAAACATTCGAGAGTCTAAACAGCTGCTCCAACTGCTTATGGGCCAGGTCAAGATAACTGGATGGTCATTGTTAGGGGACATCTTTTTGGTCCATTCTTGGAGACAGAGACAACCTTTGCCTCCTCCAGCCTGCTGGGACTTCTCCTGTTCCCAAAAATGAACAAAGAGGATTGCCAGTGGTTCTGAGATTACTGCTTTTAGTTCAATACTCTTGGGTGTAGTTCACCTGGCCCTGGAGACTTGGATTCATTGAGCGTGGCCAGGTATTCCTGGATCACTTCTTTACCCATTTTGGGTTGCATTTTCCCAATTTCTCCATCTTGCTCAGGTAGAATACCGATTTCCTCTTGGGAAAAGACTGAGGCCATGTTCTAACTCTTCCCTATCCCTGGTTAGCATCTCACCACCTTCTCCAGGCACAGACCCTACTCTTGGCTCATTTCTTCTTCTGACCTCATTTTCTGATTTAGATGGTTAGGCCTTTTCCCGACTTATGCGGTTTACTCGTTTACATTCTTTGGTGATCCCCCTCTTTCCCATTTCCTGTACATGTCCCTTTTCAATCATAGCTCCGTTGAAAGTTCTTTGAACATCCATTCTGCTTTCTTTAGTTTTCTCTTCATTTTTTCCCCCTCCTTGTTGCAAATGTTTGCAATTGTGCCTTCAGTATTCCACTTCTAAGGAAAAGTATTTAATCTTGTCAGTTTCAACCGATGTTTGATAATTAAGCCTGGAACCAAAGGCACCCCGGTAGGCCCAGCCCTCCTCTCCCAGGAATCCTTCTGCTTACCTGACTCAATCCCACTCCATCGCAAAGGGGGAGAAACGACTGAGGATTCGGCAACAGCATCATTCCAGACCCTGGAGAGAGAGCAAGGGGTGGAAAGCTGGTCACATAAACAGGCCTCAGAGGTGACCATTGCAGTCCTATAAAGAGACCGATGAGGAAACGGCCCTAAGAACACAGGCGCATTCAACAGCCCAAGAAGATGTACAATGTGAGGGTTTAGGACTTGATCTCGCAAGCCCTGCTGTGAGAATGTTCAACTGAAACTAGCACTGGGCTTGGTGTTTCAATTGACTAAAGTGATTCTTTGCTGTCTGTTTGTCTTCCAGCTCAGTTTCAAGACTCATCTTCGCTTAGGGTCCCACCTGGGAAGACACTGAAGGGCTGCATTTTCAGTCCTATCACGGCCCTAAGAACACAGGCGCATTCAACAGCCCAAGAAGATGTACAATGTGAGGGTTTAGGACTTGATCTCGCAAGCCCTGCTGTGAGAATGTTCAACTGAAACTAGCACTGGGCTTGGTGTTTCAATTGACTAAAGTGATTCTTTGCTGTCTGTTTGTCTTCCAGCTCAGTTTCAAGACTCATCTTCGCTTAGGGTCCCACCTGGGAAGACACTGAAGGGCTGCATTTTCAGTCCTATCACAAGAAAGAAAACTACAAATCAAACTGAAATCACACTGTTAGCAACCCAATGCGTACATATAACAACAACAACAAGTCCAACAATAATTTAATTTATTTATCATCCCCCTGAAGCACAAAACCCCAAAACTCACGGGAGAGTTCCTTCTCACCCTGCAAGGCGGCAGCCCCGTCTCCTTCCCGCTTCAGCTCCTTCTGCCTGAGACTCTGGGTGGTGTCTGGTGGAGATTCCTCTGGTGCAGGGACTTCCATGGAGTTATTATTATGGGCCTGGAAGAGCACAGAGCGTTCCAGAAGGAGTTTGGAAAAAGTTCAGAAATATCACAGACCTCTAGACCTTTTTGGAAAGAATAACTCTGAGATGGGAACCTAGTTTGGAACCAATGCCCCCCTCCCCCTCCCATCATTGTCCATGTTCTATCTTGAGCAGAGCATCAACCAAGCTGAGGGTAGAGATGGAGGGGCAGAGCAGGTGGGGAAAGAGGCCGAGGGAGCAGGGCTTTGCTTATCCCCCACATTGGTCCCATCTTGGAAGAAAGGCAGGATGTACGTTCAACCTGTCCATCAGTCCCCAGGTTAGTGAAACCCAGAGGGAATGCTCTCACCTGTCCTTCCTGCTCCTTGTCCTCGGCCCGACTCAGGAGGAAGCCTTCCGCCAGGGCCACCGCCTGGGAACAGGTCTCTGCCCCACACTCTCGGACCCAGCTCCCCATCTCTGGGGGCAGGATGCTCAGGAACTGCTCCAGGGTCACCAGGTCCAGCACCTCGGCCTTGGTGTGCTGCTCTGGCTTCAGCCACTGGCGGCACAGATCGTGGAGACGACTGCAAACTCCTCTGGGTCCTTCACCCTCTTGGTAGGAGGATTGCCTGAAGCGCTGGCGCTGTGTGTCCGAGCTGTCAAGGTCCACACTCAGGGACTCATGTCTGGTTCTTTCCCAGGATTCCCCACTGCCCCCAGGTCCTGCTTCAGGCCCACGTGAGTTGGGTCTCTCCATGTTGGAACCACTCTGGTGAAGAACCCAACCGTATCCAAGATGTTTTTCCTCCCTCTTCTTTCTTTCAAGGGAAAGAAATCCCTCCACAGGCTCTACTCCAAGATTCTCGGCCCAAAACCACATTTCCTCTGTGAAAGAAAGGCAGAAAGGTTGTGGGACCAGGCTTTTGAGCAATACTAGCAGCAGAAATGACAACTGTATGATCCAAGGTATGATGACAGACCCGGTTTGGACTTGAGAATGGGAAGAGCTCTGGTAAAAATGACGAAAATTTACAAGGAGTCACACAATTAAATAAAATTTCAACAAAATGATACATAGATGGTACAAAACTCCAGAAAAACTCTCAAATACAGACACACACACACATGTTGGGACTTGCCCAAAAGCTAACGAAATTCTGAATAAAAATCCACAGAGACATGGAAACTATTCTAGAGTAAAAAATCCTATTAAGACCAGAACCTTTTCTACCGGGAACCATCAAGAAAGACTCTTTCTTTATATGACAACAGAAGCAAGAACTGAATACGCAAAACTATGGAAACAAGAAGACATGCCAACACCAGAAAACTGGACGACAAAAGGTTTCGAAATGGCCAAAAAGGACAAACTAACTTTAGCTGTACAACAAACAAATACACAGAAACTTCAAGAAGAATGGAAACCCTTCATTGAATTCATAAAGAAGCAAAGGAAGATGACCACGGCAGGATCTGTTGACTAAAATATTATTAATAGTATACAGTTACATTTTGTACTATCTCTAAACTCTTTATTCAAGAGACTTTGAATAATTGACCTATCAACACTCTTTGATTAGAATATAAAAGGTTGCAAGCCTTGTTAATTTGATATTTTAGAGCGACACACATATATACAAATACATATTTGTGTAGTATTTAAATAAAAGAAGAGAAGATAACAAACATAGTGAATTATCACCCAGTCAATACTAATTTACTAAGAAAAGGAATGGATATTTTAGATCTATATGGCAGTCGTTATAATGAGATGAAATACATGCAAAGAACGGGAAAAGAAGGCGGGAAGGAGACCGGGTAGCGTGGGAAGGCAAGACTACTGGTTCTGTGTTTGTTTCTGCCTCAGAGGACATTTGGATCTTCCAAAATTTTAAGCCATGTGTCTAATAGTAGGGCTTGGGTTAAAGATATGGATGCAATCGCTACAACAACAACAAGGCTTCTCTTCCCCCCTCCACCCCCGTCCTCTTCATCAGTTGCACCGTAGACATTGATATAGTTCTTTTAAAATATATATACAGTAGAGTCTCACTTATCCAACACTTGCTTATCCAATGTTCTGGATTATCCAACGCATTTTTGTAGTCAATGTTTTCAATACATCGTGATATTTTGGTGCTAAATTCGTAAATACAGTAATTACTACGTAGCATTACTGCGTATTGAACTACTTTTTCTGTCCTATTTGTTGTCTAACATGATGTTTTGGTGCTTAATTTGTAAAATCATAACCTAACTTGGTGTTTAATAGGCTTCTCCTTAATCTCTCCTTGTTATCCAACATATTTGCTTATCCAACGTTCTGCCGGCCCGTTTATGTTGGATAAGTGAGACTCTACTGTATATTTAAATATACACCATTGGTTATACCGTGGACCCATAATATTCCATACATTTTTGCATCCACTGTTATTTTCACCCTTTTATATTTACTTGTATTCCCTCCCCCCCTCAAAAGCCATGTCTTTTCTCCCTCCTCTTCTGTCCCAATTTCCTCTCCTCTCGTGGAGGCCATTTCCCGCCCTTCTTCCTGAATCCCCTCCCAATCCCTCTTCTCCAGACACCCACGGGAACCCCTCTGTCTCCCTGTCCCCCTTGGAACCGTGGTGGGGGTCGTGGCCTGTGTCCCGGGGGGAGGGCCGGAGAGGGAGGGAGGGAGGGAGGAGGAGGCCTCGGAACCAGACTCACCGGGAGAGAGAGAGAGAGAGAGAGAGAGAGGGAACCTGTGGGCCTGAGTTTGGCCTCTTCACCGGCCAGGACTGGGCAGCAGCAGCAGTAGAGGCCGGCCGGAGGGAGGGAGGGAGGGAGGGGGGCGGGAAGGCGCCGGCGGGTCTGCTCGGAGACTGGTGACGCCCGATTCCCATTGGCGGTTCCCTAGAATGACCGTTAGTGGCAAAATGGCGGAGGAAACGGTCAGGGGAAATCCTGCCCGGAGACAGATGACGCCGGAGAGGAAGGAGAATTCCCATTGGTGGTTCCGTAGAATGACCGTTAGTGGCAAAAATGGAGGAAACGGTCAGGGGAGATCCTGCCCGGAGACAGATGACGCAGTAGAGGAAGGAGAATTCCCATTGGTGGTTCCGTAGAATGACCGTTAGTGGCAAAATGGCGGAGGAAACGGTCAGGGGAGATCGTGCCCGGAGACAGATGACGCCGGAGAGGAAGGAGGATTCCCATTGGCGGGTCCTGGGCGTCGTGGAGAAAACAAAGGAGTCTCTCTCTCTCTCTCTCTCTCTGAGGCTCCAGTGCCGTTCAACTCCCGCGAAGCCCCGCCCTTCTATGGGTTTCCTGCCCGCAGCCGCCATTTTCCTTCCGGGCGGACGTCCAGCGAGGGGGCGGGGCTCCGACGACGTCTTTCCCTGTGAGCTCACTTCCGGAGGAGGCGGCGGCGAAGGGGGGCCTTGTTGAGAGAGAGAGAGAGAGAGAGAGAGCGGGAAGAAGGAGGGAGAGGTGAGTGGGGGCGGGGCTCGTTTCCCCCCCGTTTCGTGCCCCTCCCCCCCCTTCGGCCCGGCCTTTGTGAGGGAGGGAGCGGGACACTCCGAGGCCTGTGGTGCTCTGGGGGCCACGGCGGCGCCTCTGCGCATGCGCCGCCCTCTCCTGGGCCTGCCCTGCCCCTCCCTCCCCCCTCCCTCCCTCCCCACGTGACCTGCCTTGAACCGGGTGAAAGGAGATGGTCTGGGCTCGGATCCTGGGATGCAGGTCACGTGGGCCTCGCCTCAGCTGCTCCCTTCTCGGCCTCATGAGACTGGGATGATCCCTTTGGAAAAGCCAGGTTTCCCTTTTCCGCCCACTGACTTCTGTGCTGCACGAGAGAGTTTATATGTATTTATTTTATGCATTTTGAATATTTTTTTAATGTTAAACGCCATCAAATGGAACCATATGTTTGTCACTCAGAGTCCCTCTATGCGGGAGTGAGGGAGGGGGGGGATATAAAACAGTAAATAATTTTCTCTTCCTGTCTCCTCTTCTCCATTATAAAGACACATGGATCCTTCATCTCTCCAAATGTATGGAACACAATCCTTGTGCCAGAGAAATAGGTTTTAAACAGAGGGTCAGTTCATGGTCCTCAGACTGTTCGGGACTCGGAATATAGTTTGTTGTTCAAGTTGTTTCAGGTTTAGGGCAACCCTAGGGCAACTGTTTCAGACAATTTCCTTGTTAAGATTGAATCCTAGGCAGTTTGACGTTTTCTGTTGAAGTGGGAATGATTGTATATAGAGTTGTTTAAATGTCATTGAGTTATAGTGTTGCAATGTGAGCTGGAGATTGCATCATGCTGTCTGCTGTCCACTATGCGAGTGTGTAAAGCAGGGGTCCTCAAACTTTTTAAGATGAGGGCCGGTCCACAATCCTTCAGACTGTTGAGGGGCCGGATTATCATTTGAAAAAAAAATACAAGCAAATTCCGATGCACACTGCATATGTCTTATTTGTAGTGCAAAAACAACAACAACAACAACAACAACAACAACAACAATGAAAGAACAATACAATATTTAAAAATAAAAACATTTTGTATCACACTCTTCTCACCCCAAAGGGGACTCAGAGTGGCTTACAAATTATTAGTACATACAATATATTATATTATTAGCATAGCACAATATTAGCATTATATATTACTATATCGAACTATACCACTATACTGTAATATTATTAGTAATATTATATGTAATATAGAATATATAATTAATATTATTATATGGTATTATTATTAGTGTTATATTGTATTACATTATAATATTATTATCAATCTTATATGTATATACAATATATTATATTATAAAACTGAGGGCGGGGGCCAGGTAAATGACCTCGGAGGGCCGCATCCGGCCCCCGGGCCTTAGTTTGGGGACCCCTGGTGTAAAGAGTTAACTGTGTATTGCATCAGACAGCAGGGGTGGTTATAAATAGCTCGCTGTGTTATCTGTTCCCCCCTCTGCTCTCTGCCTCTCTGAATATATTGTCTTGAGAGTTTTCCGTTTGTTAGTAAATCTTTTTGTAGATAGCCAGACAGGCTTAAGCCTCTTTATTGGTGCCAGTGATTCTTCGTTGATCTTCTGCTGCATGTGTGTTTATCCAAACCGTGCGCTCTGACATTTTCTTCCTCTGAGGCTGAGGGAGTGTGACTTGCCTAAAGTCACCCAGTGCGTTCATAGTCAGAGTCCCAGAGTCAAAGCACTACACCACGCTTTCTGAATACTTGTTCCTTTTCTCCTTGCCTCCTCCCTCTCTCCGTTTTGGAGGGAGCGAGAATGGGGAGGAGAGGATTCCCTCCATTTGGGAGCGGGAGGCGAGAGAGAGGAAAACAAGCAGTGGAGAGTTGAGGAGGAAGAAGGCGGTGTGGAGGATTCCTCTATTTTGGAGGGAGATAAAGAGGAAAGCAAAGCAGAGGTAAAGAGCAAGCAGGGGTGGCGGTAGCAGCAGGGCTGTGAATGGCAGCAGTGGTAGTGGGGTGAGCCGAAGGATTATAGTGTGGGCCTGGGAAAGGACTTTGGTGGGAAGGATCTGACCCCTGTGCCTGAGTGGCGGGATCCCTGTGCCTTAGTTTGGGGACCCCTGTCTTAAACCATATAAACTATAAGAAGATACTTTTTACTAAATACAGTGCAACCTCAACTCAGGAGTGTCTTAACTTAAGAGCATTTTGAGTGAACCTCGGCCCAGTTTTCGCTTTGACATGCAAAGAGCATTTTGAGATAGCAGAGGGAGCACTAGCGCGAGAGTACAGGGCTTTAGGGCTTCGAGGAGAGGCAGCCTTGTGCCTCTTTGTCTGCTTTGGGAGATTGCTGTCTGCTTTGCCCTTGTCCGCTTTGAGGAACTTTGGGTTAGATTATTTTGTGTAGTTTTTATTCCTGGTAAGTTCGGCTTTGTGAAGAGAGACGGAGAGAGAGTAAGAGAGAGAGGGAGGCTGGAATTAGTACTTTATGAAGAAAATGATGCTTCTGCCTCTTCACTTTGTGCTTTTGCTTCCTTGCCACCACTTTGTGCTTAGATCATTTTCAAGTGGATGTGTCTTTTTTATTGTTCCCTATGAATCTGCAGGCTTTGTGTTGGTGTTACACACCTTTTGTTGCCTCAGATGTGCTTCCTTACCACAACCTTGTGCTTCTTCCATTTTAAACTTGCTCTTTCTTTTTTATTGTTCCATCTGAATGTGCATTTATACATTATTACTTATTTATAAAGTGCATTTACTTATTGAGAAACATGTAACAAAAAGTTGGGAAGGTTTTTTAGGGCCAAAACGGATTAATAAGAGCTCAGACACAGAACGAATTAAGCTCTTAAGTCAAGGTATCACTGTATAGAATTGTTTTATATAATTGCTGTGTGCTTTCATGATCATGTAACTTGACTGTAAGACATGTCATAATATAAAGTCTGAAAAGAATATTTGGGCAAAACAACGGGGAAGAAACAGGTGGAGGAAGGCTTCATGTGGGCAGGGAGCATCAATTATGCAACACGGGAGAAGAACTCTTTGGAGGGCAAATGGGGGCCTGGTCTCCATCAATTTCCCCAAGTTGAATGTGAGGCAGAGGAGACCAGACTCAGTTGCACATGTCTGTCAAAGAGATTTCCATTTTGGATGACAAGGTCCAACAGTTCAGGCCTCAGAAGGGAGTAAGGCAGGAGGGCAGGCAGACCGGTCGGCTTCCAGGGAGATGCAGTAGTTGCCTTGTGGAAGAAGAGGGATCTTCCTCCTGTGATGGGATCTCCTCCTCCCTCCCTCCGTGGGGGTCTCTCTCAGGGGGGCCCTCCTGGGGAGGGGTTTCATGGCAGGAAAGGGGAATCACTGGTGTCATAAAGGGAGGGAGGACCAGGGACCCTTTCTCTAATGACCTAAGGAATGGCGGAGATCAGCAGGTTGGAGCCATCTTCCCCTGAAACAGGAGAGAGGCTCAGAGTGAGTAAAGCGTCTTCTGTATATCAGCCTGTCTCTCAATTGGAAAATTCAAATTCTATTCCTCCCCATTTCATGCCTCAAGAAACCCATTGAGGAGGGAGGCCTTGAAGAGGCATTTGGGAGGGGCCCCAAAGGAGGCTTTTCTGGAGAGTTCCTCTTGAAGGGGGGAAGAGGTTACTTACTTAGGTGATCCCTCGTAGGCCGAGGAGGATAGTCCCCTCATTCTGGTGTCATGAGGATTTGTCCGTAAGTGGCTGAAGAGACCTATTCCTGATCCGCATATTCTCCCGCAGTGAGGACATCAGTTTCCAGTTGGAAGGCAGTCCCGGTCAGGGTTGGCTTGACACGGCTTCCTCTTGGCATGCTTCGCCCTTAGTCAGGATGAAGGACTTGATGAAGCCTTCTGTCAACAGCTGACTAAACAGGCACAAAGAGATATAGTAGTCATGGGTGATTTCGACTATCCTGATATCTGCTGGAAAACAAACTTGGCCAAGAGTACAAAGTCCAACAAATTCCTCACTTGCCTTGCAGACAATTTTATGGTCCAGAAGGTAGAAGAGGCAACAAGGGGATTGGCTCCTCTTGATCTCATCTTAACAAACGTGGAAGACCTGATCAATACAGTTGAAGTGGTCGGATCTTTCGGGGCACGTGACCATGTGCTCCTGCAGTTTGCAATACAAAGGAAAGCTGAAACTAAGACAAGTCAAACACGCATTCTGGACTTTAAGAGAGCTGACTTCCAAAAAATGAAGGAAATACTGAGCAGCATTCCATGGACACCAGTATTAAAAGACAAGGGAGTTAAGGATGGATGGAAGTTTTTTAAAAGTGAAATACTCAAGGCGCAAATGCAAACAGTGCCAATAAAGAAAAAAAATAAGACAAGTGCGAAGAAGCCAGAATGGATGTCCAGAGAACTTCTAACCAGGCTAAGACTCAAAAGAGACATGCACAAGAAGTGGAAAGGGGAGAAATCACCAAAGAAGAATTCAAATGTATAGCCAACTCCTGTAAGGAAAAGGTTTGCAAGGCTAAAGCGCAAAATAAGCATTAAAAACAACAAAAAAGGCTTTTTTGCTTACGTTGGTAGAAAAAGGAAGAACTAGGAGGCGATAGGGCCTCTGTGAGGAGAAGATGGGGTGATGGTGACAAGGGACAGGGAAAAGGCAGAACTGCTCAATGCCTTCTTTGCCTCGGTCTTCTCACAAAAACAAAGCCATCTTCAATCTCAGCAACATGGAATGGACGAAGGATTGGGGGAAATCCAACCCCAAATAGGGAAACAAGTTGTCCAGGAACACCTGGCCTCTCTAAACGAATTCAAGTCCCCAGGGCCAGATCAGCTACATCCAAGAGTATTGAAGGAACTAGCGGAAGTTAGCGGAAGAACCACTGGCAATTATCTTCGAGAGTTCTTGGAGAACAGGAGAAGTCCCAGCAGATTGGAGGAGGGCGAATGTGGTCCCTATCTTCAAGAAGGGAAAAAAGAACGACCCAAACAATTACCGTCCGGTCAGCCTCACGTCGATACCAGGCAAGATTCTGGAAAAGATCATTAAGGAAGGGGTCTGCAAACACTTAGAAACAAATGCAGTCATTGCTAATAGTCAACATGTATTTACCAAAAACAAGTCATGCCAGACTAATCTGATCTCTTTTTTCGATAGAGTCACGAGTTGGGTCGATACAGGGAATGCTGTGGATGTAGCCTACCTGGATTTCAGTAAGGCCTTCGACAAAGTCCCCCACGACCTTCTGGCAAACAAACTAGTAAAATGTGGGCTAGACAAAACAACGGTTAGGTGGATCTGTAATTAGCTAAGCGAACGAACCCAAAGGGTGCTCACCAATGCGTCTTCATCTTGGAAAGAAGTGATGAGTGGAGTACCACAGGGTTCCGTCCTGGGCCCGGTTCTGTTCAACATCTTTCTTAATGACTTAGACGAAGGGTTAGAAGGCACGATCATCAAGTTTGCGGATGACACCAAAACTGGGAGGGATAGGTAACATTCCAGAGGACAGGAGCGGAATTCAAAATGATCTTCACAGACTAGAGAGATGGGCCGAAACTAACAAAATGAAGTTCAACAGGGACAAATGCAAGATACTTCACTTCGGCAGAAAAAAATTGAAATCAAAGATACAGAATGGGGGACGCCTGGCTTGACAGAAGTGTGTGCGAAAAAGATCTTGGAGTCCTTGTGGACAACAAGTCAAACATGAGCCAACAATGTGATGCGGCTGCTAAAAAAGCCAACGGGATTCTGGCCTGCATCAATAGGGGAATAGCGTCTAGATCCAGGGAAGTCCTGCTCCCCTTATTCTATTCTGCCTTGGTCAGACCACACCTGGAATCACACTGTGTCCCATTCTGGGCACAGCAATTGAAGGGAGATGTTGACAAGCTGGAAAGCGTCCAGAGGAGGGCAACTAAAATGATTAACTGTCTGCAGAACAAGCCCTATGGGGAGCGGCTTAAATAGCTGGGCATGTTTAGCCTGCAGAAGGGAAGGCTGAGAGGAGACATGGTAGCCATGTACAAATATGTGAAGTCATAGGGAGGAGGGAGCAAGCTTGTTTTCTGCTGCCCTGCAGACTAGGACGCGGAACAATGGCTTCAAACTACAGGAAACAAGATTCCACCTGAACATCAGGACGAACTTCCTCACTGTGAGAAGGGCTGTTTGGCAGTGATTGTGGTGGAGGCTCCTTCTTTGGAGGCTTTTAAGCAGAGGCTGGATGGCCATCTGTCGGGGGTGCTTTGAATGCGATTTCCTGCTTCTTGGCAGGGGGTTGGACTGGATGGCCCATGAGGTCTCTTCCATCTCTACTATTCTATGATTCTAAGTAAGCGGGCCCAGCCAGTCATCCTGTACGCTTCCTCTTAGGCAATCCCTCGTAGTTCGAGGATGATTGTCTTCCATCTTGGGGGTGTGTCCGTAGATGGCTGAAGAGACCTGTTCTTCATGTAGATCATGTAGATCCCACAGTGAGGACATCGGTTTCCAGGTGGAAGGCGGTCCCGGTCAGGGTTGGCTTGACGGGCCTTCCTCTTGGCACGTTTCTCCCTTAAGCCCATTTGTGCCTCTTCGAACTCCGCAGCACTGCTGGTCACAGCTGACCTTCAATTAGAGCGCTCAAGGGCCAGGGCTTCCCAGTTCTAGTGTCTATGCTACAGTTTTTAAGGTTGGCTTTAAGCCCATCTTTAAATCTCTTTTCTTGCCCACCAACATTATGTTTCCTGTTCTTGAGTTCAGAGTAGATCAACTGCTTTGGCAGACTAATGCAAGTGTGGATGAAGTACCTGCGTGATGCTTTAAGTTGGGCACAGTCTCAGCTCAACTGGCAGATGACCCTCAATAAAAGCCTTGCAGATGGGCTCCCAGGCCAAAGAGGGGTCTGTAGTGGATGCAAGGAACTTGATGGCTTCCCTCCTACCTCTTCAGCCATCATTTGTTTGCTTATTTATCTATTTGCTACATTTATATTCCGCCCTTCTCACCCTGGAGGGGACTCGGGGTGGCTCACAACAGAGGCACAATTCAGTGCCTTAAATACATATAAAACACAACAACATATACTTTAAAATCACATAATTCAAACATATCACTTAAAACCATGACTTAAAATCACATAATCCCAAACACAATAGGCAAGATGGCGGAGAGGTAGCAGGAACCATACAGCAGCTTGGTAAGAGAAAACACAATCCGAGCGAATCCTCCCATCTGAGTCTACCCTTGCCAGCTAGAGCGCTTGTTTGGTCATCCAGGGTTTCGGAGGAGGCCCTGGGGGCTAATTTTGCGTGGCTCAGCAAGAAGAAAGGGGAAAAGAGAAGATCGGGAGAAAAGAGGTAGAGAGCTGTTGCAGCAGCCATTACAACAGGCTGCTGGAATGCGCTCCCTCATTCTGCCTCTCTATATTAAACAACTGCTGCTGCTGTTGCTGCTGTTTGGAACTTACTTTTTGTCACCAGGGCCACTGCTGGTCTCCAACCTCTCCATCGTTAATGACCGGCTTGGGAGGGGGGTTTACACTGCTCCCACATCTTTGAATTCCTCGGAGCCAACCATTGCTCTGTGGCTGGCCGCTCTGTGTTGCCTAATGCTGCCTGCCTGCCTGTTTTACTCGTGGCAGCCAGCCTTCCATCTGAGGCGGCCCTTCATCTGGGGCTGGCTGTTTCCCAAGCCATTAACACCTAATTATCAGCGCTAGTTGCTTCAAAGGCTTTTAAAAGGCTTCAAAGACTTCTACTCCTGCTGCCGCTGCTGTTGTTAGAGACCCATTTTTTCTGGAGGCCTTCTTGTTACTGCAGCTGCTATTCGCCATCCGCTACAGTTACTGTTATTCCCTGACTGCTCAGTTGTCCTCGTTTCCGCATCCTTGTTGCCCTGACTGCCCTGGTACCCTCCAGCGTTTCCACCTTGCTGCTGTAGGGGTAATGTGACCACTGGAACATCGCTATTGTCCACCATTGCAGGAATTTTGACGTGGTCTTTAAGAACTACAGCTTACCATCGCTGTTGGCAGCATTGGGGTTTGCTGTCCATCTTCTACATTGCCTATCTCCCTAAAGGACCTTCATTATTGGCTGGTGCAAGGCCTTGTTGCCAGCTTGACATTTGGACGCACTGTTTACCTGAGCTCAACACCATCTTGTGGACACAATTGTAGCTGACTGAGGAGACTATCGGCTTAGGAAGATACTTTGCAAACAAATAATAAGACCTATGAATTGGTGTTGCTAATATAAACTGCCTGTTAGGGCTTCCACCCGCTGCCATTGCTGTCTTCGCAGGAAGGAGAGAAGTTCTCACATCAAAATTTTATATATATTATTTGTTATATGTTATACCATTTAATTTATTATATTGTGTAATCAGAGATTGAATTTTGGGGTCAGAGTTGGGAATAAGAGTTTATAGGATATACTAATTATCACTGATTCGAAGATAGTGCCAATAATACAGACTGGAAATTGGGGCCAAGAAATCCTTGTTAACATAAATGGGATAACCCTAGGAAGGACATTGAGGGTGAAGTGTGTCGATAAGAGGGTGTGTGGAAGTTGTTGAAGGAAGGGTATGGCTGGAAGGTCTGAATGAGGAAGGAAGTTGGGAATAGAGTGGAATAATTGGAACCGGACTGGATTGTTATTGAGAGGGATAGAGAGATATATAGAGGGATAGAACAGAGTGAGAAGAACTTGGAACATGGATAATTTTGAAGAGTTGAGGAATGTGGAGTTAACTCATTTATGCGAGTTATTAGGAAGATTGTTTTCTTTTATTTTTCAAAATTTAGATTCTATGATTAAGAAACTTGATCTTCTTTTTATGGGGATTTCACTAATGTTAAGACGTTCGACACCTGAATGCTGCTCATGGAACCTAGAAGATGGGCGGGGTTCAAATTCAATCAGAGACAACCAATCCTGGGTTTGAGTTAGGATGGGACAAGGTGGGGAGGATAGACAGGGAAAGGAGGATGTTGTGCAGCTAAACTGTGGTTTGGGAGGGGAGGAACTACGAGGAAAAGGGAATGGGCAAGAGGGAGCAGCTTTAAGGCCCTCTGAGGACCTTCTACAAGAAGAGCTTAAAGAAAATTCTCCCACCTCAGACGGCCAACAATTTGACCTTTTACAAGAACAATGGTCCTTACATCCCAATATGCTGGCTCCAATTTTCAACTAAACAGGGGCAGATGGTGCTCTCACAGAACAGTGAGGAGGTCCTTGAGCAGATTTTAAGAAGAAGCCCTGCAGAGGTCAAAATTAGTAACATCAATTGGCTCCGTAGAGATTATCATAGCCAGGATCGCTCTTCAGTCCTTTTAATAACATTTGAGGACGCTTTATTACCTGTAGAGATCCTGGCACATAAACCTCAATTAAACATCTGGGACATTTATATTGAAAGAGTGGTTAGAGACCGAATTATTTGCCCCCTTATCCCAGGACTCAAATTAGGCACTCCAAGCACTGGGAATGTAAGCCGTCCCAAAAGCCCACCAGGTCCATCACAGGAAGTCTCTGTGAGAGATTCTGTTAGTCCAATACAGGCCTCAACTCCCTTACAAGAAAAGACCCCTCCCATTCTATGGTTATCATCAACGAATAGCTCCCCTCCACTTACTTCAAACATTCAAAATGACATCTCGCAGCAATCAACACACACATTTTTCCCATCAGCTTCTCTTTTTAGTAACACCCTTACTGGTTCGTTAGAATCAGAGAGCTGACTAACCTCCTCAGACCTTGCATCTGCTAGTCCCTTCCATGGGGAGCGGGGAGAGTTCCAGAGCCCGGGGAACACTATCGGGGTTGTGTGGGGTAGGAGAGGGCGCGATCAGTTCTATCAACCCAAGGAGAAGCGCACAAGAGTCCTTGCGACCCTGAGGAGAGATAGGTCAGCTAGCCTACATGACGGTCCCCCTGGACTCAAGCTCCTTCTGTTAAATGCCAGATCCGTAAATGGTAAAACAACTGCCATCCAGGATTTAATCCTGGATGAAAAAGCCAGGTCTGGGGGGCGGGGAGGTGGGGTTGCGGTGGTCTATCGAGATTCCATCTCTCTGACTAGGTGCCCCGTTCCACAATCTTCTGGGTTTGATTGTGTCTATCTGAGAGTTGGAAACCGGGACAGGTTGGGGATTCTGCTTGTGTACCGACCACCCCGCGACACAGCAGTCTCGCTGCCTGAGCTCGCCGAGGTGGTCTCCAGCTTGGTGTTGGAGCCTCAGCACCTTGTGGTGCTGGGAGACTTCAATATCCATGCGGAGTCCATCCTTTCTGGCGCAGCACAGGATTTCATGTTTGCCATGACGGCCATGGGCCTGTCAAAAATGATTTCTGGACCAACTCATCAGGCAGGACACGTTAGACCTAGTTTTTGTTGTGGACGGAGGAAAAATCAGTGTGGAAGAGCAAAATATTCTTCCATTGTCATGGACTGATCATCATCTGGTCAGTTTTAGACTAACCACAGATCAAACCCTCTGCAGGGGTGGTGGACCGATTAAGATGGTCCGCCCCAGGAGACTTATGGATCCAAATGGATTCCTGATGTCTCTTGGGGATTTTCCCATCATAGAATCATAGAATCATAGAATAGTAGAGTTAGAAGAGACCACATGGGCCATCCAGTCCAACCCCCTGCCAAGAAGCAGGAAATCGCATTCAAAGCACCCCCGACAGATGGCCATCCAGCCTCTGCTTAAAAGCCTCCAAGGAAGGAGCCTCCACCACGGCCCCGGGGAGAGAGTTCCACTGTCGAACAGCTCTCACAGTGAGGAAGTTCTTCCTGATGTTCAAGTGGAACCTCATTTCCTGTAGTTTGAAGCCATTGTTGGCTGGTGGCTGGTGATCCTGTCGAAGTCTTGGTTGATCTCTATAACATTGAGATGGCCAGGGCAGTAGACACGATCGCCCCTGAACGTCCCCTATCATCTCACAGAGTCAGGTCAGCTCCTTGGTTTTCTGAGGAGCTGGCTGTGATGAAGCGGACGAGACGGAGACTGGAGTGCATCTGGCGCAGATCTCAGGAAGTATCTGACCGAGCACGGGCTAGAGCCTCTCTTAGGGCCTACTCCGCAGCATTGCGGGCAGCCAGGATAGTTTTCTCGACTACCCGCATTGCGTCTGCAACAAACAGACCAGCTGAGTTGTTTCAGGTGGTGGGGGAGCTCCTCCACCCTTGTGACGGGGGGGCTGCCCTTTGCCACCTGACAACTCGATGTGGCGAGTTTGCCCATCACTTTGCAGACAAAGTCGCTCGGATACGCTCTGACTTAGACACCAGCCTTAACGCAGTATCTGTGGAGGTGACCGAGGCACCTGCTTGTCCAGTGTTAATTGATTTGTTTCAGATTGTTCACCCTGATGATGTCGAGGGGATCCTTGGAGCTGTGAGAGTGACCACATGTGCTTCAGACCCTTGCCCATCTTGGGTAATAAAACTTGCCAGTGGGGGGTTGGCAAATTGGTTCGTGTGGATAAAAAACGCTTCACTGGATCAGGGAATTTTCCCATCTACCTTAAAGCAGGCATTGGTTAAACCGATTCTGAAAAAGGTGTCCCTTGACCCGTCAATTCTTAACAACTACCGGCCAATTTTGAACCTTCCCTTTTTGTGCAAGGTTCAGGAGTGGGTGGTCGCCTCGCAGCTCCAGGGGTTCTTGATAGAGACCGACTATCTGGATCCATCACAGTCTGGGTTCAGACCCGGTCATGGTACGGAGACGGCTTTGGTCGCCTTGGTGGATGACCTCCGCAGAGAACTTGACAGGTGGAGTGTGACCCTGTTGAGTCTCTTGGACATCTCAGCGGGCTTTCGATACCATCGACCATGGTATCCTTCTGGGAAGGCTCTCTGGAATGGGTATTGGGGTCGTTGCTTTGCAATGGCTCCGCTCCTTCCTGGAAGGCCGTTCCCAGTTGGTGAAGCTGGGAGACTCCTGCTCGGACCCCTGGCCATTGTCCTGTGGGGTCCCGCAAGGTTCTATTCTGTCTCCCATGCTTTTTAACATCTACATGAAACCGCTGGGAGAGGCCATCCGGAGTTTTGGAGTTAGGTGCCATCTCTATGCAGATGACACCCAATTCTACTACTCCTTTCCACCAAACTCCAAGGAAGCCCCTCAGATCCTTGACTGCTGTCTGGCCCCTGTGATGGACTGGATGAGGGTGAATAAGCTGAAACTTAATCCTGACAAGACAGAGGTCCTCCACGTCAGTCGTGCGGCCAATCGGGGCATAGGGTGCGACCTGCGCTCGACGGGGTCGCACTCCCCCTTAAGACGCAGGTCCGCAGCTTGGCGGTCCTCCTGGACTCAGCGCTGACACTTGATGCTCAGGTGTCAGCGGTGGCCGGGAGGGCCTTCACACAGTTAAAGCTTGTGCGCCAGCTGCGACCGTACCTCGTGAAGTCTGACTTGGCCATCGTGGTCCACGCCTTAGTCACCTCCAGGTTGGATTACTGCAATGCACTCTATGTGGGGCTGCCTTTGAAGACGGTTCAGAAACTTCAGTTGGTTCAGAGATCAGCAGCCAGATTAATAACGGGAGCTAGTTACAGAGAACGGTCAACTCCTTTGTTTAAATAGCTCCACTGGCTACCAATAAGTTTCCAGGGCCAATTCAAGGTGCAGGTTATTACCTATAAAGCCTTAAACTGTTCAGGACCTGCCTATCTCCGTGATCGCCTCCTCTCCTACGAATCAACGCGAACCCTAAGATCATCCGGGGAGGCACTCCTCTCGCTCCCGCCTTTGTCTCAAATGTGGCTGGTGGGGACGAGGGAGAGAGAGGGCCTTCTCGGCAGTGGCCCCCCGGCTCTGGAACTCTCTCCCTAAGGAGATCAGGTTAGCTCCTTCCTGAGGCAGGCCATTTTCCGCCGGGAATTGAAAACATGGTTGTTCCAGAGCGCGTTTGAATGAATAGGCCCAATAGAGCTGTCATCAGAATACTTCTTTATGTTTTAAAAGTGTATGGCACTTTATCACTGTTACTCATTTCCATGATACAGCACTTTATGAAACCTGTCTACGCTGGTTTGCTTTTAATTACTCTGATTTTATCTACTTGGATTTTAATGTATTGTCCATTATTTTATTTTGTGCATCGTTGAAATGTTTAAAGTTTTTGTCAAATATGCTGTGTCGTTGTTTCGGACTTGTCCCTGTTGTGAGCCCCCCCCCCCCAGGTCCCTTTGGGGAGATGGGGCGGGATATAAAAATAAAGTTTATTATTATTATTATTATTATTATTATTATTATTATTATTATTATTACTATTATTATTATATTCCAGGAGCTATTCCAAATTGTCATTCGCTTTGTTTGTTGTTGCACTTAGAAATCATTGTCGCATTGGGAATCATTGTGGAAACACTTGGTCCCACAACCAGGATTTGACTTTCCCCTTGAAGGTCAGAAGGGAGGGGGCTGATCTAATTTCCCTAGGGAGAGAGTTTCATAACCGAGGGGTCACCACCAAGAAGGCCCTGTCTCTCATCCCCACCGGTCCTGCCTGGGAGGGGGTGGGATCGAGAGCGGGGCCTCTCCGGACAATCTTAATCTCTGAGATGGTTAATAGGGAGAGATACGTTTGGACACACCATTTTAGTTCGTCTTTAGCACATCATTTTAGTTTTGGCCACCATATGGTCTCCTGAGCAAATGCAGACGTTTTACAAATCTAAAACTTCCTGCCTTTACAATGTTTATGTTTTCCCATTCTTGTTACCTTTCTTTGAATTTTGTCAATGTCCGTTCTAAAATGGGATGAATTGAGCAGAACAGGGCAGGAATCACGTATCCCACCCCACCCCAGGTATTGCTGGACTGCAATCCCCTGTATCCCATGTGTTTCTGTGAAGGAAGGGTTGATGGAAGTTGGAGTGCAGAAACATCTGGAGGACAGGAGGATTCCCACTCACTCTGGGGTCCATCCATCCATCCATCTCCTCTCTCTCATGCTGAGTGCCTTCCACCCTGTGCTTGTGCATCCCTATCTTAACCTTTGTGGTCTCAGTGTAGAAGTTTGCATTCTCCATTGTTTTTCTCTTTGCATTTGTTTTGCCTGAGGTTATATACCTTTATGGTATAGGTTTTGTACGAATGCAATACGTCAAGGAACTTTGCAGCCTAATGTACTCTCAATGTCTCCAGGTGCCTTGCTTTAGAAACGTGAGGCTGCAGGGAAAGAGAGGATCAGGGAAATATATTCTTCTTGAATTGGAAGAAATCTACACAAGACAATAAAGTATTGTTCTCCCAAGACTGATCACTTGGGATGGTCTGTCCATACAGGTGGTCACTCACATTCTGAGTTGGGATGTGAGGAAGTGGGATCTAGACAGGAAATGCTTTGCAACCAAAGCCCCTTTCTGTGCTGACCATATTATTAGAGGTCTTCCTTTACAAAGGTTGGATTACACACTTAACACATTGCAGTGCAAGAAATCTCATTCACAGAATCTTGGACCACCATCCCCTTTGTATCTGAGCAGGAAATTTTCTATGTTTGGCAATTGGCTCTTCTGAGTTGAACCAAACTTTCTCCCTTCATCCCCTGCATTTGCTACAGCACTAGGCTATTGTTCTTCATGTCCAGTGAGATCTTTCTTTGCTCCATTCCTAATGAGATTGTCCTCTCATTCTTCTGGCAGGTATCCTCTGAATGAACCTTGTGAAGGACGTTTTGCCCATTGCCTTAGGTCTGAAATGAAAGTACACAGCACTGACAAGAACAGAAAATAAGAGAAATTATATTTCAAAGGGAGGGTTGTACTCTAAAAAGAGAGGCTTGGTAAAGTGAAAAGAAGACTACAACAATACAAAGACTGAGAAGAGGGAAGCCTGTCCTCTTCAGGAGAACATATTTGTGAACTTCTGGCATGATATTTGAATCATAAATGTAACAGAATGGAAAATCTCCATTCCTTGTCAAAATCACACACAGGAGAGAAGCGACATAATTGTATGGACTGTGGAAAATGTTTCATTGGGAGAAGTTCTCTTACTAAACATCAACAAACTCACACAGGAGAGAAGCCTCATAAATGTATAGAATGTGGAAAGAGCTTCAGTGAGAGTGGACATCTGCGCTCCCATCTAAGGACCCACACAGGGGAGAAGCCTCATAAATGCATGGAATGTGGAAAGAGCTTCAGTCAAAGTGGAAATCTGCGTTTACATCAAAGGATCCACACAGGGGAGAAGCCACATAAATGCATGGAATGTGGAAAGAGCTTCAGTGAGAGTGGACATCTGCGCTCCCATCAAAGGACCCATACAGGGGAGAAGCCTCATAAATGCATGGAATGTGGAAAGAGCTTCAGCGAGAGTGGAAATCTGCGCAGCCATCAAAGGACCCATACAGGGGAGAAGCCACATAAATGCATGGAATGTGGAAAGAGCTTCAGTGAGAGTAGAAATCTGCGTTCCCATCAAAGGACCCATACAGGGGAGAAGCCACATAAATGCATGGAATGTGGAAAGAGCTTCAGTCACAGTGCCAGTCTGCGTGTCCATCTAAGGACCCATACAGGGGAGAAGCCTCATAAATGCATGGAATGTGGAAAGAGCTTCAGTCAGAGTGGACATCTGCATCTCCATCAAAGGACCCACACAGGGGAGAAGCCTCATAAATGCATGGAATGTGGAAAGAGCTTCAGTCAAAGTGGAGATCTACGATCCCATCAGAGGACCCACACAGGGGAGAAGCCACATAAATGCATGGAATGTGGAAAGAGCTTCAGTGAGAGTGGACATCTGCGCTCCCATCTAAGGACCCATACAGGGGAGAAGCCTCATAAATGCATGGAATGTGGAAAGAGCTTCAGTGAGAGTGGACATCTGCGCTCCCATCTAAGGACCCATACAGGGGAGAAGCCACATAAATGCATGGAATGTGGAAAGAGCTTCAGTGAGAGTGGACATCTGCGCTCCCATCTAAGGACCCATACAGGGGAGAAGCCTCATAAATGCATGGAATGTGGAAAGAGCTTCACTCAGAGTGCACATCTGCGTTCCCATCAAAGGATCCACACAGGGGAGAAACCACATAAATGCATGGAATGTGGAAAGAGCTTCAGTCAGAGTAGACATCTGCGTTCCCATCAAAGAACCCATACACACAGGTAGAGCAGACTGCCTTTATGTTTCCTAGTTCTGGTAAAATATTTCCCCAGGCAAGGGTCCCAGGCAGACAAAAATGGGAGAATGAACAGAAGAAGGAACTTGCTCTCTATCTGTTATGTACAGCAATTTGTGTGGTCTGGCTCACAAATTGCACAGAGAATAGAAGACAAAGAGTGATGACATCAGCTGGTGAAGATTATTGAATCTGTTGAGATAGACAATTTACCATATAAGCCGACCCGAATATAAGCCAAGGCGCCTAATTTTACCACAAAAAACTGGGAAAACGTATTGACTCGAGTATAAGCCAAGAGTGGGAAATGCAGCAGCTACTGGTAAATTTCAAAATAAAAGTTGTTACCAATAAAATTACATTAATTGAAGCATCAGTAGGTTAAATGTTTTTGAAATTTTACCATATTTCAAAGAAAAACAGTAAACTAGGTCTGTAAGGGGGAAAGGAGGGTCAACAAAAACCACATGGTATCAACAATAACTTTAGAAGTATTGGGATCCATTTATAACAGGATGAAAAAGAGACTTTGAAAAAGACTGTCTTTCAAGATGTTCCCCTGCTCCTTCTTTCCTTTCCCAATATCCAAGATGGCCTTCTTACTGTATCCCTTGCAATATCCAAGATGGCTCATTGCTACAGAACCTTGGGAGCTGTGATTTGGTATAGTACCGTCATTCTTTGGCAGAGAAATCTAAATTGTAGGAGTTGATATTCAATCATTTCTCCTTCCCATGGAGTATTTTATACACACTTTTAACTATGATTTATTTGTTATTTTATTGTGTTGTGTTTTTATGATTGTCTATGGCAGTGGTTCCCAAACGTATTTGGCTTACTGCCCCCTTTCCTGAAAAAATATGACTCAGCACCCCCTGGAAAGGGGCGTGGCTTAGAGGGCTGGGCGTGGCTCTTGCTCAAGAGGGCGGGGCTGAGCCTCTCCCCTAGTCCAAGATGCAGGTCTGGGAGGGGGAGGGGGAGGTAGGTGGGGCCACAAATGGGAGGCCAGGACTGGGATGGGTGGAGTTACAAGCTCTGAGGCAGGGCTGAGCTTCTGTCCCTATCTTGGATGCAGGGGGCAGGGCTAGAGGAGAGGGCGGGGCCTCTTCCCAAGTGCCTGACGGGGCTGAACCTCTCTACCCCATCCCTGTGTTCTCACAAGTGCCTCAGGGGAGGTATACAGAGGCTCAGCCCTGTCTCGTGCTCTTGGGAGGAGGCCCCGCCCCTAGCTCCACCCTTTAGTCCTAAAAGGCCTCTCAGGAAAGGCTCAGCCCTGTCTCAGGCTCTTTGGAAGAAGCCACGCCCACTCCTCCAGCCCCACCCCCTGTGTCCTAACAGGCACCTCAGGGACTCAGCCCTGTCTTCCGCACTTAGGAAAAGGCCCCGCCCCTCCCCTAGCCCCGCCCCCATCTCCTAACAGGTACCATCACCGCCCCCCTGGATCGCTGGTCTATGGCATTGAATATTTGCCTTTGCATTTGGAAGCCGCCTTGAGACCTTTCAGAGAAAGAGGGTGGGTTAGAAATAAATTATTACTATTATAAAATACCTGGAGGGCTGAAGTTTGCCCATGTCTGCTCTATGCTGCACTTTCCTGACCAGGCTTTGCCCCATGTAAGCTGCCCCTAGTCCCTTCGGGGAGATGGGGCGGGGTATAAGAATAAAATTATTATTATTATTATTATTATTATTATTATTATTATTATTATTATTATTATTTCCCATCATCATCATCATCATCATCATCATCATTGAATTACTTATTAATCGCCCTCCATCCACGATGCTCTAGGCGATTTACAAGATAAAATTGTAAAGGATAAAAATACATACATACAAATATTGATTTAAAAAAATTAAAATAGATTAAAAGCTCTAGTAAAGAGCCAGGTCTTGAGTGCAAGGGTAAAAGGCCCTAACTCCCGCATGGCTCTCATCTAGGGCGGCAAGGCATTCCATAAGGCAGGGGCAGAAACAGAAAAAGCTCTGCGCCTGGTCCTTTCCAAGTGCACTTCTCTAGGACCCGGTACATAAAGTAAGTCTCGTTGGGATGGTCGTTGTGACCTCCGATGATGGGAGAAGGAGAGACGGTCCCTAAGATACGATGGGCCCTGGCCGTAAAGAGTTTTGAAGGTCAGGACTAGTATTTTATATAGACCACGGTAATCAGTTGGAAGCCAATACAGATGCTGCAGCCCTGGTGTGATGTGGCATTTCATGGGTGTCCTTGTGAGTAGCCTGGCTGCCGCATTCTGCACGATACGGAGCTTTCGGGTCGTGGACATCGGAAGGCCAACATACAGGGCGTTGCAATAGTCCAGCCTAGACGTGACCGTGGCATGGATGACTGTTGCCAGAGCCTCATCAGATAGATAGGGTGCCAGTTGCCTCGCTTGTTGTAGATGGAACAAGGCCTGTTTGCACAACCTGCTATTGAGATGGATCAATAATAATCACAACCTGCTATTGAGATGGATGCATGATTAAGACATTATTTTCAGCTTACTATATATGTTTTGGCTGAGGGGGCAGAAATTGCCTTAAAGCCATCTTGTGCAGCTTCCAAAACCCAACAGTTGAGCACATTTTGCACTACAGCCAGATATTTTCAAGGTTGTGCCCAAAGGGCTTGGCGAATATAACCTTTTCTGAGATGGATCCAAATCAGGCATGGGCAAACTTTGGCCCTCCAGGTGTTTTGGACTTCAACTACAACAATTCCCAAAGGACCCGGTATTTGGGCAGCTTCCTTATTTGGCCAGTATTTGAGAACACAGAAATGCTGGACCACTCTCACAACCACCATGTCAGACGACACAGAGAAGCCATTGAAATCCACAAGAAGCAGGTGGACAATTTCAACAGAGAGGAGGAAACCATGAAAATGAACAAAATCTGGCTCCCAGTATTTTTTTAAAAAAACGAAAATCAGGACAGTAAATAAAGAACAACACTCAGAAATGGGAATTCCAGACAGGAGACAATCAGGGTCAGCTAACACCTCCCAGCAAAGGATTTACCCAGACAGGAAACAGCCAGGTTTTGAAGCTGCAAGGCTATTCAGTGCTAATCAAGGTGACCAATTGCAACATCCACACTTGTCTCCAACAGACAAGAGTTCTTTTTCCCATCCTGGACATGATTCCACAGATAGATAAACCTCACTTGCCTAGTTTTCCAACAGACCTCACAACCTCTGAGGATGCCTGCCATAGATGTGGGCGAAGCGTCAGGAGAGAATGCTTCTGAGACATGGCCAGGCAGCCCGGAGAACTCACAGCAACCCAGCCAGTAGGCTGTTAGGAATTGTGGGAGTCGAGTTGAAGTCCAAAACACCTGGAGGGCCAAGGCTTGCCCATGCCTATCTAAATGCAACTTTTAATCTTAAAGGGAAAAGTGCCCAGGATTTTCTCACATACTACATAAATAAATGGTTGGCATGTCTGGAGAAGAATAGGATGCTTCTATATCAGGCATGGGCAAACTTTGGGGAAAAAACTTAAACGGGATTGGACAAAGGTTGGAATGAAGACGGAGAATCTGGAAAGCGGAGAGTTTGAAATGAAGAGGGAAAGGATTATGGAAGAATTTAGAGAAATAAAATTGATATGGTTCCCTTGTATTCAATGGTTCAAAAATTGGGTAAAGAATAATAAACATAGAAGTAAGCTTAATCAATTTGAACAAACAATACAAAATGGAAGGGATAGAGAGGAACATAAAAATGTGAAAGGAATAACCAGTAAATATATATAAAATATTAATTGAAATAAACAAAGGGAAAGCAAAGAACAAGGAGATTTGGGAAGAAGATCTAAGAATGAAAATCAATGAAACAGTGGTCACGATGGGGACAAAGACATTTGAAAAAAAAATATCAATATGAGTTAAAGAAAGTTATCTGTTGATATGGAAATGGTACTGAACACCAATAAGAATAGCAAATATAAATAAAAACTACCCAAAAATTGCTGGAGGGGATGCCAAGAATCGGGAACGTACATACATATGTGGTGGCAGTGTCAATATGTAAATAATTTCTGGGGAAAGGTATTTAGGGGATAGAAGACACAATGAACATTGAAGTAGAAAGAAGTCTTAGCTTAGATTTATTATATAATAATAAACAGTTGAAAAAGGAGGACAAAGATGTGATAACAAACTTATTAAACCTTGCAAGAGTGCTTATAGCAAAGAATTGGAAAAAGGAAATAAATATACAGATAGAAGAATGGTATAAGGAAATATGGAAACTGGCAAGAAATGATAGGTTGACATGCAAATTGAAAGTTAAAAGAGGGATCTGGAAACAAAGTGATTGTGATGATGTCTGGAGAAAATGTATTGGAAGGGGATTCCAAAAAAAAGAGGGAAAATTACCTCCAGAAGAGGAAATGAAATGAAATTTTGGACAGATGATAAAAGAAGTGGCTTGGGAGGAGGGAACACGGTGGTGAGGGTAAGAAAATATGTATAAGCGTGAAAATAACAGTAGGTGTCACATGTTAATGTATTGTAGATTGTAGTGAATATTTTGTGGCTACTGTAAAACAAGGGATGTATGAAAAAAAAATTAATAAAAATATTTGTAATTTGTTTGTCTTGGAGGAAAGAAGGAAGGGATTTTCCCTCGGCAGGAAGGAAGGAATAGGCCACGGAATGATTTTTTGGGGGTTAATAGGAGCCCCTGACTGTCAGGTAGAAAGAGATGTGATAGACAGGAATGCGTGACACATACCTCCAGTGTGCAATGATACAGTTCTCAATAGACACGTGTTCACAGCTCAGTACTCTGAAGGGTTAAGAATCAGAGGTGGTGATCCCAGGGCAGGCATGGGGAGACCTCCTAACTGGGGGGCCGCGTGGTGGGCGGGAGTTCTCCCCAAGGCCCCTCCCTGTCCGGAGGACTGGCTGCCCAGAGAGGAAGAGCTTCTCCCTCCGGCCACACCCTCCTCCCACTTCCGCTCTTCCTTCCTCTCCGCAACACACCAACACGCACACTCCTCTCCCCTTGGAGGCTCAGCCTGCGCACACGAAGGGGTGTCTGGGGAAGGAAGGAAGGGGTCCCTTTGAGATGGGGGGGGGAGGCTGGGGGGCAAATGAAGAGGGGAGATCTCCCTCCCTCCCCTTCCTCTTCTCTTCCCGAGGCAGAATGTGAAGGAAAGACGGGAAACGTTGGATCCCAAAAGGGTTGGCCGTGGTCAGGATGAGAGGTGGACGGAAGAGGAAAGGCGTATCCATGAGACCCCGTGTTGCCTCCTCCTGGAATGGACTCCTAGGACCCTAGAGCCGGAAGAGACCCCCAAGGGCCACCCAGTCCTGCCCCTGCCATGCAGGAAGGCACAATCAAAGCACTCCCGATAGATAGCCTCTGCAGAGAAGCCTCCAGAGAAGGAGACTCCACCACACTCTGAGGCAGCCTAGGCCACTCTCCAACAGCTCTTCCTCATTCTTATTGTGTTTGTATCTTTTATATTAAGTAGTGAATAAATCAAGAATAAAACCTCCAAGCACTTTGGATGAAAGTCAGAACTCAAGGGTGTTTATTCAAAGGGATGAGCTACTTTACAAGGCCAGAGGCTGTGAAACTGGGACCAGGACTCGTAATGTTTTTGGGATTGGGATCAACTACTTGCCTATAAGACAGTAGCTGGAGGAGGCCGTGAGAGGACTGAGTTTGCATGCCTACCTACCAGGGGTGTTGCAGGAATTTAGTGTTTTCAACTTGCCGGCCTAACAGTGTTTCGAACACCAAATTTCCAGTCTGAGCCCCAACAAAGAATTGAAGTCAACCAGGAGGTTGAAGGCAGGCGACAGAAGTTTTATTCAAACTGCGGTAGGTGTCACGCTCACTTCAAACGATCAGCATGAACGCAGATCAAAGACAGCTGCTATCAAAACCAATCTTTATTGAAGAATACACGACTTGGGAAAAGTCGAGAATGACATAATGTTTACATACAATCAATTTTATTACCTTTGCTACTACGTCACATCACACGTAAATATCATCACCAAACCCCACCCCCTGTATCACATTTCTACCATTTCCACACAAACTACTCATTATAATTGTTTTGATTTTCACTCCACAAGTTCCCATGCTCTGCTGCCAGGTGTTTTCATGAGCCGTCGAGGAGTGCTCTTTGTTATGGCTCCAATTTCAGAGCTTGCAGACTCAGCTCTGGGAATTGGCCCCATGACATGGCGCCCCCCCTTTCACCGACCTCTTCTTCTGTGCTTCCCCCGTCACGACTCTGAAACAAATCAAACATGAACACTATGTATCCATTTTATCCAAAGTACCCATATACTTTTTTAACAAGCTGCGGTGGAATACAGGATGTATTTTCCCCAGACTTTTCGGCAAGAATAATTGGAAAGTCACTTCGTTTATGACTTTCTGTATTCTGAAGGGTCCAATAAACTTGGGGCCCAGCTTTCTTGAAGGTAGACCCAGCTTGATGTTCTGCGTGCTTAGCCACACCAAGTCCCCCTCCTCCAGTTTATCGCCTTCCATCCTTTTCTTGTCTGCGAATGTTTTATATTTTTTGTGCGCTTCCTTTAAGGATGCGGTCACCTGACCCCAACATTCTAGCATTTGTGCTTTCCATTTCTCTGCCCCTGCTTCTTCATTCTCTGCCCACCTTGGCAATTGGGGTAGAGGCTGGACCTCATATCCATAAACTACTTCGAATGGGGTTTTATTTGTTGCAGAATGGATAGCAGAATTAAAGGCTAGTTCAGCGAAGGCTAGCCACTTAGACCAATCGTTTTGCCTCATATTAGAGTATATGCGAAGGAACTGCCCAAGTGTCTGTTGGGTACGTTCTACCGCCCCATTTGTCATGGGGTGGAAAGCAGAACTTAGGCTCCTTTCTGCTCCTAGCATTTCCAAGAATTTCCCCCAGAATTTTGCTGTAAATTGAACACCTCTATCACTGACCACCCTACTAGGACATCCATGAAGTTTGTAAATATGGTTTATGTATAATTCAGCCAGTTTCTCTGCTGATGGTAATTTCGCAAGTGCTATGAAGTGAGCCTGTTTGGAAAACAGATCTAACACTGTCCATATATAGCGATGTCCCTTGCTGACAGGCAATTCCCCCACAAAGTCCATGGCTACACATTCCCAAGGCCTGGTAGGTTCTGCCACCGGTTGTAATAGTCCCATTGGCTTCCCTCCCCTCGATTTATTCATGGCACAATCATCACATTGGGTAACATAATTTTTTATGTCCTTTCTCATCCCTGGCCACCAACAGTGTTTCGCTATCGCCTTCGTCATCTTTGTAATCCCCATATGACCAGCGCTCTGGTTGTTATGAAAACGATGCAAAATCTTAGTCCTCAATATTGCTGGAATGTACAGTTTCTTTTTCACAAACCAAAATCCCCCCTTCTGCTCCCCTTTTTCTGCGTTGGATAAAATCCACTGGTCCCTTTCATATGACTGTATCAGCTCCTTTTCCCAACCATCACCTTCGTCAAATTTGACAGCGGCCGTGCTCTCCCTTTGAGTTTGACAGCTAAACCCCATTGTCTTTCGGAAAACAAAGTTCCTTCCTTTGCTGCGGCTACATCCTCGTGTTGAGGCATGCGTGAAAGGGCATCGGCCAAAACATTCTGTTTTCCTTGGAAAAACTTCAATTGGAAATTGAACCTGCTGAAGTATTGTGCCCATCTAATTTGTTTGGGGGATAATTTTCGTGGGGACTTTAAGTACTGGAGGTTCTTATGATCAGACCAGACTTCAAATGGGATTTCGCTTCCTTCAAGGAAGTGCCGCCAGCATTCCAAGGCTTTTAATATAGCTAATGCTTCTTTTTCCCATATGGGCCAGCATTTCTCAGTTTCGCTAAATTTTCGTGATAAATATCCACAAGGTTTCAAATTCCCATTTTGATCCTTTTGCAATAACACTGCCCCATATGCACAATCCGAAGCATCACAATGTATTATGAAAGGACTCTGGATGTCGGGATGCTTTAGGACAGGTTCTTCCGTAAAGCGTTCTTTTAGGGTTTCAAAAGCCTTTTGGCATTCTGGCGTCCAACTCAGTTTGGCGCCAGGGGCTTTCACTTTCGCCGTCTCCCCTTTCCCTTTTGTTTTTAAGAGTTCTGTAAGGGGTGCGGTTATTTGTGCAAAACTTCCCGGACCAATTCAACGTGTTGCTCTCTGTTCTCGCTCACGATAAGGATATCATCTAAAAATATGAATACTCCTCGGTACAACAGTGGGTACAAGATTTCATTTATAAGCTGCATAAAGCAAGAGCCGCCGTTTTTTAATCCAAAAGGCAAAATTAAATATTCAAAATGTCCGAATGCGCAGGAAAATGCAGTTTTCCAAGTATCCTCGGGTTTGATTCTTAATTTATGATAAGCTTCGATTAAATCCAGTTTGGTAAATATGCTCCCTTTCTTTAACACGGTAATCAGATCCTTTACTAATGGCATAGGGTATTTATTGTCCTTTGTAATTGCATTTAAATTTCGATAGTCAATGCAGTCTTAAAGAGTTGTCTTTCTTTCTTCTAAATAACACGGGGGCTCCTAAAGGGGAGCTGGATGGCTTAATGAAGCCCCGCGCCAGGTTTTTATCAATATATTTCCTCAATTCCTCCTTCTCCTGAACAGACATGGGGTAAACCTTTGGCTTTGGTAAGTTTGCCCCTGGGGTTATTTCGATTTCCACTTCTATATTCCTTTTGGGAGGTAATTTACTTGCTTCTTTCTGATTGAACACATCCACAAAGTCTCTGTATTCAGGGGGCAATAGTTCTTGGTTTACTTCCTCCGGTTCATCTCCCTCGCTCTCTTCTTCTGCTATCTTGCTTATCTCCCATTGTGTTTGCTGCTCTTTAAATGACATGCTCTTTACCCTCCAATCTACTTCGGGGTTCGCCTGTTCTAGCCATGGGATCCCCAGTATGACATTGTACGTGGCGATAGGGGCTATTACAAAGGATATCCTTCCTTCCCATTTGCCTATTTCACATGGGATCCCCTGTATTTCTTTCGTGGATACTTCCCCAGCAGCAACCGATCCATCCAACTGCGAAAATGCAATTGGGGCTTTAAGCACTGTCTGCTGGCATTTTAGCGCCTCCGCTAATTCCGGAGTTATAATGTTCCTAGAGCAACCGCAATCCACGAATGCTCTACAGGTGGCCCGATTCTCTACCCCCGACAAGCAGATTGGCACTACCAGCATGCGTTTGTCTTGACTCACCAGCCGCTCCGGAGGTTCTGGGGCTCGCACCTCCTCCTCCGCTCGTCTCCCGGCTGCTGGCGTGGGTTTTGTGGCTTTGGGCGGTTCTCCCTTCCGGGCCCAACATTCCGCCGCCCGATGGCCCGTCTTCCCACATACAAAGCATCCCGGCTTAGGTCTGTTGTCTTCTCCTTTGAATGGGATCCCGGGCCTCCCTCCGGGTCGCTCCTGCTTCCTCGTTTCTCCCCGGCCCCTCGCTGCCGGTCTCTGCTGGGCGCTGCTGCCCCCGCTCCGAAAGCGCTTTACTTGGGACAGGGTGGATTCGACGCGCCCTGCTAGTTGAATCCAACCCTGTAGCGTCTCTGGGTCATCTCTGTGCGCCGCCCAACTAAATACCTCGGGGCGCAGTCCTTCTTTGAATATCTCCACTTTGGTCACTTCGGACCACTCTGGTACCCTTTCCGCAAGATGGAGGAATTCTTCTGCGTACTCAGGCACCGTCTTGTCCCTCTGCTTTATTCCTTTTAGTTGGTCGCGAGCCCTTAATTGCTCCAGCGGGTCTCTAAATCGGTTCTCCAGTGCGGCTAAAAATTGGGGCACTGACCTCAAGCACGGGTCGCGTCTGGCATGTAATTGCACATACCAGCTAGCCGCTCCCCTTTTTAGAGTATTACCAACGGCCCGAATCATGCTTCCTTCGGAGGGGAATGTGTGCGCATTGTCCTCCATGTATCCTCTGATGCCAATGAGGAAAAAGTTCAGCTCGGATGATTCCCCTCCATATTCCAGTTTGAGCTCCTCTCTCCTAGGCATCCATTCTGTGGCTCGTTGCCTCTGCATGGGTGGTCTGGGGAGGGGTTGCATCGGGTTCCCTTGAGCTGACCCTTTGACCACGCCGCGCCCCAGCCCGGCGGTTGTTCCCCGCGGCCTTCAAAATTCTGCCGCTGCCGTCGGCCCTTCCACCCATCTGAATGCAGGCCCTGCTGTAGCCCCCGCGCTTCGCCCTCCTTCGTCGTACGGTGCATCCTCCCCATCTCCGTGGATCTCCGGCTCCTCTTCGCCTTCCTCCACCAACCCACTGGACCCGATCCCTGGTCCCAGCGGTCTTTCCACCCCGACACCCATTCGGGGGGTTGGGAGTCCTGTTGGAGTTGGCGGCCTCAGAGTTCTCAAGGATTGCTGGCGATCCTCCTCGCGCGCCATCCTTTCTTGGAACTCCAGCTCCTGCCAGTACTCCTCGTTTCCGTCGCCGCCTGCCGCCGCTGGGCTCTGCGTCGATGCGCGCTGGCCCCTTTGGCTCCAAGCCTCGTCCTTACTCGGCTCTCTTTCGGCACCGTATCGAGTGGGCTCCCTCTGGAGATTCTCCTCCAACAACGGCACCAATCTTCCCACGGTTTCCGACAGCCTGGACAAGTTGGTCTCCAAGATGGACAACCGTAGGGCCACGGTCTCCGGCATGCTCCCTCCGGACCCCCAACTGGTCTCTGCAGCCGCTGAGACACCTCTTCCTCCTCTGGGGATCCTCTGGGTTACTCCGGTCTGGGGTAGCCAGTAGAGGAAGCGATGGCCTGTAGCGTTTCCTCTCCCAGCGGTCGAACATCTGGTAGTGGCCCCTCTGCTCCCTTTGGGCTTCGATCGCCCCCTCCACTCATTGCCACTTCACTGCGACTTCGCAGGAGGGTGAGAATGGGATTCTCGACTTAATGTCACGCTCACTTCAAACGATCAGCATGAACGCAGATCAAAGACAGCTGCTATCAAAACCAATCTTTATTGAAGAATACACGACTTGGGAAAAGTCGAGAATGACATAATGTTTACATACAATCAATTTTATTACCTTTGCTACTACGTCACATCACACGTAAATATCATCACCAAACCCCACCCCCTGTATCACATTTCTACCATTTCCACACAAACTACTCATTATAATTGTTTTGATTTTCACTCCACAAGTTCCCATGCTCTGCTGCCAGGTGTTTTCATGAGCCGTCGAGGAGTGCTCTTTGTTATGGCTCCAATTCCAGAGCTTGCAGACTCAGCTCTGGGAATTGGCCCCATGACAGGTAGGGACACAAGCATGGGCAAACAAGCTCCAAATGTCCAAGTGTAAAGAATCAGTCAGAACCAGGCATTTCTATACAGTAAAACCCCCATAAGATAACATGACGGCTGTTATCAGGACATGACATGACATGACGGCTGTTAATTGGTTCCAGTTGGAGCAGCCGGCCGGCCTGATGGGAACCCTGATGATTCCCAGGAGGGGCCTTTGTCCTTATGTCGATTCTGGGGCCAGGAGGGGTCTCTGGAGTTCATCTCCTGTTTGCCTCCGGAGTTTTAAATCTTTTGCATAATTTGATACAAATCAAAAAACAAGGTGAAAAGGACAACTGGTAAGGCAGTAAAGTCATAGGCGATAAAGGAAAGTCAGAGGGAAAGGGTGGCATTTAATGTCTTGTTATTTCTTTCATTCAAAGGGGAAAGAGGGAGGGGTGACTTGGGAAGGCGGACGTGCACCATATTTCATAAAAAAGGGGAATTTCCCCCCTCCCCCCTTTGGAATGTAACACCCACCCCCCTCCCCTTCCCCGTTCCCCCTCCCCCCCGGAACAGCAATTCAATATATTATCATTGTATCATTTTAACTGTGTTCAACGCCTGGTTCAAGGTGGTGTATCTTTCGTCTCCATCTATTTTGAACTAGTCAGGTTCTTTTAGACAATTTGTATATTTTCTTTTTCTTTGATTAATGAAATCATTGATGATATATTCTATATATATAAAAGAGTGATGGCATCACGGCAATTCACAAAACAACAAAAGTACAGGCCCCCCAACCTCAAAATTTGACAACACAACCCATCATCCACGCCTCAAGGTTGATACAACAAAAAGAAAAGAAAAATAAAGTCCTAATTAGAGGGAGAGCAATAATTTTTTTATCCAATTGCTGCCAGTTTAGAGGGCTAATCTCTGCCCACTTGGTTGCCTAGCAACCAAGGGACAGCCAGGTTTCAGTTAGGGGATAGGCAGATTTAGGCCTCACTTAGGCTTCTTCCACAGATTATCTAATTTGCACTGGATTATATGGCAGTGTAGACTCAAGGCCCTTCAACACAGCTATATAACCCATTTATAATCTTATATTATCTGCTTTGCACTGGATTATCTTGACTCCACACTACCATATAATCCACTTCAGTGTGCATTTTATACAGCTGTGAAGAAGGAGCCTCATATAATTGTCAGGATCTCCAATCCTTGACATCTCTGCTCAGCGGACAAAGAACAGATGCCAGCCATAAAGCAGGCCGGCCATAAAACATCAATTACCCTCTGGTATGTAAGAGTCCCTATATATGTGGCACAAAAGAAGGTTCTGGTATTCAGTACAATAAAACTTGTTGGAATCTACCCGCGTGTGTCTTGGTGCTTTCTTTGGAAGACGGACCCACAGCACAACTGGGAGAAGAGAACCCGACAATAATCCAGTTCTGAGCAGATAATATAAGATTATCAATATACAGCAGAGTCTCACTTATCCAACATAAACAGGCCGGCAGGATAAGTGAATATGTTGGATAATAAGAAGGGATTCAGGAAAAGCCAATTAAACATCAAATTAGGTCATCGTTATACAAATTAAGCACCAAAACATCATATTATACAACAAATTTGACAGAAAAAGTAGTTCCATGCTCAGTAATGCTATGTAGTATTTACAGTAGATTCTCACTTATCCAACACTCGCTTATCCAACGTTCTGGATTATCCAACGCATTTTTGTAGTCAATGCTTTCAATATATCGTGATATTTTGGTGCTAAATTCATAAATACAGTAATTACTATATAGCATTACTGTGTACTGAACTACTTTTTCTGACAAATTTGTTATCTAACATGATGTTTTGGTGCTTAATTTGTAAAATCATAACTTAATTTGATGTTTAATAGGGTTATCCTTAAATCCTCATTATCCAACATATTCGCTTATCCAACGTTCAGCCGGCCCATTTATGTTGGATAAGTGAGACTCTACTGTACTGTATTTACAAATTTACCACTAAAATATCACAATGAATTTAAAACACTGACTACAAAAACATTGATTATGAAAAGGCAGACTGCGTTGGATAATCCAGAACATTGTATAAGCGAATGTTGGATAAGTGAGATTCTTCTTTAATATGAAATAATTACTGGGATAGAATAATACAGAACAATATAATCTCTAAAACCAGGACAGTAAATAAACAGGGGAATTCTACACAGGAAACAATCAGGGCCAGCTAACACCTCCCAACAAAGTATTCCCATCATCAAAGTCTGGCAAATCCTGTTTTCTCAGGACCACAGACAGTAGAAGCACATAAAATATCGCAAACAACACCACTCTGAAAACAAGGGAATTCCAGACAGGAAACAATCAGGGCCAGCTAACACCTCCCAACAAAGTATTCCCATCATTAAAGTCTGGAAAATCCTCTGTTTTCTCAGGGCCACAGACAGTAGAAGCACATAAAATATCGCAAACAACACCACTCTGAAAACAAGGGAATTCCAGACAGGAAACAATCAGGGCCAGCTAACACCTCCCAACAAAAAATTCACTCAGGGAGGAAACAGCCAGGCTTTAAAGCTGCAAGGCCATTACATCCTAATCATTTTTCCTAATTGCAGCATTCATACTTGCCTCCAACAAACAAAATAAAACCAATCAGAAATATTGTATATTCACAACCTTTAGGAAATAATATCCCCTGATGGCGCAGCGTGTTAAAGCGCTGAGCTGCTGAACTTCTGGACCGAAAGGCCACAGGTTTGAATTGGGGGAGTGGAGAGAGCCCCCACTGTTAGCCCCAGCTTCTGCCAACCCAGAAGTTCGAAAACATGCAAATGTGAGTGCATCAATAGGTACTGCTCCAGCGGGAAGGTAACACCGCTCCATGTAGTCATCCCACATGACCTTGGAGGAGTCTACGGACAACGCCGGCTCTTCGGCTTAGAAATGGAGATGAGCACCAACCTCCAGAGTAAGACACAACTGGACTTAATGTCTGGGGAAAACCTTTACCCTTGACCTTAACTACCACCAATTCCTCAATACTTTATTTCCCAGACCACCAGACTTCACCACAGCAACGCGTGGCCGGGCACAGCTAGTCTGATTATATATATAAAAGGAAAAAATAAAAATAAACGGTTTCAGAAGGGTAGCTGTTGCAAGTTGTCAACAAGTGGGCATAGTGTGACTCTGGGCCTTGGTGGTGAATATAACGTATCTCCCTCTGAGTGCCTCTGCAGGTCCTGGCTGGCTCCCTTCAGCAAGAACTGCAGGCCATGGGCTCTTGAGAAGATGGGGTTTGCGGAGGTATGGAGATGGCAGAAAGGGGTGTCTGGGGCCGAGGGTGTTCTCGGTGGGCCGCCTGCTTCCCAGATCGGGGCATCAGTGGATATTGGGGCCCACGGATACCAGGGCCAGACCTGTGGATTAGGGGTCCCGTGTGTTTTATAAATTTCCGGAAAAGGGGGTGGGTGTTGTGTGTTTTTACTCTTCTTCTCCTTCCACCCCTCCCTAACACTGACAACTTGTGCAGGCCTCACCTAAACAATAGAAATAATTTCCTGATACCTGGAGTCCATAAGAGTCTCCTTTGGAGGTTTGTAAGCAGAGACGGCATGTCCATCTGTTGGGGGTGCTTTGGTTGTTTATTCCTGCATAGTCTGAGGATGAGGAGCCCCTCAGCACACAATCAGGACTGACTGGGAGGAGGAGGAGAGGTGTGTTCTTTCGCCATAAAACCATGGATCCCGTGGGTCGTGGAGTCCAGCCCCATTCTGCCCCAAGCAGCGTCACCAGCCAGACCATCCTCCGCAAGTCGCTCTCCAGCCCCTTTTGGGGGTCACCCAGAGAGAGGAACCTCTCCCCTCCCTCTCGAGGTCCCTGCCTTCTTACCCAAGCCAGAGATTCACAGAATAGTATATTTGGAAGAGACCACGAGGGCCATCTAGTCCAACCCCCTTCTGCCAGGCAGGAAAAGCAGAAGCCCCGCAGGGTTCAGTACTGTCTCCCACGCTGTGTAACATCTACATGAAGCCGTTGGGAGAGATCATCCAAAGTTCTGGAGTTCAGCGTCATCTGTACGCAGATGACGTTTAACTCTATCCCTCCTTCCCACCTGATACTAAGGAGGCTGTTCAGGTCCTGAACCGGTGCTTGGCTGCTGTGGATGAGGGCGAACACATTGAAATTGAGTCCAGACAAGACAGAGGTCCTCCTGGTCAGTCGCAAGGCCGAAGAGGGCACAGGGTCACAGCCTGTGTTGGGCGGGGTCTCACTCCCCCTGAAGGCACAGGTTCACACCTTGGGAGTTCTTCTCCTGGACTCATCGCTGAGCCTGGAAACCCGGCCAAGGGAGCTTTTGCGCTATTAAAACTTGTGCACAGCTGTGCACATACCTTGAGGTCTGACTTGGCCACAGTGGTCCAGGCTCTTGTTACATCCTGATTAGATTACTGCAATGCGCTCTATGTGGGACTGCCTTTGAAGATTCTTCAGAAGCTGCAACTGGTGCAACGGGCTACAGCCAGACTGCTCATCGGAGCTGCATACCGGGAGCACACAACCCCCCTGTTGTGCCAGCTCCACTGGCTGCCAGTTTGCTACCGAGCCCAATTCAAAGTGCTGGCTTTAGCCTATCCAGCCCTAAATGGTTCTGGCCCAGCTTACCTGTCCAAACGTATCTCCCCTTATGAACCATCTCGGAGTCTACGATCGTCTGGGGAGGCCCTGCTCTCAATCAATCAATCAAAGGAAGGGAAGAGGAGAGAAGAGAAAAAGGAAGGAAGGGCAAGAAAAAAGAAGGAAAAGGAAATGAGGTGAAGAAAAAAGGAAGGAAGGACAAGAGAAAAGGCAAAGGGAAGGAAAGGAAAGGAAGAGAAAAAGGATGGAAGAGGAAGAGAAAAGGCGGCAAAGGGCAGGATGGGAAGGGAGGAGAAAAAGGAAGGAAGGAAGGAAGGAAGGAAGGAAGGAAGGAAGGAAGGAAGGAAGGAAGGAAGGAAGGGCAAGGGAAAAGAGGGTAAAGGGAAGGATGGGAAGGGAAGAGAAAAAGGAGGGAAGGAAGGAAGGAAGCAAGGGAAAAGAGGGTAAAGGGAAGGATGGGAAGGGAAGAGAAAAAGGAAGGAAGGAAGGGCAAGGGAAAAGAGAGTAAAGGGAAGGATGGGAAGGGAGGAGAAAAAGGAAGGAAGGAAGGAAGGAAGGAAGGAAGGAAGGAAGGAAGGAAGGAAGGAAGGAAGGAAGGAAGGAAGGAAGGGCAAGGAAAAAGAGGGTAAAGGGAAGGATGGGAAGGGAAGAGAAAAAGGAAGGAAGGAAGGAAGGAAGGAAGGAAGGAAGGAAGGAAGGAAGGAAGGAAGGGCAAGGGAAAAGAGGGTAAAGGGAAGGATGGGAAGGGAAGAGAAAAAGGAAGGAAGGAAGGGCAAGGGAAAAGAGAGTAAAGGGAAGGATGGGAAGGGAGGAGAAAAAGGAAGGAAGGAAGGAAGGAAGGAAGGAAGGAAGGAAGGAAGGAAGGAAGGAAGGAAGGAAGGAAGGAAGGAAGGAAGGAAGGGCAAGGAAAAAGAGGGTAAAGGGAAGGATGGGAAGGGAAGAGAAAAAGGAAGAAAGGAAGGAAGGGCGGGCAAGGGAAAAGAGAGTAAAGGGAAGGATGGGAAGGGAAGAGAAAAAGGAAGGAAGGAAGGGCAAGGGAAAAGAGGGTAAAGGGAAGGATGGGAAGGGAAGAGAAAAAGGAAGGAAGGAAGGAAGGGCAAGGGAAAAGATAGTAAAGGGGAGGATGGGAAGGGAAAAGAAAAAGCAAGGAAGGAAGGAAGGAAGGAAGGAAGGAAGGAAGGAAGGAAGGAAGGAAGGAAGGAAGGAAGGAAGGGCAAGGGAAAAGAAGGTAAAGGGAAGGGACAAGAAGACAAAGATAGAAGGAAAGAAGGAAGAGAAGACAAGGATAGAAAGAACAAAGAAAAGAAAAGGGAAGGAAGGGCAAGAGAAAAGGCGGCAAAGGAAGAGAAGGTTTGAAGGCAGACCATATTTTAGTTCTTGCAAACCACTGGTGGTCTATGGACCACTGGTTGGGAACCACTGTCTTAAAGGGAAGGGGCTAACTCTGGATCCCTCCCATTACGGATATTTACAATATGCAAACTAACCACTCCTGACTAAAGAGGAAAACAGAGGATGTTTCTGTAGGGAAACAACGTTCACAAACTGGACATTTGCAACCAAGGTGGAAATGGAGCTGGAAACTAAGCCCAAAGGAACAACTGATGGAATCATATTTGGTTTATTTCTTTTCAGATGAGGTGACAAGACAATCATATTTAACGCTCTGAAGCAGTGGTCCTCAGCCTGTGGGTCCCCGGGTGTTTTGGCCTACAACTCCCAGAAATCCCAGCCAGTTTACCTGCTGTTAGGCTTTATGGAAGTTGAAGGCCAAAACATCTGGGGAACCACGGGTTGAGAACCACTGCTCTGAGGGATTGTCAAACAGAGCTTGCTTTCTGCTGCTCCAGAGAACAGAGGACGGGGACTCCACCAAATCTGACACAGAACTTCTCAGAGGGTCCTGTTTAAATCAGACATTTACCCACAATGGCTGTTCTTTAACCTGTATGTGTTCTCTGGTGCTGGTTAAGAGCTGAACTCTGAGTAAAACATTTTCCACATTCATGGCATTTGTATGGTTTCTCTCCTGTGTAGAGTCTTTTGTGCCTTGCCAAGTGTGAACTGTCAGCAAAACACTTCCCACACTCCTGGCATTGGTATGGCTTCTCTCCTGTGTGGAGTCTTTTGTGTTTCACCAAGGCTGAACTGTCAGCAAAACACTTCCCACACTCCTGGCATTGGTATGGCTTCTCTCCTGTGTGGAGTCTTTTGTGCCTTGCCAAGTGTGAACTGGAAGCAAAACACTTCCCACACTCCTGGCATTGGTATGGCTTCTCTCCTGTGTGGAGTCTTTTGTGCCTTGCCAAGTGTGAACTGGAAGCAAAACACTTCCCACACTCCTGGCATTGGTATGGCTTCTCTCCTGTGTGGAGTCTTTTGTGCCTCACCAAGTGTGAACTGGAAGCAAAACACTTCCCACTCCTGGCATTGGTATGGCTTCTCTCCTGTGTGGAGTCTTTTGTGTTTCACCAAGTCTGAACTGGAAGCAAAACATTTCCCACACTCCTGGCATTTGTATGGCTTCTCTCCTGTGTGGAGTCTTTTGTGGCTCGCCAAGGTTGAACTGGTAGTAAAACATTTCCCACACTCTTGGCATTGGTATGGCTTCTCTCCTGTGTGGAGTCTTTTGTGTTTCACCAAGTCTGAACTGGAAGCAAAACATTTCCCACACTCCTGGCATTTGTATGGCTTCTCTCCTGTGTGGAGTCTTTTGTGGCTCACCAAGGCTGAACTGTCAGCAAAACATTTCCCACACTCCTGGCATTTGTATGGCTTCTTTCCTGTGTGGAGTCTTTTGAGCCTCACCAAGGCTGAACTGGAAACAAAACACTTCCCACACTCCTGGCATCTGTATGGTTCCTGACCTGTGTGAAATTTCTTGTGTTTCACCACACATTTTGCAGATACTTTCCCTTTAAGATGGCTTTTCCCAGCATCGAGTGTCTTGTGAAGCACACGTGCCATATTTTGGGTAAAACACTGCCCACATACATTGCATTTGTTGGGCCTTTCTCTGGCAGAACCTCCATCTTCTCTGTGGGCTTGCTGGTCTCGACGAAGGCCCTCGTTGTGTCCCAAATGCTTCCTGTACTTGGTGCATACATGGCTCTTCTCCCCGTTATCTACTGTGAAGAAGAACAGAAACAATCATTCCTCAGTGTGAGTGATAAGGAAATGGGATAAGAAGTGGACTGAAATGAGCCTCAAAACAACACAGACATGGAGGAAAAGAAGATATACATGTTGTCCTTTCCCCACCCCTTGTTCAGTAAAGACGGGCACTGGTTGACTGCCTGGAGCCGCCAAGAGAGAGATGAGTAGCATATGCTCCTGAGGCTCCCTGTTGCTCAGCCCAGCCTGGTTTTTTATTCCGTCTCCTTCTCTCTATTATGAGGTCTAATGCTGCCGTTTTATCTACAGCAATTGCTGCATTTTATTGTTTTTACCAGGGGGTACTGTGAATTTAAGATGTTGTGTTGACTGTTTATTGCCTATGTTTTGTTTTGCACTTGTATTTTGTGCCACACCTTGAGTGTTTTGTGAGCCGCCCCAAGTCCCTCTCGGAGATGGTGGCGGGATATAAATAAAGTTGTTGTTGTTGTTACTACTACTACTACTACTACTACTACTACTTAGGAGCTCCTGATCTGCTGAACTGTGGTTGTTGCTGCTTTTCCCTTTTTGACTGCTTTGTCCTTTTTTGAAATGGCAACAGACCCATAACCCGGACCCTCTACTCGGCAGAGAGGGCCGTCCTGCGAAAGGAGGACGTCTGCAGGGAGGGATTGGCGGAGGCCGTGCAGAAGACGCTCCAGGCCGAAGTGGAGAAGGACCAGCAGGTGCCAAAAGGTGAGGCGGACGTGGGAGTAGCATGGGTATGTTTAGCTGAGAGGGAAAGAAAGGCCGAGGGGACAGGAGAGCCAATATGGGGAAGGATGTCCCATTGAGGAGAAAAGGGCAAGTTTTTCCTGCTGCTCTGGAGACTAAAATACTTACTTAGGCGATCCCTCGTAGTTCGAGGAGGATTGTCTTCCATCTCTGGTGTCTTGGGGTGGATTCTTAGGTGGCTGAAGAGACCGATTCTTGATCTGCATGTTCTCCCGCAGTGAGGACATCGGTTTCCAGGTGGAAGGCGGTCCCGGTCGGGGTTGGCTTGACGGGCCTTCCTCTTGGCACGTTTCTCCCTTAAGCCCTCCATTCGTGCCTTGTCGAACTCCGCAGCACTGCTGGACACAGCTGACCTCCAGTTAGAGTGCTCAAGGGCCAGGGCTTCCCAGTTCTCAGCACTTTGGTTTTCTCAATGTTCAGTGAGAGGCCGAGCTTCTCATATGCTTCTGCGAAGGTGTTTAGAGTGGCTTGTAGGTCTTCTTCTGAGTGCGCACAGACTACGTTGTCATCAGCATATTGGAGTTCTATAATAGATGTTGTGGTGACCTTGGTTTTGGCTTTCAGACTGCTGAGGTTAAATATCTTGCCATCTGTCCGATAGATGATTTCCACTCCGGTGGGAAGCTTCCCATCAACAAGGTGAAGTATCATAGCGATGAAGATGGAAAATAAGGTGGGGGCAACAACACATCCCTGCTTGACACCTGATTCCACCTTAAATGGGTCGCTTTCGGAGCTGTTGCCGTCCAAGACTCTTGCCTTCATGTCATCATGGAGGAGACGCATGTTCACAAATTTGTCAGGGCATACAATTTTTTGGAGGATGGTCCAGACAGCGCTGTGATTCACTGTGTCGAATGCCTTTGCAAGGTGAATGAATGCCATGTACAGAGGTTGGTTTTGTTCCCTGCATTTTTCTTGGAGCTGTCGTGCAGTGAAGATCATGTCCACTGTTCCTCTGGAGGGGCGGAAGCCATTCTGGGATTCTGGGAGGGTGTCTTGAGACAGGGAGAAGGCGGTTTGCAAGGATCCTTGCGAGGATTTTCCCAGCGGAGGTTAGAAGGGAGATACTGCGACAGTTCCCGCAGTCTGCTCTATCCCCTTTCTTGAAAATGGTGATGATGGTGGCATCCTTGAAGTCTACTAGGATTTTCTCGGTTGCCCACATTTTTTCAGTGAGCTGGTGGAGTTGTTGTATCAGCTAAGATCCACCCTCTTTCAAGATTTCAGCAGGAATCCCATCAGGTCCACTGGATTCGTTACTTTTTTGTTGGCTGATGGCATTGCTGACTTCTTCCAAACTAGGCAGTGTTGCAAGCTCATCCCTGGTTTGTTGTTGCGGGATTTGCGAGAGGGTCTCTTCGGCCACATTGGAGCTGCGATTCAGCAGGTTCTGGTAGTGCTGTTTCCAACGTAGTGCAATTGATGTTTTGTCCTTCAGAATTTTGGTTCCATCTGATGAGCGTAGGGGCTGTATGCCATGGTTTCTTGGTCCGTAAATTATCTTTGTGGCTTTGAAAAATCCCTAAGCATCATGGGTATCTGCAAGGTGTTTGATTTCTTCAGCCTTCTTTGTCCACCAGATGTTCTTGAGTTCTCTGGTCCTTCTTTGGACCTCAGCTTTTGCACTAGCATCTATCTTTTTCTTAGCAGCACAGTTGGTGTCTCTCTGCCATGTTTGGAAGGCTTTCCTTTTGTTATCAATTAGCTGTTGGATCTCTTTGTTGTTATCGTCAAACCAGTCTTGAAGTTTCTTAGTTTGGTATCCAATGGTTTCTTCACAGGCTGTCATGATGGAGGTCTTCAGTTTGTTTCAATGTTTCTCTACATTTTCGAAGTGTTCTGTGGGTAGATGATCCTTGAGTGTTGTTTGGAGAAGGGCTCGTTTGAAGAGCTCCTGAAGGGCTTGGGTGTTCATTTTGCACCTTACTTTTCTTCCTCCGAGTCTGCGTTTGGGGGCGATCTTGATAGCCATCATGGATCGGATTAACCTGCGGTCTGTCCAGCAGTCATCGGCATCTGTCATGGCTCTTGTGAGAAGCACATCGTGGCGGTCTCTGGCACGTGTAATTACATAGTCCAAGAGGTGCCAATGCTTTGACCGAGGGTGCTTCCATGATGTCTTGAGCTTGTTTTTCTGGCAGAAGAGCGTGTTGGTGATGACAAGGTTGTGCTCTCCGCATTTGGTGAGAAGCAAGATGCCATTCGAGTTGCTGTTTCCGACCCCGTCTTTTCCTATGATCCCTGGCCACAGGTCGGAGTCCCTTCCGACTCTGGCATTAAAGTCCCCCAGGAGGATGATTTTGTCCTCCTTAGGTATCTCTGATAGGATGGTGTCCAGCTGACAATAAATTTTTTCCTTGATGTCTTTGTCAGCGTGCAGAGAGACCCGATGCATGTTGCTGCCGAGAGAAACAGCTGTGGATCCCGGCGGGAGGCAGACTGCGTCGGATAATACAGAACGTTGGATGAGCAAAAGGTTGGATAAGCCAGACTCTACTGTATTGCAGAAATTCTTACGCTTTGACCATCAACTGCCGAATAGGACTCTTACAGTTTTTGTAAATTGGCTGTAAATATGAGTTCCAAAGGGACAGATTTGCCTGACAAAGCTGTGAATATGCAAAACCGTGACAGTAAAGAAAAAGTGGAGAACAATGATGAAGGCAGAGAAGGGAACAAAAAAGGGGTGTCTGTAGGACTCGGCCAGATAGAGTGGCATCCACGTAACATCCCACGTGAGAGAGAAGAGACTGCCTCCACACCATCCCAGTCTGTGAGGAAGGACAAGACTGGACCAGAGGAAAGAGCTGCTGATCCATCTGTTGTGATTCAACCCCACGCGGCTCAAGTCTGCAGTCCCCAATGAGAAACAGGGAGCTAGTTTCAGAGGAGGCTGAGGGAATCCCTCCCCCTTGTCTCCTGATTGACAGTTGGGATGTATCTAGTTGTTCTCTTCTCGGTTTCTTTCTCTCATTCTGATTGGTTTTGTAGAATGGTGCATGCTTTTGCTTCAGATTACCGACTTTTATATCTCCGTGTGTGCTGTGTGCATTGAGACCTCTCTCTGCTTGTGTCTCAGGAGAGATGTGGGGCTTGGGAGTTTTTCCCTCTCTTTTAAACCCGAGAAGAGATGGAAATAGAGAGGAGCTCAGAGCCAGTTCTTTATTATTAAGAAACAGAGTTATTACTTTTTGTAAATAAACCTTTTGCAATTTTAAAGACTGAACTCTGCATCTTTGCGTCCGAAGTTCTTGATTTTTTTACAGCCACATCATTTGGCGCAGGCGGAGGAGAACATGGTACATGTTACAATGGCTGTGAAGGCGGAAGAAGGCTGCAACAGATTGAGAATCCACTCTTGTTGTGTTAACCACACCACTGCTGGGACCGCAATCTGTGAAGACTGTGTGTTGACCGGCCGTGCACCGACCTCCACACACACACAAAAAAAAAACACGCACAGGCGTCTTCCAAGAAATGGAGGACCATCATCCTCGAACTACGAGGGATCGCCTGCTTGTTGTGAGCTGAATGCTCAACTATAAGTATCCTGTGTTGTCGAAGGCTTTCATGGCCGGGATCACAGGGTTGTTGTATGTCTTTCGGGCTGTGTGGCCATGTTCCAGAAGCATTCTCTCCTGACGTTTCGCCCACATCTATGGCAGGCATCCTCAGAGGTTGTCACAACCTCTGAGGATGCCTGCCATAGATGTGGGCGAAACGTCAGGAGAGAATGCTTCTGGAACATGGCCACACAGCCCGAAAGACATACAACAACCCTATAAGTATCCTGTTGCCATTTATAGGTTCTCTGCTTTTTGGAGGGTAGTCTTCCCTTACAAAATCCTGAGACTTCTTGGAAATATTCTGTCAACTGTCCCTTTGTTCAGCTCTGATTCCAATACCTGTCTAATTCTGCACATCTTTTACTGGGGAGCTGCAACTTCTACACATACGAGAATTCAGGAAGGTGGCTGTGGATAATTTGGGATTTTCTAACATTTAGGATGAAATGAACATACAGAGTGTTTCAAAAAGATGCACTCAATTGGAAAGAGCTAGATTTCTGCAAACGTGAAACTACCATGAGTGACAGTCTTACCATTTGAAGGAGAGGGGCAGAGAGTGTGATGGCTGCTCTATGCCTCTCCCTGTGCACAAAAGACCCTGAGCCCCTGTCATCCACAAGCACAGAACACAGAACACATATTACAAGTCACCGTCTTGCGAATGAATGAGGCTAGGGCTGTTTGCGTGCTGGGAGAGGCAGCGTAGAGAGAGAGCTGAGCCTTCAGACACGCAAAAACTAACCTGCCTGGTTGGGAGGAAAAACAAGGTTGAATACCACACCAATCATAAGATGTATAGCCACTAGGCTTGCTCAAATAATTCGTTTTCCCCGTTTACCGTTATTGATTCGTTATTTTCGTTAGTTTTGAAGCAATATTGAACCTTGGTTGTCCACACGCCTGGATATCGCGGTTTCGAACCGCGATTGGCCGTTTTCCGTTATGGCGCCTTTTTTTCGTTTTTAAAAAATGCTTTTGCAAATCACCCAAACTTGTTTAATGGCACTGGGGCAACCTAGCGTGTTGTTGGCACCTTGTGGCCAATCAGAGAGCACGTTAAACCAGGGGGAGGGGCTGGTAGGACGTCCTGAATGAAAAGAGCCTGCAGTCAGCCTCGTGGCTCATTCGCTCCGGGGATTCTGAAGAGGGTGGAAGGGAGTTTGGGCAGGCAGGCAGGCAGGCAGTAAACTTTGCTGCGTCACAGCCTCCTTGGCTGTTTTCTAGAGCTGAGCTAGGCTGAAGACCGGGAGAAAACTTTGGGTGGGTGAGTTTGGGAGGTGTGGGGAAACAGTTGGGTGTTGGGTGTTGCTTTTATAATTTTTTGCAAAGGGCCTGTGGGTGTTTTTTCCTCACGAGATTGGCGTTTGCAATTTTCCCACACGGCCAGCAATGGTGATTTGGCCCTTGCCTCATGCAGGGCTGTTTTTCTCCGTGCCAGGGTCTCTGAATAAAAAGCCAACTTTGCCAAAAACAACTGCAGCTCCCATTAGTGCTTGGTAGAACTCAAAAACTCCTTTTTGGGAAAAAAGGGAACCACTTTTGGCCTCTCATTGCTCAAATAGGGCGGTCTCTCCGTGAAAGGGTCGCTTTCTGTGTGTTTCAAAAGCCAACATTGCCAAAAACAACTGCAGCTCCCATTATTCCTTGGTAGAACTCCAAAAATCCTTTTTGGGGAAAAAGGGAAGCACTTTTGGCCTCTCATTGCTCAAATAGGGCGGTCTCTCCGTGAAAGGGTCGCTTTCTGTGTGTTTCCAAAGCCAACATTGCCAAAAACAACTGCAGCTCCCATTATTCCTTGGTAGAACTCCAAAAATCCTTTTTGGGGAAAAAGGGAAGCACTTTTGGCCTCTCATTGCTCAAATAGGGCGGTCTCTCCGTGAAAGGGTCGCTTCCTGTGTGTTTCAAAAGCCAACTTTGCCAAAAACAACTGCCGCTCCCATTATTCCTTGGTAGAACTCCAAAAATCCTTTTTGGGGAAAAAGGGAAGCACTTTTGGCCTCTCATTGCTCAAATAGGGCGGTCTCTCCGTGAAAGGGTCGCTTTCTGTGTGTTTCAAAAGCCAACTTTGCCAAAAACAACTGCAGCTCCCATTATTCCTTGGTAGAACTCCAAAAATCCTTTTTGGGGAAAAAGGGAAGCACTTTTGGCCTCTCATTGCTCAAATAGGGAGGTCTCTCCGTGAAAGGGTCGCTTCCTGTGTGTTTCAAAAGCCAACTTTGCCAAAAAGAACTGCAGCTCCCTTTACTCCTTGGCAGAACTAGAAAGTACAGGTATCCCCTTGTAAAAAAATAAAATTAGCTAAAAAATACATAGACGGTTTTGCGGCAGTTAAGATAGTAATAACATAACACGTTGCCAATCAAGAAACAAGAAATATTTTTCAACACTTCCACGACACCTTTCCATCCCCCCCATCTGTCTCCTGAAAACACTCCTGCTGTCATGAAACGTTCAGCTGTACGCGGGTCTGGGGGAGCAAGTCCTGATAGTGGTAAAGGCACAGCCAGGACACTGTGGGGGGCCAAAAAAGTAAGGGTGGGTCCCATCCGTCTGGAACGCCGAACTATGGGAGTGGGTGGTCTTGATGAAGAAGCCGGCTGTTCGCATGCAGAGAGTACACAGCCCTCCACACCGAGCCAGTTGTCTTATAGAGCTGAGACCACAGGACGATCAATGGAACATACAGGTTTAGCCGTCCTGGAACTACAGGTGGTGGATAGTGAGGATATAGATAACCCCACCCCTCCACCTGCTACTGACAGTGAGGAGGAGGTAGAGGAGGTTGTACTATCCAAACAAAAACTTTCTCAAGCTGACGAAAGGGTGCCCACGACTCCTATCTCAGTGGGCGTCCCCACAGTGGCTGTGGGGAGGCCTAGGTCTTATATTTGGGACCATTTCCATGTGCACTCTCAGAGTGCTACCTTGGCTGTTTGTAGGCACTGTGGGACAAATATCAGCAGAGGCAGAGACCTGAGACATCTTTCGACCTCGGGGTTGAGTTCTCACTTGAAGCGACACCATCCCTCCGTATCGGTACGAGGGGGAACTGCAAGCCCTTCCAGTGGCAGCATTAGCACACATAGTTCTCCTGGTGAAGATGGTGGAAGGCAGACACAGTCCACCTTGGAGGATTGGGCCATTCCATTACCCAGAAAGAAAACGGGGGAAACATTACTCACACCCCAGCAGATAACCCAAACTGTGGGAGAGATGATTGCCCTAGATCACCATCCCTTCCGCCTGGTTGAACAAGAAGGCTTCGTACGCCTTATGAAACGGCTGTGCCCCCGATACAAAATCCCCTCCCGTCACACCTTTTCCAGAAAAGTAATTCCCGGCTTGTACGAGGGCTGTAAGGAACGCATTTCACAGATGTTGCGTAGCGCCATGGGAGGACACATCCATTTTACCTCTGACATTTGGTCAAGCTTGGGAGGAGGCCATTCCTACCTCTCTCTCACAGCACATTGGTGGGAGAAGGAAGGCACTATGGATACATCCCATCGTTGGGCACTCCTCGCGTTGGAGGTTGTTGATCGAGATCACAAGGCAGAGACCATCTGCAGCTCTCTGGAAAACATGATGGGGGAGTGGATGCAGTGTAGGCCAGAAGAAATGAGGAGGGGCTTTATGGTGACTGACGCTGGGAAAAATATGATCAAAGCGGTTGAAAGTGCCGGGTTTCAGAATGTGTCCTGCATGGCCCACATGCTTCACAATACCGTCAAGGAAGGTTTAAAGAGCCCAGAAGAGCAGCCAGCCAGCAACGCAAACATCTCCCTGCTGATTGAGCGCTGTAGAAAGATTGCGGGCTACTTCCACAGGAGCATCAAGGCAGCCCGGCAGCTGAGAGAGAGGCAGAGCCTTGAAGGCCTCCCGCAGCACAAGCTGCTCCAGGACGTCTCAACTCGGTGGAATTCAACCTTTAAAATGCTTGAACGCATGGTCGAGCAGCAGAAGGCGGTACACGGCATCTCGCTCACTTTGGTTGCGCCAGTTAGCAAACTTGTTCCAAATAAGCAAGAGTGGGACACCATCTCCCAGCTAGTAGACATACTAAAGCCATTCAAACATGCCACTGACACCCTTTCGGACTCCAAAGCCCTTCTTAGCCAGGCAGTGCCCATGGTCTTGAGGCTAAGGAGGCACCTAGAAAGGCTTGGGGCCGGTCGAACACTGGACTCCCTGGCTGGACCGCTGACACCGCCGGCCCAGGAGGTGGTGAGGAGGTTGTCCTTTGCTGTACGGAAACGCCTAGAGCCACTTCTTTCCAGCAAAGTCCATATGCTGGCGGCCTTGTGTGATCCCCGGCTAAAGTACAACGTCTGCCCAAAAGACTTTACCGTGTGGAAGGCCCAACTAGTTAACCTTGTAAGGGAGGTCTTTGCTGCCAGGGTGGAGGAAACGGCCACAGCGGCCCCTCTTCCGGAAATGCCTGTAACCCCCAGCACTAGCGCTAGTGGCGAGACAGAAAGTCCCGCGGAGCCGGGAGGTGTTTGCCGAAGGGATACGGATCTCCAGCAGCGACCAGGAAACGTATTTTTTGCAGAGACGGTGGCCATACTAGCCTGCTCTGAAGAATCCTCTTTGCTGGCTTCTGCTCAAAAGGTAGACTCGGCCGAATGCTCGGTCAACAGGTACTTTGAGGAGCCTCCTGAGATAATCTCTTGTGATCCATTGGCCTATTGGGCTTCACGCGAACACATGTGGCCGGACCTGTCACACGTAGCCCGCCAGTTCCTCAGCTGTCCTCCCACGAGCGTGCAGAGCGAAAGGGTCTTCAGCCTAGCGGGAGATGTAGTCACGCCCCACCGCAGCTTGCTGGACCCGCAAACAGTTGAGAAATTGGTTTTCCTGAAGGCCAACCTTCCCGTGTTGAATTTCCCAGATTTGGATTTTGACACCGACGGCTCTTAGAACAATAGTTCTCCTTTAATCAGCTCTGCTTCAGAGTAACTTTGGCTAATTTGGTGGGTGGCCAGGGGTGGGGTTGCCCCTTTGGACTCTGTCAAACAACTCTCTCCTCTAACCTACAATGCTTTCCTCTCTCTTTTTCCTTCCTTTCTCGTCTTTATCATCACTCACCGTTGCCCACTGTTGTTTTCGGGTTCATCAATCACAAGGCGCCGTTTCCCGAATCATAGAATCATGGAACCATAGAAAAGTAGAGTTGGAATACAACTCATGGGCCATCGAGTTCTCCCCCAACAGAGACGCAGGAAGTTTCATTCAAAGCATTCCCGACAGATGGCCATCGAGCCTATGCTAAAAAGCTTCAAAAGAAGGAGGCCCCAACACAGTCCGGGGGAGACAGTTCCACTCCAGAACACTCTTCACAGTCAGGAAGTTCTTCCTGATGTTCCGGTGGAATCACCATTCCACTTGTTGGAACACACTGCTCCGTCCTGTTGTCTTCTGGTCAGCAGAAAATAAGCTTGCTTCCTCCTCCCTATGACTACCCCTCACATATTTGTACATTGCTAACATTTCTCCTCTCAGCCTTCTCTTCTGCAGGCCAAACAATGATTATTAGCAGGCCAACCAGCTAATAAAGCTTGTACTCATACTGCTTGATCAGACCCTTTTTCATTGTAGACGGAATCCTCTATACACTTTCAAGCTTGAACGCATCTCCATTTATCTGCGTTGCGCAAAGTTGGACATATTATTCCAGGTGCGGTCTGACCACGGCAGAGTAGAGTGGGAACAGGACTGCCTTGGATCTAGACGACGATATTCCCCAGTTTATGCATGCCTAAAGCCCATTGGATATTTGCTCTGCCACAAACCATAGTAGGCTCATTGTTATGTTGTTGTCCACGAGGACTCACAGACAGTTTTCTCACACACTGCTGTGAAGGTAGGCGTCCAAAGAAATGTCGCTTGGATTTACATTATGTTTAACAAAGTGAAGTTTCTTTCATATGTCCCTGTAGAACTTAATAAAGTTACTTTTGGTCCATCTCTGTAGTCTGAAGTCACAAAGTTTTTTCTCTCCCTCAATAGTGACGCTCTAGAGGTAGAAGGATTTTTGGTAAGAAATTACTCCATGAAATCCTAGGTAGGATATGCATCCTCTTTGGGTTCATTACGGATTTCGTTCAATTCCATTTTTTATTTTTTTGGGTTCAAACATTACTTCCCTCATGAGCCATGAATTTTTGGACTTCTCCTGATCCTAAGAGTTCCTGTACAGAAAGAGCAGTGATATATTTGATGAGGATACTTCGGATATTCATTTAAGGTGAAGGAATACGCCAGAGTCATATTTTTTTGATATATCTGTCCATCTGAACGTTTGAGGACGCGTTTTGCCACGGGGAGTAATACAACACCTAGACTTTGGCCACTGGCCAGCACTTCTCTAAAGTTTCATCTTTCACTGTCCCATCGGCTTGAGCAGTTAGGGTCGACGCAGTGGCCGCGGTACGGCCGCCTTTGGTCCCCCTTTCCCTCCTGCCGCGCACGCGGGCGGTGGCGTTTGCCCGTCAGGGCGTGTGCCTTTGCGGCTGATAGTGACCTCTGGGCGCAGGTTCCGTCGAGTGCGAACCACATTTTGCTGGCTTGTTGGTATAACTCAGATGGTCGAATCGTCAAAGACAGTGGAACACCATTAAATTTGGACTATTTTCTCAGAATGTAAACCTTGGGTCCCATCACCCTGAAAGGCTGTGATTGACGCTGTTACTGCGGAACGGCCGCCTTTGGTCCCCCTTTCCCTCCTGCCGCGCACGCGGGCGGTGGCGTTTGCCCGTCAGGGCGTGTGCCTTTGCGGCTGATAGTGACCTCTGGGCGCAGGTTCTGTGGCGTGGGAACTTCAGTTTGCTGGCTTGTTGGCAGGCACAATAGAAGAGGGTGGAATCACCGCACCGCAGCAGGACACCTCGGCCTTGTCCACCTCTTTTTAACATTTTCTTCTTCCACTTTCCAAATGCCTTTAAAGGCAGTACTCGACGCTGTGGCCGCGGGACGGCCGCCTTTTGTTCCCCCCGCTATCTTGCCGCGCACGCGGGCGGTGGCGTTTGCCCGTCAGGGCGTGTGCCTTTGCGGCTGATAGTGACCTCTGGGCGCATGTCCTCTGGCTACGGAAGTGCTTCTTGCTGCCTTGTTGGCAGCGACGATAGAAGAGGGTGGAATCACCGCACCGCTGAAAGCGGGACACCTCGGCCTTGTCCACCACTTTTCTAAATTTTCTTCTTCCACTGTCCCATCACCTTGAGAGGCGGTTGTCGACGCTGTTGCCGAGGGACAGACGCCTACGGTTCCCCTCGCCCTCTGTCCGCGCCCGAGGACGGTGCCCTTTGCGTGTGCCTTTGCGGCTGCTAGTGACCCTTGGGTGCTGGTTCTGTTTGTTGGTAGGACGATAGAAGAGGGTGGAATCTCATCGCAGAAAGTCTTACACTCAGAAGTAAGACTTGTAGTCTTCAACTATCTATGGAGAACTCTCGGACAGATTCAGAAAAGAAATTCCTGTTGGACATCAACGGCGTCACTTCCTTCAAGTCCATGCCATCCTGATGCTATGCCTGTAAGATCACTACCTCCTTGAATCGGACGGGCAGTAAAACATGGAGGATGGACCAGTTGGATCTTCTAACACTCCCAGGCACTGTCTTGTTTTTCAAAAAGGAATTCTTTTTAAAAGTGCCGTTTTTTCCCACGCTCTGCCTTCCTAACGGTCAAGCTCTGACATCTGCAGGTTTCTGGACTACGGCATTGCGATGACAATGCCAGTATGTGGTCCTCCAATTTTTGCATGAAGTCTCTTTTCTTTTTTTGTGTAGTGTGGACACAGCTCTGCAAAACCTCTACTAACGTGCAGACCACAGTCCACACCTACAGTGAGATGTTGCAAGAATAAAGTAAAGGTCTGTCAAACCCTCCTCATCCAATCCATGCTGTTGACAGTTATACATCTCTGTGGTTCCCTTTGGCTTCCTTCTCAACCCAGCTTTGGTCATTTACCTGTAATAACACCAGACACACACACAAGTCTTCCCTCTAGTTCAACGCCATAGAAACATTAAACTGACATCAGAGCCGTAAAACATTCCAGTTCCGAAAAGCCTTCGAGGACTGTGGGGTGGATCGCTGGCAGATGAAGAATTGGTTTCCAGGCAAAGAGTATTTCGCACTTTATTGATTTTTAACTCTCAAACTACCTCATCTATGTGCAATTATTCAGCCCTCGGCCACAGAGCCCTGTTTTTACACCTCTGTTTTTTAAGCAGGTAATGCTGTGACACCTTTCTTATTTTATGTGTTATTGATGCAACATTTCCTTTGACAAATATAAAATTTTGGGGTTTAATTGTTCACATTGTATTGCTGACGGCCACGCCCCATGGAAGCTGCTCAGAGTCCCTCCGGGAAGATGGCCCGGGTAATAACAATTCAGATCTTACTGTGGTATTAGAACAATCATTATTGATGTCATGATGTCCACGATTTCCCTGTGGAATGCCAGCTAGCTTGTGTCCTCCCGGGAAGGGTGCGGCCAGGGCCGCTGACGGTTTGCTGTCATGGAGTGTGCCTTTGTGTCGGCGACGGCTACAGACTGTGTTGCTATGGTCTGGTTGACACATTACTCAGTGGGGCTTGGGCCCCCATTTCACTAGCAGACGTGAAGATTACACGCCCTTCCCCATGTGGGTTCAGTGGTGGGCGTGGGGCCGGCCAACGGTGGCCGGCCCCCTTGGTCAGTGGGGCTTGGGCCCACAGTTCACTATCAGACGTGAAGAATACACGCCCTTCCCCATGTGGGTTCAGTGGTGGGCGTGGGGCCGGCCAACGGTGGCCGGCCCCCCTGGTCAGTGGGGCTTGGGCCCACAGTTCACTAGCAGACGTGAAGAATACACGCCCTTCCCCATGTGGGTTCAGTGGTGGGCGTGGGGCCGGCCAACGGTGGCCGGCCCCCCTGGTCAGTGGGGCTTGGGCCCACAGTTCACTAGCAGACCTTCAGAAGACACGTCTGAGGGGCTTGCGCCCACATTTCCGGGTATTTTACTTCTCTCTCTGTCTCTGGGAAGCGTGCCGGCCAACGGTGGCCGGCCCCCCTGGGCAGTATTTCAAGGTGCGGGCCTTGCCGCCTGTGGGTGTATCTTTCTTTTGTTTTGTTTTTGCTGCCTCATGGCCTACGTGGTCGTGTTTCCCGCGGTGCACCGCATCTCTCTTCTCTCTCGGCTGTCGTTCTTACCCCTTTGTGCGATTTGGCACGGAAGCCTCCTTGGGGGCGGCCTCTCTTTCTTCCTTTTCGGGAAGCATGCCGGCCAACGGTGGCCGCCCCCCCTGGGCAATATTTCAAGGTGCGGGCGTCGTCGCCTGTGGGTGTATCTTTCTTTTGTTTTGTTTTTGCTGCCTCACGGCCTACGTGGTCGTGTTTCCCGCGGTGCACCGCATCTCTCTTCTCTCTCGGCTGTCGTTCTTTAACCCTTTGTGCGATTTGGCACGGAAGCCTCCTTGGGGGCGGCCTCTCTTTCTTCCTTTTCGGGAAGCGTGCCGGCCAATGGTGGCCGGCCCCCCTGGGCAGTATTTTAAGGTGCGGGCGTCGTCGCCTGTGGGTGTATCTTTCTTTTGTTTTGTTTTTGCTGCCTCACGGCCTACGTGGTCGTGTTTCCCGCGGTGCACCGCATCTCTCTTCTCTCTCGGCTGTCGTTCTTTAACCCTTTGTGCGATTTGGCACGGAAGCCTCCTTGGGGGCGGCCTCTCTTTCTTCCTTTTCGGGAAGCGTGCCGGCCAACGGTGGCCGGCCCCCCTGGGCAATATTTCAAGGTGCGGGCGTCGTCGCCTGGGGGTGTATCTTTCTTTTGTTTTGTTTTTGCTGCCTCACGGCCTACGTGGTCGTGTTTCCCGCGGTGCACCGCATCTCTCTTCTCTCTCGGCTGTCGTTCTTTAACCCTTTGTGCGATTTGGCACGGAAGCCTCCTTGGGGGCGGCCTCTCTTTTTTCCTTTTCGGGAAGCGTGCCGGCCAACGGTGGCCGGCCCCCCTGGGCAGTATTTTAAGGTGCGGGCCTTGCCGCCTGTGGGTGTATCTTTCTTTTGTTTTGTTTTTGCTGCCTCACGGCCTACGTGGTCGTGTTTCCCGCGGTGCACCGCATCTCTCTTCTCTCTCGGCTGTCGTTCTTTAACCCTTTGTGCGATTTGGCACGGAAGCCTCCTTGGGGGCGGCCTCTCTTTCTTCCTTTTCGGGAAGCGTGCCGGCCAACGGTGGCCGGCCCCCCTGGGCAATATTTCAAGGTGCGGGCGTCGTCGCCTGGGGGTGTATCTTTCTTTTGTTTTGTTTTTGCTGCCTCACGGCCTACGTGGTCGTGTTTCCCGCGGTGCACCGCATCTCTCTTCTCTCTCGGCTGTCGTTCTTTAACCCTTTGTGCGATTTGGCACGGAAGCCTCCTTGGGGGCGGCCTCTCTTTCTTCCTTTTCGGGAAGCGTGCCGGCCAACGGTGGCCGGCCCCCCTGGGCAGTATTTTAAGGTGCGGGCCTTGCCGCCTGTGGGTGTATCTTTCTTTTGTTTTGTTTTTGCTGCCTCACGGCCTACGTGGTCGTGTTTCCCGCGGTGCACCGCATCTCTCTTCTCTCTCGGCTGTCGTTCTTTAACCCTTTGTGCGATTTGGCACGGAAGCCTCCTTGGGGGCGGCCTCTCTTTCTTCCTTTTCGGGAAGCGTGCCGGCCAACGGTGGCCGGCCCCCCTGGGCAATATTTCAAGGTGCGGGCGTCGTCGCCTGGGGGTGTATCTTTCTTTTGTTTTGTTTTTGCTGCCTCACGGCCTACGTGGTCGTGTTTCCCGCGGTGCACCGCATCTCTCTTCTCTCTCGGCTGTCGTTCTTTAACCCTTTGTGCGATTTGGCACGGAAGCCTCCTTGGGGGCGGCCTCTCTTTCTTCCTTTTCGGGAAGCGTGCCGGCCAACGGTGGCCGGCCCCCCTGGGCAGTATTTTAAGGTGCGGGCCTTGCCGCCTGTGGGTGTATTTTTCTTTTGTTTTGTTTTTGCTGCCTCACGGCCTACGTGGTCGTGTTTCCTGCGGTGCACCGCATCTCTCTTCTCTCTCGGCTGTCGTTCTTTAACCCTTTGTGCGATTTGGCACGGAAGCCTCCTTGGGGGCGGCCTCTCTTTCTTCCTTTTCGGGAAGCGTGCCGGCCAACGGTGGCCGGCCCCCCTGGGCAATATTTCAAGGTGCGGGCGTCGTCGCCTGGGGGTGTATCTTTCTTTTGTTTTGTTTTTGCTGCCTCACGGCCTACGTGGTCGTGTTTCCCGCGGTGCACCGCATCTCTCTTCTCTCTCGGCTGTCGTTCTTTAACCCTTTGTGCGATTTGGCACGGAAACCTCCTTGGGGGCGGCCACTCTTTCTTCCTTTTCGGGAAGCGTGCCGGCCAATGGTGGCCGGCCCCCCTGGGCAATATTTCAACGTGCGGGCCTTGCCGGCTGTGGCTTTTTCTTTCTTTTCTTTTCTTGCCTCCAGTATGTTACAACACAATCACACATCACAACACCAAAAAAAGGCCAAAACCAACAACAGGCAATGTGCCGTGCTTTCTATATTTAGTAGTAATATATATAATACAAAATAATAAATACAGCCAGACTTTTGAGCTGCAAGGATATTCAGTGCAATTCAACCAGACCAATAAAAGATTAACCTTCGAAAAAGGCGACCAGGCTTTGAAACAGTGATACTACTCTGAATCTGACCAACCAAAGAATTCCCCTAGATAGCAAGCACCCAGGCTTTGAACCACCGAGGCTATTCATTACAATTCTACCCCCCTAAAAGGCAAGTACCTAACCTTCCAAGCAGCAAGCCTATTCCTTTCTATTCCACCTCACCAAACAAGGATTCCCATAAGAAAATGGCCAGGCTTTCAGGCTACAAAGCTATTATTCACTGTTATTCCACCTACCTAACAAAGAATTCCCATACACCACAGCAACGCGTGGCCGGGCACAGCAAACTATAAAATTGTGCAATAAATCTTAGGAAAGGGCAAACGCTCTGCAATTTAGCAAACAAGCAGGGTGGGTTTTGTTCTCCCACTGAACCAAATTTGATCAGTATAGCTGAAAAAATGAGAGCAGGAGAGCCCCCGACCCCCCCCCCTGGGGCTGTTTTGTGGCGACCGCGCATGCGCGTCCGCCATTAACGAATTAATTTCGAAAATAACGAATTTTCGTTAATTTCGAAAAATTTTGGGGGCCAAATTCGTTATTAGCAACAAAAACGAAAAACTGCCCCCTCTAGTTTTGAAACGAGTTTTGAATCAAATTTTTCATGGATCGATCAAGCCTAATAGCCACGTATGGGTATCTGAAGCCAGGTGAAGTTTTTTTCTTCATGATCCATTCTCCGGCCCCTCTTTCCAGCCAATCTGCTCCCTCTCTCTCCTTGCCTCTCATACAAACACTCAGAGAGAGAGAGAGAGAAAGAGAGAGAGAGAGATGCTTCGACTTGACTCCAGTTATGGAAATCTTCCCACTTGAGTCTGAATTGGTGCTAATGTTATTATTATTATTAATATTACTCTTATGTCATATATTTCTAGCATAAGCCCTGCCTTGCGGACCCTCAGTTAATGTGATGATGTAGGATAATACTGCCTTTTGAAACAGAAATCCCCATCAGTGAGGGAGCCTTACCAAGAGAGTCCACAATCCCATTCATCTCCTCCATGACCTGCTTGTGCAAGGCTTTCTGGTCCGGATTCAGGAGAACCCACTCCTCCAGGGAGAAATCCACAGCCACGTCCTCAAAGGCGATTGGGCCCTGGCGGAAGAAGAAAAGATTCCCTTCTCACGTGAGAGCTAGCAAGAAAAATAATAACAAGAAAATCTTTAAAGCAGATTTACATTCCTGTTGGTTGTTTGGAAGGGAAAGGGCCAAGGCCTCCATGACACAGTTGTAAGCTTTGTAGAGACGTCGGGTTGATCACAGTCAGAACCATTTCTTAATTGATACGTAGAATCAGAAACGGAATCTGAGCATGTTCCAGCTTTTATTGTGATGCCCAGAAATGGACACAGTGCTATTTCAGTTGAGGTCTCCAAAGCAGAAAGAATGACACAATATTCCTTAGGATGCAGCCCAAAATCCCAGTCTTTTCAGCTGCTGCATCACATTGTTGGCTCATGTTCAACTTGTAGTCCTCTAACACTCCAAGATCCCATCATATGAATGACTGTCAAGCCAGGTGTCACCCATCCTGTTCCTGTGCATGGCCTTTTTCTCATAAGTGTACTACTCTACATATATTCTTGTTGACATTAATTGGGTTAGTTTTGGCTCAGCTCTCCACCATGTTCAGGCCATTTTGAATTCTGATCCTATCTTCTAGACTGTTAGCTATCCCTGCTAATTTGGTTTCATCTGAAAACATGATACGCATATTAAGCAGTACTGGGCCCAGGACAGAACCCTGCGGCACTTCACCCTTTGTCGCTCAAACCATTACAAATCCACCGAACAGGAGTATTATCCAGCCCACTTTTTACTAGTTGTTGGTAAAACCATGGGAGGCCTTTCCACAGGTCTTACTGAAAGCAAGATGTGCTACATCCACTGCATTTCCTTCATCTACCAAGCATGTAACTCTACTGAAAAACAGATTAGTCTGGCATGACTTGTTTTGGAGAAACCCATCTTCCCTTCGGTGATTCCAGACGGCCTTCTTCATGATCTGCTCCAACATCTTCCCTGTTATTTAGGTCAAGATAACTGGATGGTCATTGTTAGGGGACCTCTTTTTGGTCCATTCTTGGAGATAGAGACCACCTTTGCCTCCTCTAGCCTGCTGGGACTTCTCCTGTTTCCAAAAATGAACAAAGAGGATTGACAGTGGTTCTGGGATTACTACTCTTAGTTCAATTCTCTTGGGTATAGTTCACCTGGCCCTGGAGACTTGAATTCATTGAGAGTGGCCAGATATTCCTGGACTCCTTCTTTACCTATTTGGGGTTGCATTTCCCCAGTTGCTCCATCTTGCTCAGGAAGAATACCCATTTCCTTTTGGGAGAAGACTGAGGCCATGTTCTACCTCTTTCCTATCCCCGGTTAGCATTTCACCACCTTCTCCAGGCACAGACCCTACTGTTGCCTCATTTTTTCTTCTGACCACAATTTCTGATTTAGATTGTTAGACCTCTTCCCTACTTAAGCTGGTTAGTTGTTCAAATTCTTTTGTGACCCCCCCCCCTTTCCATTTCTTGTACATGTCACCTTTTCAATCTTAGCTCCTTTGAAAGTTCTTTGAACATCCATTCTGGTTTCTTTACTTTTCTCTTCATTTTTTCCCTCCTTGTTGGTGCTGTTTGCAATTGTACCTTCAGTATTTCTCTTCTAAGGAAACACATTCAATCTTGTCTGTTTCAACAGATATTTGACAATTAAGCCTGGAACCAAAGGCACCCCGGCAGGCCCAGTCCTCCTCTCCCAGGAATCCTTCTGCTTACCTGACTCAGTCCCACTCCATCGCAAAGGGGGAGAAACGGCTGAGGATTCGGCAACAGCATCATTCCAGACCCTGGAGAGAGAGCAAGGGGTGGAAAGCTGGTCACATAAACAGGCCTCAGAGGTGACCATTGCAGTCCTATAAAGAGACCGATGAGGAAACGACCCTAAGAACACAGGCGCATTCAACAGCCCAAGAAGATGTACAATGTGAGGGTTTAGGACTTTATCTCACAAGCAGTGCTGTGAGGATGTTCAAGTGAAACCAGCATTGGGCTTGGTGCAAGAAAGAAAACTGCAAATCAAATTGAAATGACACCTTTAGCAACCCAATGCCTACATATAACAATAATAATAATTTTATTTCTTACTTGCCTCTCCTTGCAGTTTGAGGGGAGTTCCAACACAATTTTAAAAACACAAACTTTGTCAAAATTCAACAAAGATACATATTTCTATAAAAGATCCACATTAAAACTGCCTTTCTATAAAATACATATTAAAGTACATAAAACATCACAGAAAAGACATGAGTTTAAGATATATACCCATCTCAAGGCCAAATGATCCTGCATGTTCACCTTCTGAAGCTCAAACTGTGGGTGTACAATCATCCCCCCAAAGCGGGATTTCCACTGGCACAAAACCCCAAAACTCCCAGAAGAGTTCCTCCTCACCCTGCAAGGCGGCAGCCCCGTCTCCTTCCCGCTTCAGCTCCTTCTGCCTGAGACTCTGGGTGGTGTCTGGTGGAGATTCCTCTGGTGCAGGGACTTCCATGGAGTTATTATTATGGGCCTGGAAGAGCACAGAGCATTCCAGAAGGAGTTTGGGAAAAGTTCAGAAATATCACAGACCTATAGACCTTTTTGGAAAGAATAACTCTGGGATGGGAACCTAGTTTGGAACCAATGCCCCCCTCCCCCTCCCATCATTGTCTATGTTCTATCTTGAGCAGAGCATCAACCAAGCTGACGGTAGAGATGGAGGGGCAGAGCAGGTGGGGAAAGAGGCCGAGGGAGCAGGGCCTTGCTCATCCTCCACATCGGTCCCATCTTGGAAGAAAGGCAGGATGCAAGCTTAACCTGTCCATCAGCCCCCAGGTTAGTGAATCCCAGAGGGAATGCTCTCACCTGTCCTTCCTGCTCCTTGTCCTCGGCCCGACTCAGGAGGAAGCCTTCCGCCAGGGCCACCGCCTGGGAACAGGTCTCTGCCCCACACTCTCGGACCCAGCTCCCCATCTCTGGGGGCAGGATGCTCAGGAACTGCTCCAGGGTCACCAGGTCCAGCACCTCGGCCTTGGTGTGCTGCTCTGGCTTCAGCCACTGGCGGCACAGACCGTGGAGACGACTGCAAACCCCTCTGGGTCCTTCACCCTCTTGGTAGGAGGACTGCCTGAAGTGCTGTGTGTCCGAGCTGTCAAGGTCCACACTCAGGGACTCATGTCTGGTTCTTTCCCAGGATTCCCCACTGCTCCCAGGTCCTGCTTCAGGCCCACATGAGTTGGGTCTCTCCATGTTGGAACCACTCTGGTGAAGAACCCAACCGTACCCAAGATGCTTTTCCTCCCTCTTCTTTCTTTCAAGGGAAAGAAATCCCTCCACAGGCTCTACACCGAGATTCTCAGCCCAAAATCCCGTTTCCTCTGCGAAAGAAAGGCAGAAAGGTTGTGGGACCAGGCTTTTGAGCAATAGTAGCAGCAGAAATGGCAACTATATGATCCAAGGTATAATCACAGACCCGGTTTGTACTTGAAATGCACCTTGAATGTTTATTTAAATGTATATTTATGAAGGTCTGAATGTAACTTAATTTAAATGGAATTTTGAAATGTGACTGTAATTGTTTGATATATGTGTTTTATACTGTAAGCCACCCTGAGTCCCCTTGATGGGTGAGAAGGGCGGGGTAGAAATGTTGTAATATTGTAATTTTGTTCGTTTGTAATAAATAAACATAAAGAAGACTCAACAATGACATGGTTTCATTATAACTGACTCCAACAGAGACTCCGTCTAGACAACAAAATGGGTAGACAAGAATCGGAGAATCAGCGGAACCAACTGCTACAGACAAAAAAACAAGCCAACTGGGAAGCTGCATCAATTTCTTCTGAAAGATTTTACAATTGATGAAGAAATAAAAGAACCTATGAGTCAGTGGGTGAAAAGTCTAGACTGGGCAATAAGTCCATGAGAATGGGAAGAGCTCTGGTAAAAATGACTAAAATTTACAAGGAGTCACACAATTAAATAAAATTTCTACAAAATGATACATAGATGGTAAATAACTCCAGAAAAACTCTCAAATACACACACACACAGAGAGATATATGATATGTTGGGACTTGTCCAAAAGCTAACGAATTCTGAATAAAAATCCACAGAGGAAACTATTCTAGAGTACAAAATCCCATTAAGACCAGAACTTTTTCTACTGGGAAACATCAAGAAAGACTCTTTCTTTATATGACAACAGAAGCAAGAACTGAATACGCAAAACTATGGAAACAACAAGACATGCCAACACCAGAAAACTGGATGACAAAAGGTTTTGAAATGGCCAAATAGGACAAACTAACTTTAGCTGTACAACAAACAAATACACAGAAACTTCCAAGAAGAATGGAAGCCATTCATTGAATTCACAAAGAAGCAAAGGAAGATGGCCACAGCAGGACCTGTTGACTAAAATATTATTAATAGTATACAGTTACATTTTGTACCATTTTTGAACTCTTTATTCAAGAGACTTTGAATAACTGACCTATCAACACTCTTTGATTAGAATATAAAAGGTGGCAAGCCATGTTAGATATTTTAGAGTGAAACATTTATATACAAATACATATTTGTGTAGTGTTTAAATAAAAGAAAAGATAACAAACATAGTGAATTCTCACGCCCACAATCCTAATTGACTAACCAATGGAGCTGCTATTTCGGATCCATCTGGCAGTCGTGATGATGAGATGAAATGCCTGCAAAGAACGGGAAGAGGAGGCGGGAAGGAGGCCGGATCTCCTGGGAAGGCCAGAAGGTCCTGAGGAGAAGAGGGCGTTCGCTTCTGTCTCCGAGGCCCTGTGGATCTCCCCAACCCCGAGGCCATGTCTCTCATCCCGGGGCCTGGGCTGAAGAGAGGGACGTGAAGGCAAAACCAAGGCCAGGCCTCTCTCCCGCCCTCCCTCCCTCTTTCTTGGGATCACAGAAGACACGGAGACACTTCTTTCCTCTTCTCAAAGAGACCTCCTTCGTTCTACAGCAGACCCATCACATTCACTCTTCCAAACAATCCTACCTTTCCTTTTGGCATCCAATGTTCTTTCCACCCTTCAAGCTGAGGTAAAGATTGGCCCTCAGGTCCCGGGAATGGCCGTTCATGGCGGAACGGCGAAGGAAAGGGCCGGGGGAGATTCTGCCCGGAGACGGATGACGTCAGGGAGGGAGGCGGATTCCCATTGGCGGACCCTGGGCGTTGGGAAGAAAAGAAAGGAGGAGCGTCTCTCTCTGTCTAGAGCTCCGTTCGACGGCCGAGAAGCCCCGCCCCTCTCTGGGCATCGTGCCCGCGGCTGCCATGTTGAGCCCGGGCGGAAGTCCACCGAGGAGGGAGGCGTCTTCCTAGAGAGACTCAGGACGAGAGGCGCCTTTTCCTGTCAGAGCGAGCGCGGGAGGGAGAGGAAGGAGGAAGCGGAGGAGGAGGAGGAGGAGGAGGAGGAGGAGGGGTGAGTGTGCGTGTGCGTGTTGGGGGGGGGGCTGAGTGGGTCCCCGAGTCTCCCCCGCGCCCCCCTCCGGCCTTGGCCTGCCTGGCCCTTCGCCTCAAGGCCTCCCTTCCTGCCTCCCTTCCTGCCCCCCCCCCCCATCTCCATCTCCATCTCCACGCAGAGGCGCCTCCCGCTCCTTGGCCTGGCCCCCCCTTCCCCGCTTCACCCGGCGCTTCCTCGGGCAGCCTGCCTGCGATGAGGAGCGGGCCAGGAGAGTCCGGCCCAGAGGCGGGAAGGCGCGGGCGAGTCTGCCTGGAGACGGATGACGCGGAGAGACGAGGCCCATTCCCATTGGCCGATTCCTGGAGTGACCGTTAACGGCAGAAGGGCGGAGCGGGGGGCGGGGGCGTTCCTGCCCGGAGACCGATGACGCCGCTCTGAGAGGAAGGCGGATTCTCATTGGGCGTTGAGAGGAAAGGAAAGAAGGGGCGTGTCTGTCCGCCTGCCTCTCCGCTTCTCTCGGGCCCCGCCCCTCTGTGGGAATCTTGCCCGCGGCCGCCATGTTTCTTGAGGGCGGAAGTGCAGCGAGAGGCGGGAAGACTCCGGGTGGGCGGGGCCGGGCGGCGCTCTTTCCTGTCAGCGCCTTCGAGGGAAGGAACGAAGGAAGGAAGGAAAGAAGGAAAGAGGAGGAGGAGGCCTTTCGGAGAGAGAGAGAGAGAGAGAGAGAGGAGGAGGTGGTGAGTGGGGGAGGGATGGGGGACTTCCGCCCTCCCTCCCTCCCTTCCTTTCTTCCTTCCTTCCTTCCTTCTTCTCGGCCTGTCTGTCTGTCTCTCACTGGCATTTGGAAACAATAGACATTGACAAAATCACGATCTGCCAACTGCAAAAAGCCACCACTTTGCCTGAAGCTCTTTCCACATTCCATGCAGTTATGTGGCTTCTCCCCTGTGTGGGTCCTTTGATGGGTACGGAGATTCACACCATCACTGAAGCTCTTTCCACAGTCCATGCATTTATGTGGCTTGTCCCCTGTGTGGGTCCTTTGATGGATACGCAGCTTTCCACTCTCACTGAAGCTCTTTCCACATTCCACACATTTATGTGGCTTCTCCCCTGTGTGGGTCCTTTGATGGATATTCAGATGTGCACTCCTACTGAAACTCTTTCCACATTCCATGCATTTATATGGCTTCTCTCCTGTGTGGGTCCTTTGATGGATACGCAGACTTCCACTCTCACTGAAGTTTTTTCCACATTCCATGCATTTATGTGGCTTCTCCCCTGTGTGGGTCCTTGGATGGATATTCAGATGTGCACTCTGAGTGAAGCTCTTTCCACATTCCATGCATTTATGTGGCTTCTTCCCAGTGTGAGTTTGTTGATGTTTATTAAGGGAGCTCCTCCCAATGAAACATTTCCCACAGTCCATACAATTATGTAGCTTCACCCCTGTGTGTGATTTTGACAAGGAATCAAGATTTTCCATTCTTTTATATTTATGATTCAAATATTATGCCAGAAGTTGACAATTATGTACTCCAGAACAGGATAAGATTTCCTCTTTTGAGTCTTTGTATTGATTGCTGTAGTCTTCTTTCCTCTTTACCAAGCCCCTCTTCTTACAGCACAATCATTCCTTTCCTCCTTGAATACACAGGCATGTAGTTGAAATATAATTTCTCCAACTTATTTCTTGTTCTTGTCAGTGCTGTGTACTTTCATTTCAGTCCTAAAAAGGGGCAAAGTGTTCTTCAGAAGGTACATTCAGAGGTTACCTGCCAGACAAATGAGAGGAAAATCTCATCAGGAGTGGAGCAAAGAAAGATCTCACTGGACATGAAAAACAATAGCCTAGTGCTGTAGCAAATGCAGGAGAAGAAGGGGAAATGACTAGCCCAACTCAGAGAGCCAATTGCCAAACAAAGAGAAATCCCTGCTCAGATACAAAGGGGATTGTGGCCCAAGATTCTGTGAATGAGATTTCTTGCTCTACAATTGGTTAAGCTTCTAATCCAACCTTTGTAAATGAAGACCTCTAACAGTATGGTCACCACAGAAAGGGGCTAAGGTTGGAAAGCATTTTCCTGATCGTCTCTATCCCTGCAGCATGATCCCTGTCCAACATTTCTAAAGCAAGGCACTTGGTGTCACGCCCGAGGCAACGGAGCACCAAGAACCTGACGCAGAGACCAATATCTATCTAATATCTTTATTAAGTAAATATATAAAAGTAATAAAAACAAGTGAAGAGTATAGTTCAGAAGCAGACCTATCAAATGAGGTCAAATATAGTCCAAAAATGTATTGTCCAATAAATGATATTAGAGTTCAAAGTTTTTAATCCAATAACCGAAACACACACTATTGCCAAGCAATAGTGTGGGGAAAATGCCCAGAGTCTTTGAAGTCCAAGGTAGCTTGAGAACAAGGCTGGAAACAAACTTGAATCTTTAAACAAGGTCCGTGAATGGTATAAAGAAGTTTGGCGAATGGCACTGAATGACAAGCTAACATCAAATTTAAAAGTAAAGAAGGGATTATGGGAAAAAAATGATTTTGAAAGTATTTGGAGAAAATTTCTAGAAAAATTATTGGAAAAAGAAGATGGGAATTTACCTCCAAATGAAGAATTGAACTTTTGGTGGGACTACAGAAGAAGAGATGGCTCTGGGGAAGGGGAGCACAGGGGTGGATGTAAATAAAAGAGGGGGAAATGTATAGAACATGTTTATATAATTGTAACTTTTTTTCAATAATAACAATAAAAAATATTTTAAAAAAAGGTCCGTGACTAGGAACAAGGCGAAACAGAGATTCTAAGAACAAGGTCCGTGGCTAAAAACAAGGCTAGACAAATCTTGAATACTTGATCCGGAAGGCAAGGAACTGGGGTTGCGGACTTTGCGAAGTCCACACAAGGCTGGAAACACGAAGTTGCTTCTGGAGCTGCTCTGTTGACTCCGCAACAATTCTAACGTGCCAGGCACCTATATTAGGGTCTCGTTTTCCCGCCAACGACCTCTTTCCCTAGAGAACGGGAAACGAAACCCAATTTTGTCCAGATGTGAAACTCCTTAGAATTTCCCAAGGGAAGCATGGCTAATCAGCCTGTTGTTTAGCTGCAATCCGTAAGCTCCTGCGAGTCTGTTCTCTCACTCCCCTGTCTGCAGAATAGGACTGTCTCCTAGGGAACGGGGGTGAGGAATGCCCAAGGTCTGTTTTACTGGGTTCTTGGGCGAAAACATCTGGCAGCTGGAAAGATTCCGGCTCTTGTTGAACCGGTGAAAAACCCATGTTTTCGTCTTCATCTGTCACGATTGCACTATGAGCAGGACTACAAGGCCCATGAGGCATCACACCTGGAGACATTGAGAGCACATTAGGCCACAGACATATTGTATTATTACAAGACCTATACCACAAAGGTATGTAATCTCAGGCAGAACAAATGCAAAGAGAGAGAAAAAGAAAAATATTAACTTCTACACTGAGACCACAAAAACAGAGATTGGGATGCAGAAGCACAGTGTAGAAAGACAGTTGCATCTGTCAAGTAGGGAAAATTTAGGTACGCTTTATGCGGGAGGCTAATTTAACTAATCTACAACACCATAAAACTGCTCACGAGGAAAAGAATGAGGAAGAACAGCCACCAATGGACGGTGAAGCAACAGCTCCCCCTGTGGCCTGAATCGTGAAGCTGGAAAGATGTTAAAATGCCTCTGTGTCTGTCTAAAACTGAATGTTGTTTGTCTGTTGGCATTGAATGTTTGCCATATATGTGTTCATTGTAATCCGCCCTGAGTCCCCTTCGGGGTGAGAAAGAAGGGCGAAATATAAATACTGTAAATAAATAAATAAATAAATAAAGGTACTCAGCCTAGCAGTTGGAATGGATGGCCTTTGGGGTCTCCCAAGGAAATAGTACTGTTAAATTTAAGTTGGTTAAAATACCCTAAAAATCAGGGATGTACAAATATTTATGGAACTTGGTGGGAATGATGCCCTGGTTATGTTGTATCACTGAAAATAGAAATTCAAGAGATCGCTCTTGCTGTTTTAAGTTGTTCATAAAAACTTTTTTAAATTCCTCAAAATCAGTGAATGACCTAAATGTTCTGAAACTTGTGTGTGTGTGTGTGGGGGGGGGGGGGGGAGACAGTGGTAAATATGTGCCACCAGGAGGAAGAACATCACCTGCTGCCCTGTTAACTTTAAGATTCTAAGGGGGCCGAGCTTAGCCTGGAAATGGCAGTTATTTTTGTCAGTTAGATTTTGTCAGTTGGTGAAGCACTGGAAGGAAGTGTAGGAAGCTAAAAGGAGCACAGAAATTCACGTCATGTCAGAACTGTGTTCAAGTTAGATTAAGAAACCATATAATGCAGTAATTGAGAAAGTCATGACAATATTGTATTAAAGTCACCTGAAAGATACAAAGAATCCAGTAATGTCAAGACTTTATTTATTTATTTATTTATGCTGTGTGGCAATATCCATCCAGAAATGCATAGACTTAAAAGATTTTTCTTTCCTCATAGAGATTTTGTAGTGGCAACAAGAGGAAAGGAAGTTCAATTTGTCTATTAATAACATATTTTGATTTACCAAATGCAGTCTCCGATCTGTCCCTCGTGCTACGGTGCCTTCCAGTTCATTTAGTTAAGCACAGAGATAGAACACTCCCTCCCTTGCGCAATTACATAACGAAAAAAGTAATGAAATATTTACAGTAAAACCCCGCTCGTTTGAGCCCCACTCGTTCAAGCCTCCGTGCAATCCGAGCAGGTGAACGGGGAGGGCCGCAAAGGCCCTTCCCGTTCACCTGCTCACTGACGTGCGTGTTGCTAGGTAGATAGCAAGCTACCTAGCAACATGCACAGGGCGCTCGCCCCTTGGGAGGTGGCCCCTGCGTGTTGCTAGGTAGATAGTAAGCTACCTAGCAACACGCAGGGGTCACCTCCCAAGGGGCGAGCGCCCCATGCGTGTTGCTTGGTAGCTTGCTTTCTACCTAGCAACACGCATGTCCGACTCTTTCGCCACGCCGGGCACCAGTGTTGCTGGGCCCGGCGTGACGAAGGAGCCGAGGTACGGGCGGGCAGGTGGGTGAACGGGGAGGGCTTTTGCGGCCCTCCCCATTCACCCACTCAATGGAGGTCTCCCCTCCGCTGGAAGGCAGCATGGATCCGGAAGGGTGCAAACTCCTCCGGATTCATGCTGCCTCCCAACCGAGAGGCCTGGTAATCCGAGTCATCCGGTTGACCGAGCTTAGGTCCGCCCGTTTGACTCGGACTACCGGGGTTCTACTGTACTTTCAATATGCAGCCCTGCTTGGCCCTATGTGTAGGATTAATTGTGAGGGGGACATGGGTTTAAAAAGAGATTTTTCAGAGATATCTCTAATGACTATAAGTCCCATATGTTCTGATTGTCTACTATTTGACCTAATTTGCAAAAGGCCTTTGCGATGCCTATGTCTGAGTGGGGCCCTATGTTTGAAAGAAAACGTTGATATTTGGAAAAGGTTGTTGCAGAAAGGGGAGTTACATTTACATCAGGCCATAACTGGTTAGATCGTACTCCCTAGGGGCCGGGCTGTGGCGCAGCTGGCTAGTAACCAGCTGCTATAAATCACTACTGACCGAGAGGTCATGAGTTCGAAGCCCGGGTCGGGTTAAGCCTCCGACCATTAAAAAAAAATAGCCCCGGCTTGCTGTTGACCTAGCAGCCCCGAAAGACAGTTGCATCTGTCAAGTAGGGAAAATTTAAGGTACGCTTTATGCGGGAGGCTAATTTAACTAATCTACAACACCATAAAACTGCTCACGAGGAAAAGAAGAGGAAGAACAGCCACCAATGGACAGTGAAGCAACAGCTCCCCCTGTGGCCGGAACCGTGAAGCTGGAAAGATGTTAAAAATGCCTCTGTGTCTGTCTAAAACTGAATGTTGTTTGTCTGTTGGCATTGAATGTTTGCCATATATGTGTTCATTGTAATCCGCCCTGAGTCCCCTTCGGGGTGAGAAAGAAGGGCGGAATATAAATACTGTAAATAAATAATAAATAAATAGAGTTCCCAGCGAATTTGGACAAAGGATCACAAAGAAGGAATCCAGAGGGAACCATTACGGAATGGATGCTTGACAGAAATACCGCGATATAACATATAGTTGGAATAAGAGAAGCCTGAAATAAGTTGGGAGATAGTACAGACCTGCAACTTCCCTACTGAAACAGGGGGCCAGTCAGTCAATTCAGAAGAATCTATCACTGAGCTTTGACTTTCCAAAAGAGGGTGGAAAAATGACTATATCCATTTGATGGAGAGATTGATGGGGTTGAATTACTTGAATTTCTCAGTCCATTGACCAAGCACCAAAACTGCTTAGAGCATTTTCTGAGGCAAGGAGGAGACAGCAGTTATTATAAATGGAAGAACGTCTGGTTTGGTAAAAATCCCATATGTCAAGAGTTAAATAAATATGAAGAATGGCTAAGTAAACTTGAAAAGCAAGAAATATCTGTGAAAATGGGAGAGTGGTTCAGAATCTGTCAATAAGAGTAAAAGAAAACGTGTATAAAGTCATATGGAGATGGTATACCACACCGGTTAAATGACACGAGATACATAGGAAACAAAGTAATCACTGCTGGAGATCTGGAATGCACAAAGGGACATATTTCCACTTATGGTGGGAATGCCCCTAGCTGAAGCGTTTCTGGAACAATACCCTATTTCCCCAAAAACAAGACATCCCCTGAAAATAAGACCTAGTAGAGGTTTTGCTGAATTGCTAAATATAAGGCCTCCCCCCCCCCAAAAAAAAAGACCTAGCAAAGTTTTGTTTGGAAGCATGCCCGCCAAACAGAGCTTGGAGGATGGGTAAATGCACGTGCCATAGATTATTGTACATGGAAATAATGGTAGTAACAAGAAATTCTTGATAGGATTCACAGTTTGTCTGGTTATGCTTGTTTGTGATGACAACTACTGTACAGTATATAATAAATGTTCATTCTTTTGTTCAACAATAAATGTGAATTCTTCTTCATGGAAAAATAAGACATCCCCTGAAAATAAGACCTAGTGCATCTTTGGGAGCAAAAATTAATATACTGTCTTATTTTTGAGGAAACAGGGTATATTTATGGAAATAGGGAACATTATAGGATAAACATTGCCCCGGATGCTACCGTGTTTCCCCGAAAATAAGACAGTGTCTTATATTAATTTTTGCTCCCAAAGATGCACTAGGTCTTATTTTCAGGGGATGTCTTATTTTTCCATGAAGAAGAATTAATATTTATTGTTGAATAAATAAAATGAACATTTATTCTATACTGTACAGTAGTTGCCATCATAAACCAGCATAACCAGACAAACTGTGAATTTCTTGTTACTACCAATATTTCCATGTACAACACTCTATGGTACGTACATTTACCGATCCTGCATGCTCTGATGTTCTGTTTGTTGCCCATGCTTCAAAACAAAAACTTTGCTAGGTCTTACTTTCAGGGGAGGCCTTATATTTAGCAATTCAGCAAAACCTCTACTAGGTCTTATTTTCTGGGGATGTCTTATTTTAGGGGAAACAGGGTAGGTTACCATTACTAATGGATGCCACAAAGTTGAATTTAGAATTGGAAGAAAAAGAATTGGTGATTATTTTACTCACAGTGGGAAGACTTGTGATTGCAAGGAATGGGAAGATAGTAACCAATAGGCATGGGCATGAAATTCATTCTTACCATTTCTTCCATGTCTTCCATTTATTCGGAAGCATGAAACAGAAAGCCCCCCTCCCCACACAAAACTCAGCTCGACACGAAAGCCTGCTTTCATGTGGAGCCAAAATTTCATGCATGCACACTTCTTCTCTTTTTCCTCCTCACTTCACTTCACTTCACTTCATTTCTTAACTAGCTGTGCCCGGCCACGCGTTGCTGTGGCGAAGTCTGGTGGTCTGGGAAATAAAGTATTGAGGAATTGGTGGTAGTTAAGGTCAAGGGTAAAGGTTTTCCCCAGACATTAAGACCAGTCGTGTCTGACTCTGGGGGTTGGGGCTCATCTCCATTTCTAAGCCGAAGAGCCGGCGTTGTCCGTAGACTCCTCCAAGGTCATGTGGGATGACTACATGGAGCGGCGTTACCTTCCCGCCGGAGCAGTACCTATTGATGCACTCACATTTGCATGTTTTCGAACTTCTGGGTTGGCAGAAGCTGGAGCTAACAGTGGGGGCTCTCTCCGCTCCCCCAATTCAAACCTGTGGCCTTTCAGTCCAGAAGTTCAGCAGTTCAGCTCTTTAACACGCTACGCCATCAGGGGATATTATTTCCTAAAGGTTGTGAATACACAATATTTCTGATTGGTTTTTTTTGTCTGTTGGAGGCAAGTATGAATGCTGCAATTAGGAAAAATGATTAGGATGTAATGGCCTTGCAGCTTTAAAGCCTGGCTCTTTCCTCCCTGAGTGAATTTTTTGTTGGGAGGTGTTAGCTGGCCCTGATTGTTTCCTGTCTGGAATTCCCTTGTTTTCAGAGTGGTGTTGTTTGCGATATTTTATGTGCTTCTACTGTCTGTGGCCCTGAGAAAACAGAGGATTTTCCAGACTTTGATGATGGGAATACTTTGTTGGGAGGTGTTAGCTGGCCCTGATTGTTTCCTGTCTGGAATACCCTTGTTTACAGAGTGGTGTTGTTTGCGATATTTTATGTGCTTCTACTGTCTGTGGCCCTGAGAAAACAGGATTTGCCAGACTTTGATGATGGGAATACTTTGTTGGGAGGTGTTAGCTGGCCCTAATTGTTTCCTGTGTGGAATTCCCCTGTTTATTTACTGTCCTGGTTTTAGAGATTATATTGTTCTGCATTATTCTATCCCAGTAATTATTTTATATTAAAGAAGAATCTCACTTATCCAACATTCGCTTATACAATGTTCTGGATTATCCAACGCAGTCTGCCTTTTCATAATCAATGTTTTTGTAGTCAGTGTTTTAAATTCATTGTGATATTTTAGTGGTAAATTTGTAAATACAGTACAGTAGAGTCTCACTTATCCAACATAAACGGGCCGGTAGAACGTTGGATAAGCGAATATGTTGGATAATGAGGAATTAAGGATAACCCTATTAAACATCAAATTAAGTTATGATTTTACAAATTTTAAGCACCAAAACATCATGTTAGACAACAAATTTGTCAGAAAAAGTAGTTCAGTACACAGTAATGCTATATAGTAATTACTGTATTTATGAATTTAGCACCAAAATATCACGATATATTGAAAGCATTGACTACAAAAATGCGTTGGATAATCCAGAACGTTGGATAAGCGAGTGTTGGATAAGTGAGACTCTACTGTAAATACTACATAGCATTACTGCGCATGGAACTACTTTTTCTGTCAAATTTGGTGTATAATATGATGTTTTGGTGCTTAATTTGTATAACGATTACCTAATTTGATGTTTAATTGGCTTTTCCTGAATCCCTTCTTATTATCCAACATATTCACTTATCCTGCCGGCCTGTTTACGTTGGATAAGTGAGATTCTACTGTATATTTCTAATCTTATATTATCTGCTCAGAACTGGATTATCTGAGGCCCCTTCTTCACAGCTGTATAAAATGCACACTGAAGTGGATTATATGGAAGTGTGGAGTCAAGGTAATCCAGTGCAAAGCAGATAATATAAGATTATAAATGGGTTATATAGCTGTGTGGAAGGGCCTTGAATCTACACTGCCATATAATCCAGTGCAAATTAGATAATCTGTGGAAGAAGTCTAAGTGAGGCCTAAATCTGCCTGTCCCCTAACTGAACCCTGGCTGTCCCTTGGTTGCTAGGCAACCAAGTGGGCAGAGATTAGCCCTCTAAACTGGCAGCAATTGGATAAAAAAAATTATTGCTCTCCCTCTAATTAGGACTTTATTTTTCTTTTCTTTTGGTTGTATCAACCTTGAGGCGTGGATGATGGGTTGTGTTGTCAAATTTTGGGGTTGGGGGGCCTGTACTTTTGTTGTTTTGTGAATTGCCGTGATGCCATCACTCTTTTATATATATAGATTAGTCGCTCTCCACCAGAGTGCTCCAAGCGACTTACAATTTAAAATATCATTCCACAATATAAAAACATTCAACATAAAAACATTCAACAGTGACTATTTAGTAAATTAGATCTGATTTACTTAAATGCACAACCAAACAGCCAAGTCTTGAGCGCTTTTACAAAAGATCGCAACTCTGATATTGCTCTAACATATGGAGGCAATGAGTTCCACAGAATTGGAGCATAGGTCGATAAGGCTGTACGCCTTGTGTGTGTGTGTGTGGGTGTGTGGGTGTGTGATTGCTGGCTGCAGGCAGGCAGTGAGAGGTGAATGTGCGCTTGCCAGGCCTGCCTGCGCCCTGCCACACACACACTTTCTGTCCAGTGAGAGTTTGTGTGTGGCGTGGGGTGTGCAGGCAGGCCTGGAAAGCTTCTGCGCACCTCTCACTGCCTGCCTGCAGCTGAGCGCCTGCACAGTCACACACCCCACCACACGCACACGTCCCGCTGCCCACCAAAGGAGGGAGGGGCAGTGGTTCCTTCCTACTTGCTTGCTGAGGTCTGGATGTGGGGCTGCCTGGCCATGACTTCTGTGAGTTAATGCAGGGCATTGTGGGCATCAGGGGAGGAGGAGGAGGAAGAGAAGAAGTGCAGTGCCTGCCAGGCAGCCGAACGCCTCAGGAAGGGGAGCCAGTGGGTAGGACGCCCCCCCCCCCCCATAATGGGACGATTTTTGGGCCCTTGAAACAAAACAATCGAAAGCAACCCTCCCAATTTCGGGAGGCTTTCCGAAAACAGATCAAGCCCCGCAACAAAAGCCGGAAACGAAACGTGGCAAGCTTTTACCCGAATGTACACCACTAGTAACCAATCTCACGCCAGAAATATGGGATGGGGAGGTACGCTTGAGGCCCAGGTGTCGGCCGTGGCCGGGAGGGCCTTTGCACAATTAAAACTTGTGCGCCAGCTGCATCCATACCTCAAGAAGTCTGATCTGACCACGGTGGTCCATGCCTTAGTTACCTCTAGACTGGATTATTGCAATGCGCGCTATGTGGGGCTGCCTTTGAAGACGGCTCGGAAATTACAATTACAACACTCAGCAGCCAGGCTTCTAACCGGAGCAAATTACAGGGCGCGCTCAACGCCTCTGTTTAAGGAGCTCCACTGGCTGCCATTTACTTTCCGGGCCCAATTCAAGGTGCAGGTTCTTACCTACAAAGCCCTAAACGGTTTGGGACCCACCTACCTTAGAGACCGCATCTCCCCCTATGAACCCGCACGTTCTCTTCGCTCGTCGGGGGAGGCCCTCCTCTCGCTCCCACCACCCTCACAGTCGTGGTTGGTGGGGACAAGAGAGAGAGGGCCTTCTCCGTCGTGGCCCCCCGGCTTTGGAACTCGCTCCCTAGAGAGATCAGGCAGGCCCCTACCCTCCTCTCCTTCCGGAAGAGGCTAAAAACCTGGCTCTTCCAAAAGGCCTTTGATGATTAATTGTTGTGGGTTTGATTTATCTGCCCATTCTACAATAGCTCCATCATTGATGCTTTGCCATTATTACATTGCACTTTATTGTCCAATTTAGCTGTGAAACTACCTCTACCCATTTTGGAATATTCTGCACTTTGGCCTAGATCTGTGTATTAGTCTCTTGTTTTTAACATTTTATGCTGTATGTTGATTTTAATGACTGTTTTATTGATGCTGATGTTTTTATTGTTGGGATAGTTGTTTTATTGTTTTGTTGTTGTTATTATATTGTATCGGGCAAGGCCTCATGTAAGCCGCCTCGAGTCCCTTCGGGGAGATGGGGTGGGGTATAAAAATAAAGTTATTATTATTATTATTATTGTTGTTGTTGTTATTATTACGGAATGTAGCCTTAAATGATAAACCATCAATGAAAAAGAGGGTGTTCAGAGGCGAAATTAAGAGATCAGATTTCAATTCATATTGGTCAGTTTTTATTAAATTCAACCAGTAAACAAATGTTATATGCTAAATTCCTGACCAACAAGTTGTACTGTTTTCCTTTTTTACTCTCTAAAATATATTTTATGGCAAAAGAAATTATACTTGTTCAGGCCTTGAGAGTGGGTTACGTGTTTGTAAAATGTTCATTCTTTTGTGTTCTTTTATACTGTAAATTGTTAATGTATGTAAATAAAATTTATATAAAAAATTTAAAAAGAGCTGTTTGTTGTTGTTGTTGTTGTATTTATACCCTGCTGTACCTTCCCAAAGGGGACTCAAAGCGATTTGACATATAAAATCATTAGAATACACTTTGAAATATACAAATATATAAACATTAAAACAGAATTAAACACAAACAGCACTAAAAATGGACAGTTCAATATCAATGAAAAATATCCAAAGTTAAAAACTGCAGCACCCACTAACCTGATCTTAAAAACCTTCCTCTTCAAAAGGCTGCCTAAATAAAAAAAAGTTATAGCCTGCCATCTAAAGGACAACAGGGAGGGGGCCATCCGGCTTCCCATGGCAAGGAGTTCCAGAGTTGAGGGGCATTTGCCACTGAGAAGGAAGGAAGGTCCGCTCTCTCGTTCCCACCAGTAAAGCTTGAGATGGAGGTGGGACCGAGAGAAGGAAGGGCCTCTCCTGAGGGGATCTCAGGGCCCGGGGAGGTTCATCCAAGGGGATGCGGTCAGCCAAACAGCCTGGACCTGAACCATCTAGGGCTTTAAAGGTCAAAACCAGCACTTTGAATTGTGCCCGGTAACAGACTGGCAGTCGGTGGAGGGGGGATGTCCAGTGCCTGTAGCAAGTCCCAGTTGGCAACCTGGCTGCTGCTCTTTGAATCAGTTGAAGTTCCCACCAACCATTCATGAGAGAGAAGGGCCTCTCTTGAAGATCTCAGCCAAATACCCTGGACCTTTTTTGTGTGTATTTCAGGAGCGACTTGAGAAACTGCAAGTTGTTTCTGGTGTGAGAGAATTGGCCTTCTGCAAGAAAGTTTCCCAGGGGACATTGCCCAGATGTTTTGATGTTTTTACCATCTTTGTGGGAGGCTTCACTCATGTCTCTGCATGGAGCTGGAGCTGATAGAGGGAGCTCATCCGTGCTCTCCCCAGGTTGGATTCAAACCTGGCAGCTTTCAGGTCAGCAACCCAACCTTCAAGTTACAAGGCTTTAACCCACTGCACCACAGGTAGCTCCTAGCCTGGACCAGGACCATCCAAATAATAATAATAATAATAGTAATAATAATAATAATAATAATAATAATAATAATAATAATAATAATAGACATTGACAAAATTACGATCTGTCAACTGCAAAAGGCTACCCTACTGGGATCTGCACGCATCATCCGAAAATACATCACACAATCCTAGACACTTGGGAAGTGTTCGACTTGTGATTTTGTGATACGAAATCCAGTATATCTATCTTGTTTGCTGTGTCATACAATGTAATAATAATAATAATAAAAATTGAAGGAAAAGCTGACAAGGAGAAGACCTGGCTCTGGCTCACAAATGGGACCCTGAAGAAGGAGACAGAAGGCCTGATCCTTGCAGCCCAGGAGCAAGCCATCAGGACAAAGGCAATTCAGGCCAAGATCGAAAAATCAGCTGATGACCCAAAATGCAGACTGTGCAAGGAAACCGACGAAACCATGGATCATATCCTCAGCTGCTGTAAGAAAATTGCACAGACAGACTAAAACAGAGGCACAACTATGTGGCCCAAATGATTCATTGGAACTTATGCCTCAAGTGCCACCTGCCAGCAGCAAAGAACTGGTGGGATCACAAACCTGCAAAAGTATTGGAAAATGAGCACGCAAAGAGACTGTGGGACTTCCGAATCCAGACTGACAAAGTTCTGGAACACAACACACCAGACATCACAGTTGTGGAAAAGAAAAAGGTTTGGATCATTGATGTTGCCATCCCAGGTGACAGTCGCATTGACGAAAAACAACAGGAAAAACTCAGCCGCTATCAGGACCTCAAGATTGAACTTCAAAGACTCTGGCAGAAACCAGTGCAGGTGGTCCCGGTGGTGATGGGCACACTGGGTGCCGTGCCGAAAGATCTCAGCCACTGGCATTTGGAAACAATAGACATTGACAAAATCACGATCTGCCAACTGCAAAAAGCCACCCTGCTGGGATCTGCACGCATCATCCGAAAATACATCACACAGTCCTAGACACTTGGGAAGTGTTCGACTTGTGATTTTGTGAAGCGAAACCCAGCATATCTATCTTGTTTGCTGTGTCATACAACGTCGTTGTGTCAATAATAATAATAATAATAATAATAGAAGCATAGAATCCAAGAGTTTGGAGAGAATCCTAGGGGCCATCCAGCCCAACCCTTTCTACTATGCAGCTGGACACAACCCAAGCTTTCACAACACATGGACAACGCATAAATACTATACAATACTAAAGGTAAAGGTTTCCCTCTGACGTTAAGTCCAGTCATGTCTGACTCTGGGGCCTGGTGCTCATCTCCATTTCTAAGCCAAAGAGCCGGCGTTGTCCGTAGACTCCTTCCCGCCGGAGCAGTACCTATTGATGCACTCACATTTGCATGTTTTCGAACTTCTGGGTTGGTAGAAGCTGGGGCTAACAGTGGGGGCTCTCTCCGCTCCCCCAATTCAAACCTGTGGCCTTTCGGTCCAGAAGTTCAGCAGCTCAGCGCTTTAACACGCTGCGCCATCAGGGGATATTATTTCCTAAAGGTTGTGAATATACAATATTTCTGATTGGTTTTTTTTTGTTTGTTGGAGGCAAGTATGAATGCTGCAATTAGGAAAAATGATTAGGATGTAATAGCCTTGCAGCTTTAAAGCCTGGCTGTTTCCTCCCTGAGTGAATTTTTTGTTGGGAGGTGTTAGCTGGCCCTGATTGTTTCCTGTCTGGAATTCCCTTGTTTTCAGAGTGGTGTTGTTTGCGATATTTTATGTGCTTCTACTGTCTGTGGCCCTGAGAAAACAGGATTTGCCAGACTTTGATGATGGGAATACTTTGTTGGGAGGTGTTAGCTGGCCCTGATTGTTTCCTGTGTGGAATTCCCCTGTTTATTTACTGTCCTGGTTTTAGAGATTATATTGTTCTGCATTATTCTATCCCAGTAATTATTTCATATTAAAGAAGAATCTCACTTATCCAACATTCGCTTATACAATGTTCTGGATTATCCAACGCAGTCTGCCTTTTCATAATCAATGTTTTTGTAGTCAGTGTTTTAAATTCATTGTGATATTTTAGTGGTAAATTTGTAAATACAGTACAGTAGAGTCTCACTTATCCAACATAAACGGGCCGGCAGAATGTTGGATAAGCGAATATGTTGGATAATAAGGAGGGATTAAGGATAAGCCTATTAAACATCAAATTAAGTTATGATTTCACAAATTAAGGACCAAAACATCATGTTAGACAACAAATTTGGAAGAAAAAATAGTTCAATACGCAGTAATTCTATGTAGAAATTACTGGATTTATGAATTTAGCACCAAAATATCACGATATATTGAAAGCATTGACTACAAAAATGCGTTGGATAATCCAGAACGTTGGATAAGCGAGTGTTGGATAAGTGAGACTCTACTGTAAATACTACATAGCATTACTGCGCATGGAACTACTTTTTCTGTCAAATTTGTTGTATAATATGATGTTTTGGTGCTTAATTTGTATAACGATGACCTAATTTGATGTTTAATTGGCTTTTCCTGAATCCCTTATTATCCAACATATTCACTTATCCTGCCTGCCTGTTTACGTTGGATAAGTGAGACTCTACTGTATATTTCTAATCTTATATTATCTGCTCAGAACTGGATTATATGAGGCTCCTTCTTCACAGCTGTATAAAATGCACACTGAAGTGGATTATATGGCAGTGTGGAGTCAAGATAATCCAGTGCAAAGCAGATAATATAAGATTATAAATGGGTTATATAGCTGTGTGGAAGGGCCTTGAGTCTACACTGCCATATAATCCAGTGCAAATTAGATAATCTGTGGAAGAAGTCTAAGTGAGGCCTAAATCTGCCTGTCCCCTAACTGAAACCTGGCTGTCCCTTGGTTGCTAGGCAACCAAGTGGGCAGAGATTAGCCCTCTAAACTGGCAGCAATTGGATAAAAAAAATTATTGCTCTCCCTCTAATTAGGACTTTATTTTTCTTTTCTTTTTGTTGTATCAACCTTGAGGCGTGGATGATGGGTTGCGTTGTCAAATTTTGAGGTTGGGGGGCCTGTACTTTTGTTGTTTTGTGAATTGCCATGATGCCATCACTCTTTTATATATATAGATATATATAATATACAATAATTTATAAATATACAATATATTGTACGTACTTGTAATATTGATAATAATATTATAATGCAATACAATATTATACTAATTAATAATATAATATAATATTAATTATATATTATATATTAAATGTAATATTACTAATAATATTACCATGAAATTATATAGTACAATATAGTAATTTAATTGCTTATATTGTGCTATGCTAATAATATATTGTATGTACATTTGAATTGTAAGCCGCTCTGAGTCCCCTTCGGGGTGAGAAGAGCGGCATATAAATGTAGTAAGTAAATAAATAAATAAATAAATAAATAAGTCTCTCCCTCAAACGGATATAGTCATTTTTTCCAACCTCTTTCGGGCTGATGAGTTAGAAACCCAGAGCTCAGGGGTAGATTTTGGAGCCTCCGGTGGCCTAGGGGATAAAAGCCTCCGGGCTTGAAGGTTGGGCTGCTGACCTGAAGGCTGCCAGGTTCGAACCCCACCCAGGTGAGCTCCCTCTCTCAGCTGCAGCTCCATGCAGGGACATGAGAGAAGCCTCCCTCCCACAAGGATGGTAAAACAGCAGAACATCCAGGCAACGTCCCCTGGGCAACGTCCTTGCAGACGGCCAATTCTCTCACTCCGGAAGCAACTCGGGTTGCTCCTGACACGAAAAAAAAGCGACAGATTCTCCTGAATTGACCGACTGGCCCCCTGTTTCAGTAGTGAAGGAGCAGACCTGATCGTTGGTCTAAAAAATGGAAAAGTACTTGGATCGGAGTTAATTATCCCGGAGATTCTGACATCGGATCCTGAGTGGTGGACCCTCTTCTTGGTGGCAGTCTTCACCATCATTAACAACACGGGCATCCTACCAAACCACTGGCAATTTGCCATTATAGTTCCAATCTACAGAAAAGGTGACCCTCCCGATCCTTCCAATTACTGGCCAATTAGCCTTCTATCGGTAATTGGAAAGCTTTGTGCAAAATTCCTATTAATAAAGTTGTTGACCAGGCTGGACCAGAACAAAACCATCAGCCCTGAGCAAACTGGATTCCGTAAGGATAAATCCGCCTTGGATCACTGCTTCGTACTTTCTCAAATACAGTAGAGTCTCACTAATCCAAGCCTCGCTTATCCAAGCCTCTGGATAATCCAAGCCATTTTTGTAGTCAATGTTTCCAATATATCGTGATATTTTGGTGCTAAATTCGTAAATACAGTAATTACAACATAACATTACTGCGTATTGAACTACTTTTTCTGTCAAATTTGTTGTCTAACATGAAGTTTTGGTGCTTAATTTGTAAAATCATAACCCAATTTGATGTTTAATAGGCTTTTCCTTGATCAGTCCTTATTATCCAAGATATTCGCTTATCCAAGCTTCTGCCGGCCCGTTTAGCTTGGATTAGTGAGACTCTACTGTACTCCATGTGTTACTGCATTACTCCCAGTTTTTGATCTCTCTTATCTTGACATCCATTGCTTAAACTACTAAAAAGAATCCCCCCAAAAGTTGATCTGTCTTCTATATTATTGTCAATTATTTTGAAATCCAATAGTCCTGTCTTTCTTCTTCAATCATCATCTTGTATTTGATCTTGGTTCAATTGCTTGTCTTTTCCTTTCAGTATTGATTCCCCGCCCTTCTCGCCCCGAAGGGGACTCAGAGCGGCTTACAGAACACGCATACGGCAAACATTCAGTGCCTGATTCTACAATTAACAAGGACAGACAACGCAGACACAGGTAAAAACAACTTTTCCCATCTTATTTTCGGCATCTTGGAGGCTGTGCTCAACACTGGACATGGGGGGAGGGGGGGGGCTGTCACTTCATCTTCCATGTTGAGGAGCTTCTTCCCGATCAGTGTCCTTAAGGGCATCTTTATTACCTCCCCACTGAAAGCAGTACCTATTTATCTACTCACATTTCTGCTTTCGTCCTGCTTGGTGGGCAGGTGAGCTGTGGCTATTTAAAACTGAAATAGACTGAACATATACCAATTCCAATTAACACGTTAAAATATGACACGATGTAACAAATGACACAAGGTAAATGACAATATAACAAAATTTGAAAAATGTTCTGCTCCTGGTTTGAAAGTATTGTTTCCTGTTTTATTGTGCATTCCTTACTTGGAAAGGAGTTGCTCTACTCCGGAAACTTGGTTTTGTGGCTGCCACAAAGGAGTGAGAATTGAATTGGTTGAGACCTGGTGATGAGGAATTTATTGAAAAACCAGAGCAAAATGTGCTACAGCAGGATGTCCCTCCCGCAGAAACCAAGTTTTTGGGTTTGAGAAACTTTTCCCATGTTTTTGTGATGGAATCCATTAGGAAATGGCATTTCTTAAGTTCTTCTTGATTGTTCCTGGCAACTTGCTCCTTTTTAAAGAAAACTGTGGTTTCGTTGTATTTTAGCCTGCAGAAGAGAAGGCTGAGAGGAGACACGATAGCCATGTACAAATATGTGAGGGGAAGTCATAGGGAGGAGGGAGCAAGCTTATTTTCTGCTGCCCTGCAGACTAGGACACGGAACAATGGCTTCAAACTACAGGAAAGGAGATTCCACCTGAACATCAGGAAGAACTTCCTCACTGTGAGGGCTGTTCGGCAGTGGAACTCTCTCCCCCGGGCCGTGGTGGAGGCTCCTTCTTTGGAGGCTTTTAAGCAGAGGCTGGATGGCCATCTGTCGGGGGTGCTTTGAATGCGATTTCCTGCTTCTTAGCGGGGGGTTGGACTAGATGGCCCTTGAGGTCTCTTCCAACTCTACTATTCTATGATTCTATGATTCTATGATTCTATTACCAAATGAATTTTAGAAGATTATTAGTCAAATCTGTTTGTTAGTAAGTTAGTGTTATACGTACACGAATTAATAGATACCATTATCCTTCACCCCCCTTTCCCGCTACACAGCCTTTCTATGAACTAATGTCTCTTACATGAGGGGTTTGTCCATACTATTTAAAACAGATATAAAACAATCATCTGGTAAAGCACCACATTTTAAAATCTCATTCTTCTTGATCTCTTGTTCAGCCCATTTTTTCTTTTTTTATCTTCCGATCAGCGTTTTTAGTTCCAACTACTCATCGTTTTTTGGACTTCTCCTTTCTTTAATATCTGCTTTCACTACGTCCTGCTTTCACCATTCAAGAATATAATCTCGCTCATTCTTGTTTAAAGGCATTGTGGTCTCTTTCTTGGCCTTTGTTTCCTGTGCGGCATTCAGCATTTGCTTCAGAGGTCTGAACAACCTGTGTCTCTTAGTATATTCCAGCTCTTTTTGAAGAGATTTGGTTTGGCCTCTTCTTCTGGCCCCAGATCTCTTCTGTGGTATCTCCCAACTTAATTGGAGGCTTCTCTTGTTCCACCTATAATAATAATAATAAACAACTTTATTTTTATATCCCGCCCCATCTCCCCGAAAGGACTCGGGGCAGCTCACAACAGGGACAAGCCCGAAACAACAACACAACATATTTGACAGAAACTTAAAACATTCCAACGATACACAAAATAAAATAATGGACAATACATTAAAATCCAAGCAGATAAAATCAGAATAATTAAAAGCAAACCAGCGGGGACATGTTTCATAAAGTGCTGTATCATGGAAATAACTAACAGTGATAAAGTGCCATATGCTTTTAAAACAGAAAGAAGTATTCTAATAACAGCTCTATTGGGCCTATTTATTCAAAGGCGCTCCGGAACAACCATGTTTTCAATTCCCGGCGGAGAATGGGCAGGGAAGGAGCTAACCTGATGTCAAGGACAGAACGCCACAAGATAAGATATAACAAAGTTTATTGGAGTTACAGAACCAAAAATGCCCGTAAAAGACAAGGGCTAGGCAAACATTGGCCTTAAAAGTAAAAAGACACAAGGAAAACGTTCAAAAGATAAACCGGATTAAACCGGAGTTTAATCCGGGTTAAACCAAAAAAGCTTACTTCAGCCTGGGACTAAAACAAACAAAAGCTGGTGAACAAAAGGTTCAAAGGAATACAAAAAACGCAGCAGATGCTTCTCTGCTGCCAAAAGCTATGTTTGAGTAACTAAGAGGTTACTCCTCCACACAGCAAGCAATTTCCAGATACAAACGCAGCATTCAAGGGCAGAAGCGGTCAGCAAAGTTCCAATCCGGTCCGAAGGTCGTAAGGCAGGTACAGACGTTTGTAGTTCACCAGGTCCAACGATAATCACAGGAAGGAGAGTCCGAGGCCGTAGTCAGTCAGTCAGTCCAGAATAAACAGATGGCGTCCGTCAAGAAGACGACGGAGGTCCAAGGTAGTCAGCAAACGAATCACACCCGTCTTCAGGAATTTCCCACACAGAGCCCAAGCGTTCGTCCAGATTACCTTGCCCAACGCAATTAGCCATTGCTTCCAAACCCCATTTTATGCCAGTTTACAGCTCCTCATCACTATCAGCTGTTACCCTAATTCCAGGCGTTTCCTCATCACTTTCCTCATCACAACTGAAGCACCTTTGACTACGCCCCACAGCATCCCCAGCTGTGGATCCCGTCCCATCCCTCCAGCTTGTCCACGGGTCTAATCCTGAAGGTCCCCAATCGCCTTCCATACTATCATTGCCAGTGGCACCCTCACACAAGTCCATTCCATGTCATCCTCCTCTGAGCTAACCATCTCTTCCTCCATTCTCTCAGTAAAACCCTCAAAGGAATCCTCGTCAGATGGTTCTGCAAATAAGTCCCGCAGCCGCTTCCTTTCTCGCTCCTCGAGAGTATCTGACTCCCGAGGAGTCTTACGACCACGTCTCCCAGTATCAGAGCCATAAGGCTCAACCATAACACCTGATCTCCTTAGGGAGAGAGTTCCAGAGCCGGGGGGCCACTGCCGAGAAGGCCCTCTCCCTCCCTCGTCCCCACCAGCCGCATTTGAGACAAAGGCGGGGGCGAGAGGAGCGCCTCCCCGGATGATCTTAGGGGGTCCCCGGGCTCTGGTGGAGGCTCCTTCTTTGGAGGCTTTTAAGCAGAGGCTGGATGGCCATCTGTCGGGGTGCTTTGAATGAGATTTCCTGCTTCTTAGCGGGGGGTTGGACTGGATGGCCCATGAGGTCTCTTCCAACTCTACTATTCTATGATTCGCGTTGGTTCGTAGGAGAGGAAGAGATCACGTAGATAGGCAGGTCCTGAACTGTTTAAGGCTTTATAGGTAATAACCTGCACCTTTAATTTGGCCCGGAAACTTTCGGAAACTTTTCCAGTTTCAATTGTCCTTCTTTGGGGGCCACTAGAGAATTCTTCATGATGGTATTCATTTCTTCCAGCTTATTGTTGGCACTATCGATTAATCCATTCAAAATTTCCACTGGTTTCATAACTTCTATATGTTTAGCCAATATCTTATTATGTTGTTTTCCTTTCTCCATTTTAGGAGGTTTCAACTGAACATTGGATTTGTTATGTAACCACTTTTATCCAATAGATATCATATTGTGATAAGTTTTCAAATAAATGTCTTTTCTAAACACGCTCCTCTATTTGGCAATGCTTCAGGAAGATGTTTTGACTTCTGTTCAATTCAAGGTCTCACTGAAAAATCTTCCTTATTTCCTTTCTCTTTTCTCTCTAATCCAGAACATTACAAATCACGATTGCATTGGGATTGTACCTATTTCGTCACAAGAAGAACTTCACTTTATCTTCTATTTCAAAATTTGAGCTTCCCCATTCATTCTTGTTTCTCCTCTTTCTTCCTTTTCTGTTTTCAGAGTTCTCTCTTTGTCTTTGTCTATAACAGATTTCATATGCAATAGGGTAACAGTGTAAATCAATGTTTCTCAACCAGGGGGTCGGGACCCCTGGGTAGGTCACGAGGGGGATGTCAGAGGTGTTGTCAAAGACCATCAGAAAACACATATTTCTGATGGTCTTAGGAACCCCTTTGGCAGTCCTTGTGAATGTGATCAACAAATTCTCTGGTTAATTGGGGGACCATTTTATTTAATTAATTAATTATTTTATTAGACTTGTATACCGCTACTCCCAGTTTGGCTCGGAGCGGTTTACGGAAATAGATTAAAACAATACACTTAGCTTTAAAATAACAATAACAACAATAAAAACAGACATAGCCCCGAGTTTTTCACCCATCGAAAGCTTGTCGGAAGAGCAAGGTTTTGCAGGCTTTCCGAAAGGCAAGTAGGTCTCGGATAGTTCGAGTTTCAACTGGCAAGGCATTCCATAAATGAGGGGCTACAATCGAGAAGGCTCTCTGCCTAGTAGAAGACAAATGATAAGTCCGTATGTTAGGGACTTCAAGCAAATTTTGGTCTTTGGACCGAAGTAATCTCTGGGGTTGGTAGGGGGATAAGCGGGCCCTCAGGTACGCCGGCCCCAAACCATGTAAGGCCTTAAAGGTTACTACCAGTATCTTGAAAGTAATCCGGTACTCAATCGGTAGCCAGTGCAGCTGTTATAGGATTGGGGTGATACGCCACCTCGCCGGCACCCCGACGAGAAGACGGAGCCGCTGCGTTTTGCACCAGCTTTAGTTTCCGGATCACTGACAGAGGAAGACCAATGTAGAGGGCGTTACAGTAGCCGAGCCTCAAGATGACCGTCGCCTGGATCACCGTCGCCAGGTCGTTCCTAGAAAGGTAGGGAGCCAGTCGCCTAGCCTGACGTAGATGGAAAAACGCAGATCTGCTCACAGCAGAGACCTGGGCCTCCATTGTGAGCAGAAGGTCCAATAAAACCCCAAGACTTTTTACAGAAGATGACGGACGCAGTGTCTCGCCATCCAGGGTAGGCAGCTGCATCTCCCCCCCACCTGGACAGCCCAGCCAAAGGATCTCCGTCTTTGCTGGATTCACCCTCAACCTGCTGGCACGCAACCATCCAGTAACGGCCTCAAGGCACTGATGGAAACTATCGGGTACAGAATCCGGCCGGCCCTCCATCCTCAGAATGAGCTGAGTGTCATCAGCGTACTGGTGGCACTCGAGCCCAAAGCTCCGCACCAGTCGGGCAAGCGGTCGCATATAGATGTTAAATAATAGAGGAGAGAGAAGAGCTCCCTGTGGGACCCCACAAGTTAGCGGAAACCACGCGGAAACCATCCCTCCCCTCACCAACCGCTGTCCCTGATTCTGGAGGAAGGAGGACACCCATTTAAGGGGTATCCCCCTAACCCCCGTCATGGCTAGGCAGTGGGTCAATAGATTGTGATCAGCCGTACCAAATGCTGCTGTGAGATCCAATAACACGAGCAGCGCTGATCCACCTTGATCCCTTTGGCAGCGAAGCTGATCTGTGATGGCAACTAGCACAGTCTCCGTCCCGTGCCCCCTACGGAAGCCGGACTAGAAGGGATCAAGTCCGGCTGTGCGATTGAGGAACTGCTGCAACTGTTCCGCTGCTGCCCTCTCAACCACCTTGCCCAGAAACGGAAGATTCGAGACTGGGTGATAGCTAGAGGAAACCGAACGATCTAAGTCTGGTTTCTTCAGCAGCGGAGATACCATCGCCTCTTTTAAACCCTCTGGAAAAACTCCTTGCTCAAGGGAGCTGTTTATTATATTCAACAGAGGTTCACGTAATCCCTCCAGGCAAGATCTTACTAGCCAGGAGGGACACGGATCGAGGGAGCAGGTGGTCGGCCTAGTTGCAGTCATCTGGTGGCACAAGCTATACCTGGTACTACCCAGATGACAGTCAGAAGCATCATCTTTAGCACATAATTTTAGTTCGAGCCATAACATTGTCTCCTGTGCAAAAGCAAACTTTTGCCTTTATTTTTCCTTCATTTACAATGTAATGTCTTCCTGTCCTTGTTGCCTTTCTATGAATCTGCTGCAGTTTGCCAATGTCCTTTCTAAAATGGACTGAACTGAGCAGAACTGGGCAGGAATCATGTCTCCCACCCAAGGGTGCTGTTGGAGTGCAGAAGGATCTGGAGGACAGCAGGATTCCCACTCACCCTGGGGGTCTATCCATCTGTCTCCTCTATACCGCCTTCTCTCATGTACTGCTGCTAGGCTGAGTGCCTTGGCTCTGGCTGAAGTTACATACCTTTGTGGTATAGGTTTTGTAAGAATGCAGTATGTCAAGGAACTTTGTGGCCTAATGTGCTCTCAGTGTCTCCAGGCGCCTTGCTTTAGAAACGTGGGGCAGGGATCACGCTGCAGGGAAAGAGAGGATCAGGAAAATATCTCTCCCCCAAGTTGGAGGAAGTATTTTTCTCCCAAGACTGATCACTTGGGATAGTCTGTCCATACAGATGGCCACTCAGGTTTTGAGTGGAGATGTGAAGAAGCGGGATCTAGGTAGGAAATGCTTTGCATCGTTAGCCCCTTTCCGTGTTGACCATATTATTAGAGGCCTTCCTTTACCAAGGTTGGATTAGACACAGGATCTTAGGCCGCTATCCCCTTTGCAGGGATTGTTCTTTGTTGGGCAAGTGTTAAAGTGCTTCTCAGCAGGCAACGGGCTCTTACCAGTTGGGCCAGTCTTTCTCCCCTCTTCCCCTGTGATTGCTACAGCACTAGGCTATTGTTCTTCATGTTCAATGAGATCTTTCTGTACTCTGCTCCTGATAAGATTTTCCTCTTATTCATCTCGCAGGTAACCTCTAAACGAACCTTATGAAGAAAACATTGCCCTTTGTCTTACGTCTGAAATGAAAGTACGCAGGATTAACAAGAAGAAGAAATGAATTGGAGAAATTATATTTCAAGCTACATACCTTTAAATGTAAGGAAAGGGAGGATTGTGCTGTAAAAAGAGGGGTTGGTAAAGAGAAAATAAGGCTACAGCAATACAGAGACTGGGAAGAGGAAATGTCCTATTCAGGAGTCCATATCTGTGAACTTCAGGCATAATATTAGAATAATAAATGTTAAAAAATGGAAAATTCATTGTCAAAATCACACACAGGGGAGAAGCGACATAATTGTAAGGACTGTGGGAAATGTTTCATTGAGAGAAGTTCTCTTGCTAAACATCAACGAACTCACACAGGAGAGAAGCCATATAAATGTGTGGAATGTGGAAAGAGCTTCAGTCAGAGTGGAAATCTACACACCCATCAGAGGACCCACACAAGGGAGAAGCCACATACATGCATGGAATGTGGAAAGAGCCTCAGTAAGAGTGGAAATCTACGCACCCATCAAAGGACTCACACAGGGGAGAAGCCACATACATGCATGGAATGTGGAAAGAGCTTCAGTCAGAGTGGAGATCTACGCACCCATCAAAGGACTCACACAGGGGAGAAGCCACATACATGCATGGAATGTGGAAAGAGCTTCAGTAAGAGTGGACATCTGCGTATCCATCAAAGGACTCACACAGGGGAGAAGCCACATACATGCATGGAATGTGGAAAGAGGTTCAATCGGAGTGGAGATCTACGCACCCATCAAAGGACTCACACAGGGGAGAAGCCACATACATGCATGGAATGTGGAAAGAGATTCAATGAGAGTGGACATCTGCGTATCCATCAAAGGACTCACACAGGGGAGAAGCCTCATACATGCATGGAATGTGGAAAGAGCTTCAGTCAGAGTGGAGATCTACGCACCCATCAAAGGACTCACACAGGGGAGAAGCCACATACATGCATGGAATGTGGAAAGAGCTTCAGTAAGAGTGGACATCTGCGTATCCATCAAAGGACTCACACAGGGGAGAAGCCACATACATGCATGGAATGTGGAAAGAGCTTCAGTCAGCGTGGACATCTGCGTATCCATCAAAGGATGCACACAGGAGAGAAGCCACATACATGCATGGAATGTGGAAAGAGCTTCAGTCAGAGTGGAAGTCTACGCACCCATCAAAGGATTCACACAGGGGAGAAGCCACATACATGCATGGAATGTGGAAAGAGATTCAGTAAGAGTGGACATCTGCGTATCCATCAAAGGATGCACACAGGAGAGAAGCCACATACATGCATGGAATGTGGAAAGAGCTTCAGTCGGAGTGACATTCTACGTTCCCATCAAAGGACTCACACAGGAGAGAAGCCACATACATGCATGGAATGTGGAAAGAGCTTCAGTCAGAGTGGAAATCTACGCACCCATCAATGGATTCACACAGGGGAGAAGCCACATACATGCATGGAATGTGGAAAGAGCTTCAGTAAGAGTGGACATCTGCGTATCCATCAAAGGACTCACACAGGAGAGAAGCCACATACATGCATGGAATGTGGAAAGAGATTCAGTGAGAGTGGACATCTGCGTATCCATCAAAGGACTCACACAGGAGAGAAGCCACATACATGCATGGAATGTGGAAAGAGCTTCAGTCAGAGTGGACATCTGTGTATCCATCAAAGGATCCACACAGGGGAGAAACCACATAAATGCATGGAATGTGGAAAGAGCTTCAGTCGGAGTGGAGATCTACGCACCCATCAAAGGACTCACACAGGGGAGAAGCCACATACATGCATGGAATGTGGAAAGAGCTTCAGTAAGAGTGGACATCTGCGTATCCATCAAAGGACTCACACGGGAGAAGCCACATACATGCATGAAATGTGGAAAGAGCTTCAGTCAGAGTGGAAATCTACGCACCCATCAAAGGATGCACACAGGGGAGAAGCCACATACATGCATGGAATGTGGAAAGGGCTTCAGTGAGAGTGGAAGTCTACGCACCCATCAAAGGACTCACACAGGGGAGAAGCCACATATATGCATGGAATGTGGAAAGAGCTTCAGTGAGAGTGGACATCTGCGTATCCATCAAAGGACTCACACAGGGGAGAAGCCACATAAATGCATGGAATGTGGAAAGAACTTCAGTAACAGTTCGAATCTTCGTACCCATCAAAAGATTCACACAGGAGAGAAGCCACATAAATAGGACAAGTGCAAAGAAGCCAGAATGTTTGTCCAAAGAACTTCTAAGGACTATGACTTAAAAGAGACATGAACAGGAAGTGGAAGGGGAAGAAATCACAAAATCATATAACCATAGAGTTGGAAGAGACCTCATGGGTCATCTAGTCCAACCCCCTGCCAAGAAGCAGGAAATGCCATTCAAAGCACCCCGGACAGATGGCCATCCAGCCTCTGCTTAAAAGCCTCCAAAGAAGGTTCCACAGCTGAACTGCTCTCACAGTCAGGAAGTTCTTCCTTATGTTCAGGTGGAATCCCCTTTCCTGTATTTTGAAGCCATTATTCTGCATCCTAGTTTGCAGAGCAGCAGACAACAAGCTTGCTCCCTCCTCCTTATGGGATTTTGGCCTGCATAAATAGGGGCAGAGTGTCTAGATCCAGGGAAGTCCTGCTCCCCCTCTATTCTGCCTTGGTCAGACCACTTTACCTGGAACCACACTGTGTCTAATTCTGGGCACTGCAATTGAAAGGAGATGTTGAAAAGCTGGAAGGTGTCCAGAGGAGGGCGACTAAAATGATCAAGGGTCTGGAGAACAAGCCCCATGGGGAGCGGCTTAAAGACCTGGGCATGTTTAGCCTGCAGAAGAGAAGGCTGAGAGGAGACATGATAGCCATGTACAAATATGTGAGGGGAAGTCATAGGGAGGAGGGAGCAAGCTTGTTTTCTGCTGCCCTGGAGACTAGGACGCAGAACAATGCCTTCAAACTACAGGAAAGGAGATTCCACGTGAACATCAGGAAGAACTTCCTCACGGTGAGAAGGGCTGTTCGACAGTGGAACTCTCTCCCCCGGACTGTGGTGGAGGCTCCTTCTTTGGAGACTTTGAGGCAGAGGCTGGATGACCATCTGTCGGGGGTGCTTTGAATGCGATTTCCTGCTTCTTGTCAGGGGGTTGGACTGGATGGCCCATGAGGTCTCTTCCAACTCTGGGATTCAATGATTCTATGATTTAAAGTGAGTAAATCGAGATAAAAATCAGCATGCAGCAAGAGTTTTGTAGATTGGTTTTTCTATTAGTTTTGTTCTTTTTATGTAGGTTATGTGTCCTTGAAGCTTTAATGTTTCTTATGTAGTCCTTTCCTTAAAAATGCCAAAATTGTAATTTATATTAAGAATTATCAGAACAACCTATTAAGAGGACAGAAATAAAGCCAGGAAAGCTCCAGGTCTGGACGGATTGGGAACAGAATATTACAAAAGTATTAGAGAAATATTGACTGCAACAATATTAGAATTGTATATTGGAATAATGATTGTGGAGAAAATACCAGAATCGTGGAGGAAGTCATTCATAATATTAATATGAAAAGATTTAACAGACCCAGGGTCTAACAGGCCCACATCATTAGTTAATCAGGATGCAAAGTTTTTATCAGTTATAATAGCCAATAGAATGAATAAATTCATGTACAAGTATATATGAAAAGATCAATCTGGGTTTGTAAAAGGAAGACAAATGTTGTGTTTGATAGGGAGAGTATGAAACAAAATTTGTGTGTCTCAAGAGAGGAAGTTAAAAGTGGGGATACTAGCATTAGATATATTTAATGCTTTGATTGAGATTATGAATTAATTTGGAATGGGAAGTAGAATAAAAGGATGATTAGAACCATTTTATTTGCTATGGTGATAGAATTATTTGCAAACGCCATCCAAAAAGTAAGAATGTAGAAGGTGTAGGAATAAAGGAAAAGCAGAAGGTGAGCTTATTTGCTGATGACACATTGTTATTGATTAAATATCTGGGTAGGTCAAATGGATAGGAGAGAGGATCATTGAAAGATATTTGGGAAAACAACGGGTTTATATTATACAAAGAAAGAAGAAAAAGACTTTATAGAACAGAGCCATACGGGAATTAGAATCAAGAACAAATTAATATACCTGGGAGTAAGTATAAGAAAGGACTTAAAAGAAATAGAAGAGGTAAATGTAGTAGCATTGAGGAAAATAGTTCAAAAAAATTAATACACATCTATCTTGTTTGGAAAGACAGCAATACTAAAAATGAAAATGCTTCTGGGGATAAACTTTATACTTACATATACCTTATATTTATAACGCCATTTCAGATTACAGAAGAAGAGTTGAATACATTATTTCTTTGCAACATTTCTACCCCACCTTTCTCCACCCCAAAGGAGACTCATTTGGACAAATGATAAATACTGTAATGGCAGTCAAAGAAATTGACTAAACAAGTTACAGAACAGATCTCAAAAAGAAGAAGGATTAGCGCTTCCTCATAGCAAAAAATATTAGAAAGCAAACAGACTGAGATTGGTTATACAAGGAATGATGAAAAGGAGGATGTAGAATAGTTAATAATGGATTCAGGAAAAGTGGAAGAAGAAATTCGGAATAGGTTTTAAAATAGTTTATGAGAAAAAAAAATAAGGTAAACTAGGAACCCAATGCTGAGTAATGCATTAGAAATATGGAACAAATACAGGAGAAAGTTAATAACAGATGGCTCAATAATAACCCCAATTATAATGGAAAAGACATTTCCAAAAAACAATATATATATATATATATATATGATGGATAAAAAATTAAGGGGAAAAACTTAGATAAAATAGGGGATTGGCTAAAGGTTGGAATGAAGAAAGAAAAGATTAGGAACATAAAAATTTGAAAGGAATATCCAGTAAAATTTCTAAAATATTAATTGAAAAAAACAAAGGAAAAGTAAAGAATAACACCTTCAAGAAGATTTGGAAAGAAGATATAGGAATAAAAATCAATGCAACAGAGGGGTTACAATTATGGGGACAAAGACACTTGAAAAATATATCCATATGTGTTAAAGAAAATTATTATTTAGTTGATATGGAAATGGTACCTCACACCCATAAGAATAGGAAATATAAATAAAAACTACTCAAACAATTGCTGGAGAGGATGCCAAGAATCGGGAACATACATACATATGTGGTGGCAGTGTCAATATAGAAATAATTTCTGGGGAAAAGTATTAAGAGAGATAGACACAATGAACATTCAAATAGAAAGAAGTCTTAGCATGGCTTTATTCTCATTATATAATAATAAACAGTTGGAAAAAGAGGACAAAGATGCGATAACAAACGCATTAACAATTGCAAGACAGCTTATAGCAAGGAATTGGAAAAGGGAAATAAATATAGAGATAGAAGAATGGTATAAGGAAGTATGGAAACTGGGAAGAAATGATAGGTTGACGTGGAGAGGGATTTAGAAACAAAGTGGTTGTGATGATGTCTGGAGAAAATGTATTGGAAGAGGATTCAAAAAGAAAGACAGAATTACCTCCTCAAGAGGGAATGAAAAGGAATTTTGGACAGATGATAAATAAAAAAAGTGACTTGGGGGAGGGTAAGAAATCTGTATAAGCGTGAAAATAACAGTAGATGCCAAATGTTAATGTATTGTAGATTGTACTGAATATAATGTGGCTGCTGTAAAAGGATGTACGAATTTTTTTAAAAAAAATAATAATAATAAATGTATTTGTAATTTGTATAAATATGCATTTGTTTTTCTTTCTTGTATTTGAATATAAATTATTTTTAAAAACAGATTATGATGTAGCAGCTATAAAAGCCAATGTGATTCCAGGCTGACTCCAGATAGGAGGATTCTGTCTATATCCAAGGAAGTCACGGCCTCCTTTCTTCCGCTTTGGTCAGACTCACCTGGAATGACCCTGTCTCCAGGTCTCGGTCCCACAATTCAAGACGGATATTGACAGGTCAGAATATCTCCAGAGACGGGATGTAGAGAAGGGCGATGTCAGGATCTCCAATCCTTGACATCTCTGCTCAGCGGACAAAGAACAGATGCCAGCCATAAAGCAGGCCGGCCATAAAACATCAATGACCCTCTGGTATGTAAGAGTCCCTATATAGGGTTGTTGTATGTCTTTCGGGCTGTGTGGCCATGTTCCAGAAGCATTCTCTCCTGACGTTTCGCCCACATCTATGGCAGGCATCCTCAGAGGTTGTGAGGTATGAGGTACCTCACAACCTCTGAGGATGCCTGCCATAGATGTGGGCGAAACGTCAGGAGAGAATGCTTCTGGAACATGGCCACACAGCCCGAAAGACATACAACAACCCTGTGATCCCGGCCATGAAAGCCTTCGACAACACATAGTCCCTATATATGTGGCACAAAAGAAGGTTCTGGTATTCAGTACAATAAAACTTGTTGGAATCTACCCGCGTGTGTCTTGGTGCTTTCTTTGGAAGACAGACCCACAGCACAACTGGGAGAAGAGAACCTGACAATTTGTACTGAATCACCTACTTTCTCTAGCTCCTACCTACAGCAACATGGAGGGAGGAGAGAGAGAGAACCAATTGGAATATTCCCGGGGAGAAGAAGCAAGCGCCGACGGAGAAACGAGGGAGGAACCCCTCAGCCTCTCGGAGGAAGCAAGCTCCGATGGAGGGGAGAGGGAAGAATCCCACACCCCCGTGGACGCAGCCACTTCCCCCCAACCGTGGCCACGCAATGGAGGGTCACGCCAGCGGGGCCGGAGAGGCCGCACAGAGCCGAGCCATCCACCGCCTGGGAGCTTGGCAACCCCCACCCGACGGAGAGTCAAGGAATGCAGGAGATGAGGCAAGAAATAGCACAACTGCGGGAGATGGTCCATTCCCTGATCCTGGCACAACAGGGCAGCCCCAGGGGGCAGAACGCCAGCTCCGTCCTCCCAGCGGCCGCTCCTTCCCCTCCGGTAACCTCCCCCGGCCTCTCCGCAGCAGCCCCTTCCCCCTACAGACAAAGGACTGGGGGAGAGGGGGGGCAGCGAGGCCGGCACTACAGAGAGGAGAGGAAGTTGCAAGTCACCTTTGATGGGGACCCAGAGAAACTGCCTTTCTTTTTGATGAGAGTGGCTACCTTCATGAGCAAGTGGGAAGGCTCTTTTGAAAGCGAAATGGACAAGGTCCAACATGTGGCCGACCACTTCGAAGGAGCAGCCTCTGAATGGCTCCTGGCGCTGTACGACATGAGGGCACCGGAGCTCAACAACTTGGATGCCTTCATGGGGGCACTGAGATCCCGCTTTGAAGACCGCCTGCGCAAGGAAAAAGCCAGGGCGAAACTCAGGAGCCTGAAGCAAGGCGCCCGCTCCGTTCAGGACTTTGCCTTGGAATTCAGAAGGCTGGCCTCATTGCTACCTGAGTGGAACGAAGCCTATAGGATTGAAGTGTTCAAGGAGGGCTTGAGGCCAGACCTGGTGGAATGGGTGCTGGCCAGGGAGAACCCGGGCACCCTGGACAGATGGGTGGAAGCGGCTGGCGAGGGGGAGGTGCTGAAGGAGGAAATCAAAAACTTCCGCCAAAAGCAAACCCCCTCAGCCGGAAGCACTGCGGGCAGAAGCCGTGCCCCTTCGAAGAACAGGGACAGGCTTGATCCGGCTGAGAAGGATCGGAGGTGGAAGATAGGCCTGTGCCTACGGTGTGGAGGTGAGGGGCATTTGGCCACCTCCTGCCCAGGAGGCGGGAAGAAACCTGCAGGACGCAGGACAGGAGAAGGCCAGCCCAAGGCCAACCTCAACCCAGGGAAGAAGACCAGCGCAACAGCACTGGCAGCAAAGCAGCAGAAACGGCCGGAGACCCCCTGCGATGGACCCCAAGATGCCTCCTCTGGCAGCGAACAGCTCTCGGGAAACGAGGTTTGCCTGGATTAAAGCGCGCCGGCGTCCAGGCAGAAGGAAGGAGGCGCGCTGGAGCAGCAGAGACTGGCAGTGAATCCTCCCCGCCCCAGGCAGCACGGAAGCGACGCTCCAAGACCGTGGTGAGTGGCACAGACTCCCCCTTCTGGCTGAAGGTGCAGCTGGGCAAAAGAGGGACTGGAACAGACTCGCCCATGCGGGCAATACTGGACTCAGGCTGCACAAAATCCATAATAAAGCCTGAGGTCGCACTTGGGATGGGGTTGGCCAAAGTGAAGCTTCGCTCACCAATAACCTTTGTGCAGATGGATGGGAGCGAAATGAAAGGGGGGCTCTGTAAATACAGGACTGAACAAGTATTGTTGCGGGTGGGAGACCATTGGGCCATCCAGTTCATAATTGCGCCCACGGTTCGCTACAAATTGGTCCTAGGCTTGGATTGGCTGAAACGACACAACCCCATGGTGAAATGGAGGGAGGGGGACATCAGTTTCACAGACCCGGCATGCAGGGACCACTTACGGGACCTGAAGGCAAGCGAGAGGGGAGGGGCCGATGAGGGATGCAGCACACTCACTCTTTGCCCACTGGAGGGGGGGGGGAAGAGGGGGCTCCGAAGACCCAGAGCAGATGGCAGGAAGCGCTGAGTCAAAGAACAACACACACACCGCAACAGGAGAACACGAAGGGGGGAGGGAAGACCCCAAGCAAATGGCACAAGGCGCAGCCCAGGAAGGGGGGCCTAAGAGTAACACAAACACCTCAACAGGAGAACAGGAAGGGGGGAGGGAAGACCCAGAGCAAATGGCAGGAAGCACAGCCCAGGTCGGGGGGCCAAAGAGGAACACAAACACCTCAACTGGAGAACAGGAAGGGGGGAGGGAAGACCCCGGGCACATGGCAGGAAGCCCAACTCACCCACTGGCGGGAGGGGGCAACACACCCACCTCTCAAACACTGGGGGACGAGGCAGGGTGCCCCCGGATACCAGCAGAATATGCAGACTTAGCAGAGGTCTTTGATGACAAGGAGAGTGACAAACTCCCTCCCCATCGAGATACAGACTGTGCTATTGAGATCTTGCCCAACTCCCCCATGCCCAAACAAAGAACCTACCCCATGACTCCCAAAGAAAGGGTTGCCCTGAAAGAATTCCTAGACAAGAACTTGGCCAGGGGCTTTATTCGCCCTTCCATGTCACCCTTGGGTGCGCCAGTCTTTTTCAGGGAAAAGAAAGATCACTCACTGAGGCTGGTCACCGATTATAGACACCTAAACGCAATCAGCGCCACACAATCATATCCCCTCCCTTTGATTAAAGACATGCTGGCGCAACTTAGCACCGGTAAGATCTTTACCAAACTGGACCTGAAGAAAGCTTTTCATCGTGTGAGAATTCGAGCAGGGGACGAATATAAGACAGCCATAAACACTGTCTATGGAAAGTACGAATTTTTAGTTTTGAATTTTGGTTTAAAATCCGGATCTCCAGTCTTCCAAAATCTCATTAACGAAGTGCTCAGGGAACACCTAGGTAAAGTTGTCCTCTGTTATTTGGATGATGTCCTCATCATTTCTAATGACCTTGAATCTCATGTCCCCCTAGTACGACAAGTACTAAAAAAACTGCTGGCCAACCAATTGTATGTCAAGCTGCCCAAGTGTGCATTCCACCAAGACAAACTAGACTACTTGGGTTACCGCATCTCCAGCCAGGGCATTGAGATGGACCCCAGCAAAGTGCAGGCAGTACTGGGCTGGGAGCCCCCCAGGACACGGAGGCACCTACAAAGCTTCCTGGGATTTGCAAATTTCTACAGGCAATTCATACCCAACTTTGCCCAGGTAGCCCTGCCCCTCACTGACATGCTCAAAACGAAGAAAAAGGGAGGGGGAGCTCAATCAGACGCCAAGCCCAAACCAAGCGCAAAACTGCCCTGGAACAGGGAGGCCCAGGAGGCCTTTGAAATGCTAAAATCTCTCATGAGTTCAGAGCCGATCCTGAAACACCCAGACACCCAACACCCCTTTGTCATACAAGTAGATGCCAGTGACGCAGCCACGGGGGCAGTGTTACTCCAGAAGGATGACAAGGGCATGTTGCGCCCCTGTAGTTACCTCTCCCGGAAGTTCAACACAACAGAGTCACACTGGCCCATCTGGGAAAAGGAGGCTGCCGCAGTCAAATTTGCCTTAGAAGCCTGGAGGCACCTTTTGGAAGGAGCCCCTCACAAATTTGTAGTGTACACGGATCACAGAAACCTAGAAGCACTCCAAACACCACGCAAAATGACCCCAAAGCAACTGAGGTGGGCCAAATTCTTTGCCCGATTTGACTTTGAGCTAAAGTACCTGCCTGGAAAGGAAAACTTCCTAGCGGATGCCTTATCCAGGTTGCCGCAGTACCACGCAGATAAACAACACACAATGGGGACAATCTTTTCCAACACCCAGCTGGGAATGGGGGTGGTCACGAGGAGCAAGGCGAAGAAAGAGGGGACAGGACCAGAGGCCACCCCTCCCCCAGAGAAGGACATCAGGGACCCCTGGCTCAGGGAACACTATCAGGAATTAGATTATAAGGACGGGGTGTGGCTGAAAGGCAGCAGAACGTATGTCCCTGAGGACCAAAGGAAACTGGTCCTTCACGATCATCATGACAACAAAACAGCGGGGCACTTTGGATTTGTAAAAACTCTGCATTTAGTGCGGAGGAAATATTGGTGGCCTCTCATGAGAAAGGATGTGAAGGCGTATGTTCACCAATGCCCAGTCTGTGCCACAGTGAAAGGGGGAGGGGACAAACCATCAGGGCTCCTCAGGCCCCTAGAAACCCCAGCAGCCCCCTGGGAACACATCAGCATGGATTTCATTGTAGACCTGCCCCCCAGCAATGGGAAGACCGTGATTTGGGTAATAGTAAACCTCTTCTCCAAGCAGGCACACTTCATCCCATGCAGGAGCATGCCCAATGCAGAGCAATTGGCGCAATTGTTCATTGAACACTGCTATAAGCACCATGGGGCTCCCTCGAAGGTCATTTCGGACCGGGGCTCCGTATTTGTGTCCAGATTTTGGAAAGCGTTCCTACGCCAATTAGGGGCCAAACAAGCCCTCAGCACGGCATACCACCCCCAGACTGACGGGCAAACAGAGAGGGTCAACCAGGTGCTGGAACAATACCTGAGATGTTACACCAACTACCAACAGTGGCTCTTGACGAGGCCAAGGCAGCTTACAAACACCAAGCGGACAAACACAGGAGACCAGATTGGGACCTCAAGCCAGGGCAACAGGTCTACCTCTCCACCAAATACCTCAAGGGAAGGCAGCCAACCAAGAAGTTGGCAGCCAAATACATTGGCCCCTTCGCGGTCAAAAGACTAGTGAATGAAGTCACCGCAGAAGTAGAACTCCCCCAGTCCTACAGGATGATTCACCCCGTTTTCCACTTCAGTCTCCTCAAACCAGCTACCGAGAGCTCCCACTGGCACCCAGCCAAGCCCCCGCCCCCACCCATCATGATAGGCGGCAACCAACACTATGAGGTGGCGGAAATATTAGACTCCAGAGTCAGGAAAAACACTCTCCAATATTTCGTCAGGTGGAAGCATTTCCCCCTCAGTGAATCAGAATGGGTCAGGGATTCTGACATAAATGCACCCACACTCATCAAGAGGTTTCACGCTCAAAACCCACACAAACCTCCACACGAGGGGGGAGGACGGTTTTTTGGGGGGGCGTGATGTCAGGATCTCCAATCCTTGACATCTCTGCTCAGCGGACAAAGAACAGATGCCAGCCATAAAGCAGGCCGGCCATAAAACATCAATGACCCTCTGGTATGTAAGAGTCCCTATATATGTGGCACAAAAGAAGGTTCTGGTATTCAGTACAATAAAACTTGTTGGAATCTACCCGCGTGTGTCTTGGTGCTTTCTTTGGAAGACAGACCCACAGCACAACTGGGAGAAGAGAACCTGACAGGCGGAGAGAGACAGCTGGGTATGTTTAATTTGGAGGAAAGAAGGAAGGGCTTCTCCCTCGGCAGGAAGGAAACGTTGGATCCCAAAAGGGTTGGCCGTGGTCAGGATGAGAGGTGGACGGAGAGGAAAGGCGTATCCATGAGACCCCGTGTTGCCTACTCCTGGAATGGACTCCTAGGACCCTAGAGCCGGAAGAGACCCCCAAGGGCCACCCCGTCCTGCCCCCTGCCATGCAGGAAGGCACAATCAAAGCACTCCCGATAGATAGCCTCTGCAGAAAAGCCTCCAGAGAAGGACACTCCACCACACTCTGAGGCAGCCTAGGCCACTCTCCAACAGCTCTTACTCGTTCTTATTGTTTTTCTAAGTATCTTTGTATATTAACAGAAGACCTGTAAATAGTTATAAGTAGTGAATAAATCAAGAATAAAACCTCCAAGGACTTTGGATGAAATTCAGAACTCAAGAGTGTTTATTCAAAGAGACGAACTACTTTACAAGGCCAGAGGCTGTGAAACTGTGACCAGGACTCTGCAGTGTTTTGGGGGTTGGAATCCACTCCTTGCCTATGAGACAGTTTGTCCCATTGTATAGCTGGAGGAGGCCGTGAGAGGACTGAATTCACCTGCCTGTCTAGCAGGGGTCTTGTGTGTGTGTTTTCCTCTGCTTCTCCTTTCCTTCCATCACTCATTAACACTGACTAGTTGTGCAGGCCTCACCTACACAACAGAAAGCATTTCCTGAAGGTAAGAGCTGTTCAGTAGTGGAGTCTGCTCCTATCGGGAATCCATAAGAGTCTCCTTTGGAGGTTTGTAAGCAGAGACGGCATGCCCATCTGTTGGGGGTGCTTTGGTTGTTTATTCCTGCGTGGTCTGAAGATGATTAGCCCCTCAGCACACAACCCAAACTGACTGGGAGGAGGAGGAGATGTGTGTTCTTTCGCCATGAAACCACTGATCCCGTGGGTCGTGGAGTCCAGCCCCATTCTCTCCAAGCAGCGTCACCAGCCAGACCATCCTCCGCAGGTCGCTCTCCAGCCCCTTTTTGGGGTCATCCAGAGAGAGGAACCCGCACTTCTCTAGGCCCTTGCCTTCTTACCCAAATCAGAGATTCACAGAATAGTATATTTGGAAGAGACCACGAGGGCCATCTAGTCCAACCCCCTTCTGCCAGGCAGGAAAAGCAGAATCCCTTGCCAGAATCCCCGCAGGGTTCAATACTGTCTCCCACGCTGTGTAACATCTACATGAAGCCGTTGGGAGAGATCATGTGGAGTTTTGGAGTTCAATGTCATCTGTACGCAGAGGTCTTCCTTGTCAGTCGCAAGGCCAAACAGGGCACAGGGTCACAGCCTGTGTTGGATGGGTTACCTGTCCAAACGTCTCTCCTCTTATGAACCATCTCGGAGTCTAAGACCGTCTGGAGAGGCCCTGCTCTCAATCCCGCCCTCTTCGCTGGCATGATTGGCAGGGATGAGAGACAGGGCCTTCCTTCTCGGTAGTGGAAAGGATGGGAAGAGAAGAGAAAAAGGAAGGAAGGGCAAGAGAAAAGAAGACAAGGGAAGGGAAGGAAGGAAGGGGAAGAGAAAATAAGGCAAAGGAAAATATGGGAAGAGAAGAGAAAAAGGAAGGAAGGGCAAGAGAAAAGAAGACAAAGGAAGGGAAGGAAGGAAGGAAGGGGAAGAGAAAATAAGGCAAAGGAAAATATGGGAAGAGAAGAGAAAAAGGAAGGAAGGGCAAGAGAAAAGAAGACAAAGGAAGGGAAGGAAGGAAGGGGAAGAGAAAATAAGGCAAAGGAAAATATGGGAAGAGAAGAGAAAAAGGAAGGAAGGGCAAGAGAAAAGAAGACAAGGGAAGGGAAGGAAGGAAAGAAGGGGAAGAGAAAATAAGGCAAAGGAAAATATGGGAAGAGAAGAGAAAAAGGAAGGAAGGACAAGAGAAAAGAAGACAAAGGAAGGGAAGGAAGGAATAATAATAATAATAATAACTTTATTTTTATACCCCGCCTCTATCTCCCCGGAGGGGACTCAGGGCGGCTTACATGGGGCCAAGCCCGAATAAAAACAGTAGCGGTATAAAACACAGCAATAGACAACAACTTGCACACAAAAAAATAAAATTAAACATTAGCCAATAAAAAACAAGAACTAATAAAAACATGGATTAAAACTGAGAGATTGTAAAAGTAGACTGGGTAAGGTGCACCATATAAATATTGTAAACACAAGGTGACTGATAAAGTGCTGCAAATTCTGGAAGTGCAAATTGGGATGGGAATAGACCCTGTGTCTATATCGAGTTGACAAAGGTAAAAGGTGCAAACCGGTACAAGAATGGTCACAGATACAGATTGCTTCTGGATTAGCAATCTTTATCTAAAGGCTTGAGTAAAGAGCCAGGTTTTCAAGCTCTTTCTGAATGCTACCAGGGTGGGGGGCTTGCCTGATTTCCCTGGGGAGCGAGTTCCAGAGCCGGGAAGGGGGCCACCACGGAGAAGGCCCTCTCTCTCGTCCCCATCAACCGCGCTTGTGACGGAGGTGGGAGCGAGAGGAGGGCCTCCCCCGACGAACGAAGAGATCGTGCAGGTTCGTAGGGGGAGAGGCGATCACTAAGGTAGGAGGGTCCCAAACCGTTCAGGGCTTTGTAGGTGATCACTTGCACCTTGAATTGGGTCCGGAAGGTGAATGGCAGCCAGTGGAGCTCCTTAAGCAGGAGGGTTGACCGCTCCCTATAATTTGCTCCAGTTAGAAGCAAGGCTGCCGAACGTTGAACTAGTTGGAGTTTCCGGGCCGTCTTCAAGGGCAGCCCCACGTAGAGTGCATTGCAATAGTCCAGTCTAGAGGTAACTAAGGCATGGACCACCGTGGCCAGATCAGACTTCACGAGGTAAGGTCGCAGTTGGCGCACAAGTTTTAATTGTGCAAAGGCCCTCCCGGCCACGGCCGACACCTGAGCATCAAGTGTCAGTGCTGAGTCCAGGAGGACCCCCAAACTGCGGACCTGCGCCTTCAGGGGGAGTGCGACCCCGTCAAGCACAGGTTGCCACCCAATACCCCGATCGGACATACGACTGACCTGGAGGACCTCTGTCTTGTCGGGATTAAGCTTCAGCTTATTTGCCCTCATCCAGCCCATCACAGCTGCCAAGCACTGGTTCAGTATCTGGGGGGCTTCCTTGGAGTTCGGTGGAAAGGAGTAGTAGAGTTGAGTGTCATCTGCGTAGAGATGGCACCGAACTCCAAAACTCCGGATGACCTCTCCCAGCGGTTTCATGTAGATGTTAAAAAGCATGGGGGACAGAATGGAACCTTGCGGGACCCCACAGGTCAAAGGCCAGGGGTCCGAGCAGGAGTCCCCCAGCTTCACCAACTGGGAACGGCCCTCCAGGAAGGACTGAAGCCACGACAGAGCCATGCCCCCAAGGCCCATCCCGGAGAGCCGTCCCAGAAGGATACCATGGTCGATGGTATCGAAAGCCGCTGAGATGTCCAAGAGAACCAGCAGGGTCACACTCCCCCTGTCCAGCTCCCTGCGGAGGTCATCCACCAAGGCGACCAAAGCCGTCTCAGTACTGTGACCAGGTCTAAAGCCAGACTGCGATGGGTCCAGAAAATCGGTGTCATCCAGGAAACCCTGGAGCTGCGAGGCAACCACCCGCTCCAGGACCTTGCCCAAGAAAGGGAGGTTCGAGATTGGTCTGTAGTTGTTTAGAATGGCCGAATCAAGGGAGGCCTTCTTCAATATAGGCCTCACTATGGCCTGTTTGAGGACAGATGGAAATTTGCCTTGATCCAAAGAGGCATTAATTATCATCACAAACCACTCTACCAACCCTCCTCTGGCCGATTTAATTAGCCACGAGGGGCAAGGGTCTGCAGAGCAAGTGGTCACTCTCACCGCCCCAAGGATCCTGTCCACGTCATCCGGGCGAACAAGCTGAAACGAATCCCACAAGTTTGAACAGACAGGTGCCTCAGTTACCTCTTTTGGCATTGCAACAAAACTAGCATCCAAGTCGAAGCGAATCTGAGCGACTTTGTCTGCAAAGTGGTGCGCGAACTCGCTGCACCGAGTTGCCGAGTCTTCGGGTGCCCCTCCCCCCTCAGGAGGGTGAAGGAGCTCCCCGACGACCCGAAACAACTCCGATGGTCTGTTAGTTGCAGACGCTATGCGGGCAGTCGTGAAGGTCTTCCTGGCTGCCCGCAAAGCCGCGGAGTAGGCCCTAATAGCGGCTCTAGCCCGTGCTCGGTCAGAAACGCTACAAGTTTTCCGCCAGTGGCACTCTAGTCCCCTCCTCGAGCGCTTCATCACTGCCAGCTCCTCCGTGAACCAGGGAGCCGAAGTGACTCTTCGCAATGAGAGGGGACGTTCGGGGGCGATCATGTCAATTGCCCTGGACATCTCGCTATTGTAGCGATCTACCAAGGCATCGACAGGATCGTCAGCCTCCATGACAGGAAGATCCCCAAGAGACCTCAAGAATCCATCTGGATCCATCAGTCTCCTGGGGCGGACCATCTTAATGGGTCCACCACCCCTGCGGAGGTTTGAGGTCACAGTGAGTCTTAAACTGATCAGGTGGTGATCGGACCATGACAACGGAAGAATATTTTGCTCTTCCACTCTGACCTCACCATCTGCTGAAGAGAAAAAGGAAGGAAGGACAAGAGAAAAGAAGGCAAAAGAAGAGAAGGGAAGGAAGGAAGGGGAAGAGAAAATAAGGCAAAGGAATATATGGGAAGAGAAGAGAAAAAGGAAGGAAGGGCAAGAGAAAAGAAGGCAAAGGAAGGGAAGGGAAGGAAGGGGAAGAGAAAAGAAGGCAAAGGAAGGGAAGGGAAGGAATGAAGGGGAGGAGAAAAGAAGGCAAAGGAAGAGAAGGAAGGAAGGGCAAGAGAAAAGAAGGCAAAGGAAGGGAAGGGAAGGAAGGAAGGGGAAGAGAAAAGAAGGCAAAGGGAAATATATGGGAAGAGAAGAGAAAAAGGAAGGAAGGGCAAGAGAAAAGAAGGCAAAGGAAGAGAAGGGAAGGAAGGAAGGGGAAGAGAAAAGAAGGGAAAGGGAAATATGGGAAGAGAAGAGAAAAAGGAAGGAAGGGCAAGAGAAAAGAAGACAAAGGAAGAGAAGGGAAGGGAGGAAGGGGAAGAGAAAATAAGGCAAAGGAAAATATGGGAAGAGAAGAGAAAAAGAAAGGAAGGACAAGAGAAAAGAAGACAAAGGAAGAGAAGGAAGGAAGGGGAAGAGAAAATAAGGCAAAGGAATATGTTCTGCCTCCATGGTTAACTAAATGAACTGGAAGGACCCATAGCACGAAGGACAGATTGGACACTGTGTTATGTAAAACAAAATATTTTATTAATAGACAAAATTGATCTCTTTTCCCCTTGTTGCCACTATGAAGTCTCTTGTGAGGAAAGAAATCTTTGAGTCTATGCAGTTCTGGATAGATATTGCCACAGAGTATAAAGTCTTGTTATGATTGGATTCTTTGTATCTTTGAGGTGACTTCAATGCAGTGTTGTTGACATGGCTTTCTCTATTGCTGTAGCCTGTGGCTTTTTAATCTAATTTGAATACAGTTCCAACGTGACGTGAATTTCTGTGATCCTTTTACTTCCTACACTTCCTTCCAGAGCCTCACCAACTGACAAATTCTAACTGACAAAAATAACTGCCATTTCAGGCTGGCAGGAGCCAAGGCTAAGCTCCGCCCCTTTGGAACCTTAAAGAGACAGGGCAGCAGGTAATGTTTTGCCTGCTCGTGGCATGACAGAATATATGGGAAGAGAAGAGAAAAAGGAAGGAAGACAAGAGAAAAGAAGACAAAGGAAGGGAAGGGAAGGAAGGAAGGGGAAGAGAAAATAAGGCAAAGGAAAATATGGGAAGAGAAGAGAAAAAGGAAGGAAGGGCAAAAGAAAAGAAGGGAAGGGAAGGGAAGGAAGGAAGGAAGGGCAAGGGAAAGAGGGCAAAGGGATGGAAGGGAAGAGAAAAGGGGAAGTAAAGAATGGCAAGAGAAAATAATAATGATGATGACGATGATGATGAATTATATCCTGCTTTTCTCCCTCACTGGACCCAAAGCGGCTTACAACATATTAAACTCACATAAACAATCAGAGTACATCAATAATATAACCATAATAGGATAAACAGATTAAGAAAAACAATTACAGTATACATTCAAGTTCTTGAGGCATCAAATGAGACATATATTGTACTCTACTCCAGTCCATAACATATGATGGGCAAAGGAAGGGAAGGAAAGAGAAAGAAAAAGCAAGGAAAGAAGGCAAGAGAAAAGAAGGCAAAGGAAGGGAAGGGAAGAGAAAGAAAAAGGAAGGAAGGGCAAGAGAAAAGGCAAAGGGAAGGAAGGGAAGAGAAAAGGAAGGAAGGGCAAGAGAAAAGTAGACAAAGGAAGGGAAGGAAGGAAAGAGAAAAGGAAGGGCAAGAGAAAAGAAGGAAAAGGAAATGAAGTGAAGGGAAGAAAAAAGGAAAGAAGGGCAAGAGAAAAGGCAAAGGGGAGAAAAGGGAGGGAAGAGAAAAAGGATGGAAGAGGAAGAGAAAAGGCAGCAAAGGGCAGGATGGGAAGGGAAGAGAAAAAGGAAGGAATGAAGGGCAAGAGAAAAGAAGGCAAAGGAAGGGACAAGAAGACAAGGATAGAAGGAAAGAAGGAAGAAAGGGGAAGGAAGGGCAAGAAAAAAGAAAGCAAAGGAAGGGAAGCTTAGAAGGCAGACCGTATTTTAGTTCTTGCGAACCACTGGTAGTCCGTGGACCACTGGTTGAGAGCCACTGTCTGAAAGGGAAGGGGCTAACTCTGGATCCCTCCCATAACGGCTATTTACAATATTCAAGCTGACCAGTCCTGACTAAAGAGGAAAACAGAGGATGTGTCTGTAGGGGCACAACGTTCACAAACTGGACATTTAAACCAAGGTGAAAATGGAGCTGGAAACTAAGACCAGAAGAACAAGTGATGGAATCACATATGGTTTATTTCTTTTCAGACGAGGTGACAAGATTTAACTTAATATTTAACTCTCTGAATGTCAGGATGCAAAAAGATCAGCATTCTCCAAGCTGTTCTTTTCACACCTGACTACAACAAATCGGATAAAGAAGACCATTTGGCGGGGAAGGCTGGTTTATGACAGGGTCTGGTCTTCAAACCAAAGGACAAAAGGAAAGGGAGGTGTGAATGGAGAAGAAGAGACGTGAAGGGAGGAGGGAAGCAACCACCCAATATACTGAGGGGAAAGAGCGGAAGACGGGCAGTAGAAGCTTTGCGGCCATTTTGGCAAGGCGGATTCAATAAAGTTTTCCATGGCTACAAGCTGTGTGAGCCTATCTTTGTCTCCTACACCTTCCAGGAACTGACACTGAAGCAGTGGTCCTCAAGCTGTGGGTCCCCGGGTGTTTTGGCCTACAACTCCCAGAAATCCCAGCCAGTTTACCAGCTGTTAGGATTTAGGGGAGTTGAAGGCCAAAACATCTAGGGACCCACAGGTTGAGAACCACTGCTCTGAGGGATTTTCACACAGAGCTTTCTTTCTGCTGCTCCAGAGAACAGACCTCCAACTTACAGGTTCAAATGACAAGAACGGGGACTCCACCAAATCTGACGCAGAACTTCTCAAAGGGTCCTGTTTGAAATCAGACATTTACCCACAATGGCTGTTTTTTAGCCAGTATGTGTTCTCTGGTGCTTGTTAAGAGCTGAACTCTGAGTAAAACATTTTCCACATTCATGGCATTTATATGGCTTCTCTCCTGTGTGGCTTCTTTTGTGCATCACCAAGGCTGAACTGTCAGCAAAACATTTCCCACACTCCTGACATTGGTATGGCTTCTCTCCTGTGTGGAGTCTTTTGAGCCTCACCAAGGCTGAACTGGAAGCAAAACACTTCCCACACTCTTGGCATCTGTATTGTTCCTGACCTGTGTGAAATTTCTTGTGTTTCACCACACATTTTGCAGATACTTTCCCTTTAAGATGGCTTTTCCCAACATCAAGTGTCTTGTGAAGCACAAGTGCCACATTTTGGGTAAAACACTGCCCACATACATTGCATTTGTCGGGCCTTTCTCTGGCAGAACCTCCATCTTCTCTGTGGGCTTGCTGGTCTCGACGAAAGGCCCAGTTGTGTCCCAAATGCTTCCTGTACTTGGTGCATACATGGCTCTTCTCCCCGTTATCTACTGTGAAGAAGAACATAAACAATCATTCTTCAGTGTACGTCATAAAGACTCTAAGGACGTGGGATAAGGAGTGAATTGAAATGATCCTTAAAATAACACAGACATGGAGGAAAAGGAGATATACATGTTGTCCTTTCCCCTCCCCTTGTTCAGTGAAGATGGACCCTGGTTGTCTGCCTGGAGCCTCTAAGAGAGAGATGAGTAGCATACGCTCCAGAGGCTCCCTGTTGCTCAGCCCAGCCTGGTTTTTTATTCCGTCTCCTTTTCTCTGGGGAATGGATGCCTTTTCCCTTCACATCCAAATGCTTGCCTTTTTCTCTAGCTTTAGACTTTACCAACTACCACCCATTTCACCATCTTCCCTCCTTTGTAGTTCTCTCCCCCAATCCCAGTTCTCTTTTCCCATGCTCCCTTAATGTTTGATTTTTCCACTCCAACGTAGAAGATCCCATACCTAATTTCAGAGTACAGCAGAGTCTCGCTTATCCAACATAAACTGACCAGGAGAACATTGGATAAGTGAAAATGTTGGATAACAAGGAGGGATTAAGGAAAAGCCTATTAAAGGTCAAATTGCATTATGATTTTACAAATTAAGCACCAAAGATCATGTTTTACAACAAATTGACAGGAAAAGCAGTTCAATACATGGTAACATTATGAAGAAATCACTGTATTTACAAATTTAGCACCAAAACATAGCAATGTATTGAAAGCAGTGACTACAAAAATATTTACTACTAAAAAATTGACTATAAATATAGAATTGCATAAAACAACACTGTTGGAAGTTAAATCCATAAAAAGTTCAGTCTTGTGAAGATTTTTTAAAATCTGTGACCCTTGCCTGCTTTTCCAGCGATTGCCATTTCTCCGCTGCCAAGTCTCGCCATCTTTGCGAGATCAACTTATTCCATTTCTTCTATCCTTGCCGAGAATAGCTTCCTGCAATAGTTCCTTTTGAGCTCTTCCAAAACGCCCTGATCCATCGGTTGGCATATGACGGTTACATTCGGTGGCAGAAACATCGCCTTCATGTCCCCCTCTTGAAGCTCCTCTGCATCAGGGTGTGTTGAGGCATTGTCTAGCAACAAAACCACTTTCCTGGGCAGGTAAATTTCCTTCAAAAATTCCTCCGTGGAAAGAACAAGTTCCTTAGGGCTGGGCTGTAGCACAACTGGTAAATCAACAGCAGTAATAAGATCCACCAACCGAAAGGTGGCCAGTTCGAAGCCCGGTCGGGGGTGAGCGCTCGACCTCCAGCCCAGCTCACTGTTTACCTAAGCAGTTCGAAAACAGTTTACAAGCTGTAAATAGAGAAATGAGGTAACGCAAATTGTGGGGGAGGTATTTTAAAACACCATAAAGAACAAGCCCAGAAATGCGGTGACCAAGAGGAAGGTGGAGGAAGTTCTGATGGCTCTTTGTCACAGAGAATGAAGCAACAGCACCCCCGTGACTGAATCTGAGCAGAACATCAGCCTCCAAGGCACCAAAAACCTGGACTTCAAGACTACGCACCTCCTTCTGTTTGTCTTATTCTGTTCTGTCCTGTCTCCAAACAGCATTGAATGGTTGCCGTGTATGTGTATTGTGATCCGCCCTGAGTCCCCTTGGGGAGATAGGGCGGAATATAATAGTTATTATAATAATAATAGTCTTTTGAACATTTCACTGGTCATCAACAAACTTTTTTGATTGTAGTATTTTACAGGAAGAGCATTTTTTGAAACTGTTTTAAAGGCTCTTGGATTTTTGGGCTTCCCAATCATTGCGAGGTCCATTTTGTGGTTTGCTGTAGCACTGCTGCATGCTAACATTGTCAGCCTTTCTTTACTACGCTTTTAGCCTGGGGCTGCTGCTTCAGTTCTGGCTGCAAGACTCCTGCTCGGTAAAATTTTGCAATTGAGGCCAGTCTCGTCACAATCAAACATCTGATCACCCGTTAGGCTTTCAGTTTCAACAAAGTCTTGAATTTTTTTCCCTTCAGTTCTGGCTGCAAGACTCTTGCTCGGTAAAATTTTGCAATTGAGGCCGGTCTCGTCACAATCAAACATCTGATCACCCGTTAGGCTTTCAGTTTCAACAAAGTCTTGAATTTTTTTCCCCTTGAATTTCTTTCTTGAATGCCTCTATTTCTTGAAAATTTGATGACAGCTTCTCACCACAAACACTTAACTGATGGATTCCATAACGTTTCTTCCACCTGTCGAGCCAATGCTTGCTGTAAAATCTGATTCCCCTTCATTAAATTCTTTTCGAAAACGCAATACCTTTTGCTGTAAAATAGGCCCTGAAATACACACACCTTTGTCTCTCAGCTGCGTAAACCAAACATACAAAGCTTCAATAACTTTTTCATAGTCACATTTTTCATTGTTTTCCTCTCTTTCAGCACACCATCGGTAACTTTGGAGAACACCATTTTTCTATCTGCAATCGATTCCATTTCCATTCTCCTACTGCTACCCGTTCGACACCATAGTTGTTGGCTACCTTCTGCCTTGTCTCTCCTTTGTCCAGGTTTCTGCTCCATGGATCCAACGACCTTCTTTCTCTTCGTCGCCATACTCACGCAGAAGAAAGCACATGCACAGATCAGTGGCCCTCCTGGCAGGTGTCTGGTGCACAGAGAGACCCACTGTATGTTGCTGCCGAGAGAAACAGCCGTGGATCCCGGTGGGAGACAGACTGCGCCGGATGATACAGATACACTTCTCCCATCAACTGCCAAATGGGACTCTTACACTTTATGGAAGTTGGCTGTAAATATGAGTTCCAAAGGGATAGATTTGCCTGACAAAGCTGTGAACGTGCAAAACCGTGACTGTAAAGAAAAGGTGGAGAACAATGATGAAGGCAGAAAAGGGAACAAAAAAGGGATGTCTGTAGGACTCGGCCAGATAGAGTGGCATCCACATAACATCCCACGTGAGAGAGAAGAGACTGCCTCCACACCATCCCAGTCTGTGAGGAAGGACAAGACTGGACCAGAGGAAAGAGCTGCTGATCCATCTGTTGTGATTCAACCCCACGCTGCTCAAGTCTGCAGTCCCCAATGAGGAACAGGGAGCTAGTTTCAGAAGAGGCTGAGGGAATCCCTCCCCCTTGTCTCCTGATTGACAGTTGGGATGTATCTATTTGTTCTCTTCTTTCTCTTTCTTTCTCTCATTTCTTTTTCTCATTCTGATTGGTTTTGTAGAATGGTGCAAGATTTCTGACTTTTATATCTCCGTGTGTGCTGTGTGCATTGAGACCTCTCTCTGCTTGTGTGTCAGGAGAGATGTAGGGCTTGGAATTTTCCCCTCCCTTTTAAACCCGAGAAGAGATGGAAACAGAGAGTAGCTCAGACCCAGTCATTGACTATTAAGAAATGTAGTTAGTGTTTTTTGTAAACACTGGGCTGTATGGCCATGTTTTCTGGGCTGTATGGCTATGTTTCAGAAGTATTCTCTCCTGATGTTTGCCTGCATCTATGGCAGGCATCCTCAGAGGTTGTCAGGTATATGGGAAAAACAGATCTATAAACCTCACTAGCCTAGTTTCCAATATACCTCCCACCTCTCAGGATACCTGCCATAAATACGGGCGAAACGTTAGGAGAGAGGGGGAACCAGGAAGACAGTTCCATCTTGTCTACTGTGCCATCAGTTGGAGGCCCAACTGATGCTCTGGGGCCCTCCCCCTAGTAACATGCTATGCTAATAATATAATATTTATTACATATATATAGTGTATATAATGTACAATATAAAATACAGTAATATATAATATATTTGAGAGAGGGGAAATATGCTTTGACTCCAGTTATGGTAATCTTCCCACTTGAGTCTGAATTGGCACTAATGTTATATTATTATTATTGTTGTTGTTGTTACTCTTATGCCACATATTTCTGACATAAGCCCTGCCTTACAGACCCTCAGTGACTGTGATGATTTAGGATAATACTGCCTTTTGAAACAGAAATCCCCATCAGTGAGGGAGCCTTACCAAGAGAGGCCACAATCCCATTCATCTCCTCCATGATCTGCTTGTGCAAGGCTTTCTGGTCCGGATTCAGGAGAACCCACTCCTCCAGGGAGAAATCCACAGCCACGTCCTCAAAGGCGATTGGGCCCTGGCGGAAGAAGAAAAGATTCCCTTCTCACATGGGAGCGATCAAGAAAAAGAATAACAAGAAATTCTTTAAAGTAGATTTACATTCCTGTTGGTTGTTTGAAAGGGAAAGGGCCAAGGCCTCCATGCCACAGTTGTAAGCTTTCTAGAGATGACGGGTTGGTCAGTCAGAACCATTTCTCAATTGATACGTAGAATCAGAAATGGAATCTGAGCATGTTCCAGCCTTTATTGTGGTGCCCAGAACTGGACACAGTGTTGTTCCAGGTGAGGTCTCCCCAAAGCAGAAAGAAGGACACAATATTCCTTAGGATGGAGCCCAAAATCCCATAGTCCTTTCAGCTGCTGCATCACATTGTTGGCTCATGTTCCACTTGTAGTCCTCTAACACTCCAAGATCCCATCATATGAATGACTGTCAAGCCCACCCTGTACCTGTGCATGGCATTTTTATCGTTCCTAAGTGTACTACTCTACATATATTCTTGTTGAAATTAATTAGGTTAGTTTTGGCCCAGCTATCCACCATGTTCAGGCCATTTTGAATTCTGATCCTATCTTCTAGACTGTCAGCTATACCTGCTAATCTGGTGTCATCTGAAAATATGATACGCATGTTGAGCAGTACTGGGCCCAGGACAGAACCCTGCGACACTCCACCCTTTGTCGCTCAAACCATTACAAATCCACCGAACAGGAGTATTATCCAGCCCACTTTTTACTAGTTGTTTGTGAAACCATGGGAGGCCTTTCCAGAGGTCTTACTGAAAGCAAGATGTGCTACACCCACTGCATTTCCTTCATCTACCAAGCTTGTAACTCTACTGAAAAAGAGATTAATCGGGCATGACTTGTTTTGGAGAAACCCATCTTGCCCTTCAGTGATTACAGCCTTTTTTCTAAGTGATTCCAGACGGCCTTCTTCATGATCTGCTCCAACATCTTCCCTGTTATTTAGGTCAAGATAACAGGCGACTTCAATGCAAGGGTAGGGTCTACTTTGGTAAATGTGTTGAGAGAAAAGAACCTGGATGAAGATCCCTTCAACTCCCTCCCGACACCTGAAGCCCGACACTCTAAGGACCAAGCGTGAAACCAAGCCGGAAAATGACGGACCAAAATGGCCACGCAGCTCAACCTGTCTCGGCTAAATGGACTTACTCAGTTTCCTGACTCTGGAGAATATACATTGGTCTCACCAAGGGGCTCTAGTGTCATAGACTATCTTCTGACTTCACCCTCCATAGCTAGCAACATTCATTCATTTGGTATCGACAATTCCTTGCTTAGAGATCGTTTCCCACTTCCCCTTCCCCTGGTTTTGGAGAGAAGCAGCACTTCCCCACCTGGACAAGCCTACCCACAATACACTAGGCTGAAGCGGAACCTTAAGATGAAGGGGGTGTGCCTAGATATCTTGAACTCTTATGAAGTGTTGTCCATAGAAACTATGATCATTGAAATCCCAGATTTCAAGGAGGTGATCACCGGGTTTGAATCCCTTATAAAACCTTTCTTTTAAAAATGATACGATTGGCAAAGAATGCTGAGGCAACCCAGGGTCAGATCCAAAAATTGGTTCGATAAAGAGTGCATAATAGCAAACAAACAGATCTGCTCCCTCTATAACGATTATCAATCCACATCAAACGATCTCCTCCTTATAAAAATTTGAGAGTCTAAACAGCTGCTGCAACTGCTTATGGGCCAGGTCAACATAACTGGATGGTCATTGTTAGGGGACCTCTTTTTGGTCCATTCTTGGAGATAGAGACAACCTTTGCCTCCTCCACCCTGCTGGGACTTCTCCTGTTCCCAAAAATGAAGAAAGAGGATTGACAGTGGTTCTGGGATTACTACTCTTAGTTCAATTCTCTTGGGTGTAGTTCACCTGGCCCTGGAGACTTGGATTCATCGAGAGTGGCCAGGTATTCCTGGGCCACTTCTTTACCTATTTGGGGTTGCATTTCCCCAGTTGCTCCATCTTGCTCAGGAAGAATACCCATTTCCTTTTGGGAGAAGACTGAGGCCATGTTCTACCTCTTCCCTATCCCTGGTTAGCATTTCACCACCTTCTCCAGGCACAGACCCTACTCTTGGCTCATTTCTTCTTCTGACCTCATTTTCTAATTTAGATTGTTAGACCTTTTCCCAACTTATGCAGGTTAGTCGTTTACATTCCTTGGTGACTCTTCCCCCTTTCCATTTCCTGTACATGTCCTTTTTCAATCTTAGCTCCGTTGAAATTTCTTTGAACATCCATTCTGGTTTCTTTAATTCTCTCTTCATTTTTTCCCTCCTTGTATTTCACTCCAAGATTTCACTTCTAAGGAAACACATTCAATCTTGTCAGTTTCAATAGATATTTGGCCATTAATCCTGGAACCAAAGGCACCCCGGCAGGCCCAGCCCTCCTCTCCCAGGAATCCTCCTGCTTACCTGACTCAGTCCCACTCCATCGCAAAGGGGGAGAAACGGCTGAGGATTCGGCCACAGCATCATTCCAGACCCTGGAGAGAGAGCAAGGGGTGGAAAGCTGGTCACAGAAACAGGCCTCAGAAGTGACCATTGCAGTCCTATAAAGAGACCGATGAGGAAACGACCCTAAGAACACAGGCGCATTCAACAGCCAATGAAGATGTACAATGTGAGGGATTAGGACTTTATCTCGCAAGCCCTGCTGTGAGGATGTTCGAGTGAAACTAGCACTGGGCTTGGTGTTTGACTAAAGTGATTCTTTGTTGTCTGTTTGTCTTCCAGCTCAGTTTCAGGGCTTATCTTCACTTAGGGTCCCACCTGAGAAGACACTGAAGTCCTATTGCAAGAAAGAAAACTGCAAATCAAACTGAAGTCACACCTCTGGCAACCTAATGCCTACATATAACAATAACAATAGCAGTAGTAGCAGTAGTAGTAATAATAACAATAATTATTTCATTTTTACTCGCCTCTCCTTGCAGTTCGAGGCAGGTTACCACAAAATTTTAAAAACATGAACATTGCCAAAATTCAACAAAGATACCTATTTCTATAAAAGATACACATTAAAACTGCATTTCTATAAAATACATATTAAAGTCCATAAAACATCACACAAAGGACAGGAGTTTAAGATATATACCCCTCTCAAGGCCAAATGATCCTGCGTGTTCATGTTCTGAAGCTCAAACTGTGGGTGTGCAATCATCCCCCAAAGTGGGATTTCCACTGGCACAAACCCCCAAAACTCCCAGAAGAGTTCCTTCTCACCCTGCAAGGCAGCAGCCCCGTCTCTTTCCCGCTTCAGCTCCTTCTGCCTGAGACTCTGGGTGGTGTCTGGTGGAGATTCCTCTGGTGCAGGGACTTCCATGGAGTTATTATTAGGGGCCTGGAAGAGCACAGAGCGTTCCAGAAGGAGTTTGGGAAAAGTTCAAAAATATCACAGACCTATAGACCTTTTTGGAAAGAATAACTCTGAGATGGGAACCTAGTTTGGAACCAATGCCCCCCTCCCCCTCCCATGATTGTCTATGTTCTATCTTGAGCAGAGCATCAACCAAGCTGACAGTAGAGACGGAGGGGCAGAGCAGGTGGGGAAAGAGGCCGAGGGAGCAGGGCCTTGCTTATCCCCCACATCGGTCCCATCTTGGAAGAAAGGCAGGATGTACGTTCAACCTGTCCATCAGTCTCCAGGTTAGTGAAACCCAGAGGGAATGCTCTCACCTGTCCTTCCTGCTCCTTGTCCTCGGCCCGACTCAGGAGGAAGCCTTCCGCCAGGGCCACCGCCTGGGAACAGGTCTCTGCCCCACACTCTCGGACCCAGCTCCCCATCTCTGGGGGCAGGATGCTCAGGAACTGCTCCAGGGTCACCAGGTCCAGCACCTCGGCCTTGGTGTGCTGCTCTGGCTTCAGCCACTGGCGGCACAGATCGTGGAGACGACTGCAAACCCCTCGGGGTCCTTCACCCTCTTGGTAGGAGGACTGCCTGAAGCGCTGGCGCTGTGTGTCCGAGCTGTCAAGGTCCACACTCAGGGACTCATGTCTGGTTCTTTCCCAGGATTCCCCACTGCCCCCAGGTCCTGCTTCAGGCCCACGTGAGTTGGGTCTCTCCATGTTGGAACCACTCTGGTGAAGAACCCAACCGTACCCAAGATGCTTTTCCTCCCTCTTCTTTCTTTCAAGGGAAAGAAATCCCTCCACAGGCTCTACACCAAAATTCTCAGCCAAAAATCACATTTCCTCTGTGAAAGAAAGGCAGAAAGGTTATGGGACCAGGCTTTTGAGCAATACTAGCAGCAGAAATGACAACTGTATGATCCAAGGTATAATGACAGACCCGGTTTGTACTTGAAATGCACCTTGAATGTTTATTTATATGTATATTTATGAAGGTTTGAATGTAATTTAATTTAAATGGAATTTTGAAATGTGATTGTAATTGTTTGATATATGTGTTTTATATTGTAATCCGCCCTGAGTCCCCTTGATGGGTGAGAAGGGCGGGGTAGAAATGTTGTAATATTGTAATTTTGTTCATTTGTAATAAATGAACAAAAAGAAGACTCAACAATGACATGGTTCCATTATAATCGACTCCAAGAGAGACTCCGTCTAGACAACAAAATGGGTAGACAAGAATTGGAGAATCAGCGGAACCAACTGCTACAGACAAAAAACAAGCCAACTGGGAAGCTGCATCAATTTCTTCTGAAAGATTTTACAATTGATGAAGAAATAAAAGAACCTATGATTCAGTGGGTGAAAACTCTAGGCTAAGCAATAACTCCATGAGAATGGGAAGAGCTCTAGTAAAAATGACTAAAATTTACAAGGAGTCACACAATTAAATAAAATTTCAACAAAATGATACATAGATGGTACAAAACTCCAGAAAAACTCTCAAATACAGACACACACACACATGTTGGGACTTGCCCAAAAGCTAACGAAATTCTGAATAAAAATCCACAGAGACATGGAAACTATTCTAGAGTAAAAAATCCTATTAAGACCAGAACCTTTTCTACCGGGAAACATCAAGAAAGACTCTTTCTTTATATGACAACAGAAGCAAGAACTGAATACGCAAAACTATGGAAACAAGAAGACATGCCAACACCAGAAAACTGGATGACAAAAGGTTTCGAAATGGCCAAAAAGGACAAACTAACTTCAGCTGCACAACAAACAAATACACAGAAACTTCAAGAAGAATGGAAACCCTTCATTGAATTCATAAAGAAGCAAAGGAAGATGGCCACGGCAGGATCTGTTGACTAAAATAGTATTCATAGTATACAGTTACATTTTGTACTATCTCTAAACTCTTTATTCAAGAGACTTTGAATAATTGCCCTATCAACACTCTTTGATTAGAATATAGAAGGTGGCAAGCCTCGTTAATTAGATATTTTAGAGCGACACATATATAGAAACACATATTTGTGTAGTGTTTAAATAAAAGAAGAAAAGATGAAAATGTAACATAGTGAATTCTCACCCCCACAATCCTAATTGACTAACCAATGGAGCTGCTATTTGGGATCCATCTGGCAGTCGTGATGATGAGATGAAATGCCTGCAAAGAACGGGAAGAGGAGGCGGGAAGGAGGCCGGATCTCCTGGGAAGGCCAGAAGGTCCTGAGGAGAAGAGGGCGTTCGCTTCTGTCTCCGAGGCCCTGTGGATCTCCCCAACCCCGAGGCCATGTCTCTCATCCCGGGGCCTGGGCTGAAGAGAGGGACGTGAAGCCAAAACCAAGGCCAGGCCTCTCTCCCCCCCCCCGCCCCCCCGGGGAGATTCTGCCCGGAGACGGATGACGTCAGGGAGGGAGGCGGATTCCCATTGGCGGACCCTGGGCGTTGGGAAGAAAAGAAAGGAGGAGCGTCTCTCTCTGTCTAGAGCTCCGTTCGACGGCCGAGAAGCCCCGCCCCTCTCTGGGCATCGTGCCCGCGGCTGCCATGTTGAGCCCGGGCGGAAGTCCACCGAGGAGGGAGGCGTCTTCCTAGAGAGACTCAGGACGAGAGGCGCCTTTTCCTGTCAGAGCGAGCGCGGGAGGGAGAGGAAGGAGGAAGCGGAGGAGGAGGAGGAGGAGGAGGAGGAGGGGTGAGTGTGCGTGTGCGTGTTTGGGGGGGGGGGCTGAGTGGGTCCCCGAGTCTCCCCCCGCGCCCCCCTCCGGCCTTGGCCTGCCTGGCCCTTCGCCTCAAGGCCTCCCTTCCTGCCTCCCTTCCTGCCCCCCCCCCCCATCTCCATCTCCATCTCCACGCAGAGGCGCCTCCCGCTCCTTGGCCTGGCCCCCCCTTCCCCGCTTCACCCGGCGCTTCCTCGGGCAGCCTGCCTGCGATGAGGAGCGGGCCAGGAGAGTCCGGCCCAGGGCGAGTCTGCCCGGAGACGGGTGACGCGGAGAGACGAGGCCCATTCCCATTGGCCGATTCCTGGAGTGACCGTTAACGGCAGAAGGGTGGAGCGGGGGGCGGGGCGGGGGCGTTCCTGCCCGGAGACCGATGACGCCAGAGAGGAAGGCGGATTCTCATTGGGCGTTGGGAGGAAAGGAAACAAGGGGCGTGTCTGCCCATTTTCCGCCGGGAATTAAAAACATGGATGTTCCAGAGCACGTTTGAATGAACAGGCCCAATACAGCTGGCATTAGAATGCTTCTCTCTGTTTTAAGGGCATACGGCACTTTATCACTCATTTCCATGACACAGCACTTTATGAAACCTGTCCCCGCTGGTTGTTTTTAATTCTATGATTTTATTGCTTGGATTTTAATGTATTTATTATTTATTTTGTGAATCGTTGGAATGTTTTTGGTCAAATGTCTTGTGTTGTTGTTTTCGGGCTTGTCCCTGTTGTAAGCCACCCCGGGTCCCTTTGGGGAGATGGGGCGGGATATAAAAATAAAGTTTATTATTATTATTTATATTATAACAGATTTCATATGCAATAGGGTAACAGTGTAAATCAATGTTTCTCAACCAGGGGGTCGGGACCCCTGGGTAGGTCACGAAGGGGATGTCAGAGGTGTTGTCAAAGACCATCAGAAATACATATTTCTGATGGTCTTAGGAACCCCTTTGGCAGTCCTTGTGAATGTGATCAACAAATTCTCTGGTTAATTGGGGACCATTTTATTTATTTATTTATTTATTTTATTAGACTTGTATACCGCTACTCCCAGTTTGGCTCGGAGCGGTTTACAGAAATAGATTAAAACAATACACTTAGCTTTAAATAAACAATAACAACAATAAAAACAACAATAAAAACAGACATAGCCCCGAGTTTTTCACCCATCGAAAGCTTGTTGGAAGAGCAAGGTTTTGCAGGCTTTCCGAAAGGCAAGTAGGTCTCGGATAGTTCGAGTTTCAACTGGCAAGGCATTCCATAAATGAGGGGCTACAATCAAGAAGGCATTCTTCCTAGTAGAAGACAAATGATAAGTCCGTATGTTAGGGATTTCAAGCAAATTTTGGTCTTCGGACCGAAGTAATCTCTGGGGTTGGTAGGGGGATAAGCGGGCCCTCAGGTACGCCGGCCCTAAACCATGTAAGGCCTTAAAGGTTAGTACCAGTATCTTGAAAGTAATCCGGTACTCAATCGGTAGCCAGTGCAGCTGTTGTAGAATTGGGGTGATACGCCACCTCACCGGCACCCTGGCGAGAAGACGAGCTGCCGCATTTTGCACCAGCTTCAGTTTCCGGATCACTGACATAGGAAGGCCAATGTAGAGGGCGTTACAGTAGCCGAGCCTCAAGATGACCGTCGCCTGGATCACCGTAGCCAGGTCGTTCCTAGATAGGTAGGGAGCCAGTCGCCTAGCCTGACGTAGATGGAAAAACGCAGATCTGCTCACAGCAGAGACCTGGGCCTCCATCGTGAGCAGAGGGTCCAATAAGACACCAAGACTTTTCACAGAAGATGACGGATGTAGTGTCTCGCCATCCAGGGTAGGCAGCTGCATCTCCCCCCCACCCGGACGGCCCAGCCAAAGGATCTCCGTCTTCGCTGGATTCACCCTCAACCTGCTGGCACGCAACCATCCAGTAACGGCCTCAAGGCACTGATGGAAACTATTGGGTACGGAGTCCGACCGGCCCTCCATCCTCAGAATGAGCTGTGTGTCATCAGCGTACTGGTGGCACTCAAGCCCAAAGCTCCGCACCAGTCGGGCAAGCGGTCGCAAATAGATGTTAAATAATAGAGGAGAGAGAATAGCTCCCTGTGGGACCCCACAAGTTAGTGGAGACCTCTCGGAAACCATCCCTCCCCTCACCACCCGCTGTCCCTGATTCTGGAGGAAGGAGGACACCCATTTAAGGGGTATCTCCCTAACCCCCATCATGGCTAGGCGATGGGTCAATAGATTGACCGTATCAAATGCTGCTGTGAGATCCAATAACACGAGCAGCGCTGATCCGCCTTGATCCCTTTGGCAGCGAAGCTGATCTGTGATGGCAACTAGCACAGTCTCCGTCCCGTGCCCCCTACGGAAGCCGGACTGGAAGGGATCAAGTCCGGCTGTGCGATTGAGGAACTGCTGCAACTGTTCCGCTGCTGCCCTCTCAACCACCTTGCCCAGAAACGGAAGATTCGAGACTGGGTGATAGCTAGAGGAAACCGAACGATCTAAGTCTGGTTTCTTCAGCAGCGGAGATACCATCGCCTCTTTTAAACCCTCTGGAAAAACTCCTCAAGGGAGCTATTTATTATATTCAACAGAGGTTCACGTAATCCCTCCAGGCAAGATTTTACTAGCCAGGAGGGACGCGGATCGAGGGAGCAGGTGGTCGGCCTAGTTGCAGTCATCTGGTGGCACAAGCTATACCTGGTACTACCCAGATGACAGTCAGAAGCATCATCTTTAGCACATAATTTTAGTTCGAGCCACAACATTGTCTCCTGTGCAAAAGCAAACTTTTGCCTTTATTTTTCCTTCATTTACAATGTAATGTCTTCCTGTCCTTGTTGCCTTTCTATGAATCTGCTGCAGTTTGCCAATGTCCTTTCTAAAATGGACTGAACTGAGCAGAACTGGGCAGGAATCATGTCTCCCACCCAAGGGTGCTGTTGGAGTGCAGAAGGATCTGGAGGGCAGCAGGATTCCCACTCATCCTGGGGGTCTATCCATCTGTCTCCTCTATACCGCCTTCTCTCATGTACTGCTGCTAGGCTGAGTGCCTTGGCTCTGGCTGAAGTTACATACCTTTGTGGTATAGGTTTTGTAAGAATGCAGTATGTCAAGGAACTTTGTGGCCTAATGTGCTCTCAGTGTCTCCAGGCGCCTTGCTTTAGAAACGTGGGGCAGGGATCACGCTGCAGGGAAAGAGAGGATCAGGAAAATATCTTTTTCCCGAGTTGGGAGAAATCTACACAAGAAAATGAAGTATTTTTCTCCCAAGACTGATCACTTGGGATAGTCTGTCCATACAGATGGCCACTCAGGTTTTGAGTGGAGATGTGAAGAAGCGGGATCTAGGTAGGAAATGCTTTGCATCGTTAGCCCCTTTCCGTGTTGACCATATTATTAGAGGCCTTCCTTTACCAAGGTTGGATTAGACACAGGATCTTAGGCCGCTATCCCCTTTGCAGGGATTGTTCTTTGTTGGGCAAGTGTTAAAGTGCTTCTCAGCAGGCAACGGGCTCTTACCAGTTGGGCCAGTCTTTCTCCCCTCTTCCCCTGTGATTGCTACAGCACTAGGCTATTGTTCTTCATGTTCAATGAGATCTTTCTGTACTCTGCTCCTGATAAGATTTTCCTCTTATTCATCTCGCAGGTAACCTCTAAACGAACCTTATGAAGAAAACATTGCCCTTTGCCTTACGTCTGAAAGGAAAGTACGCAGGATTAACAAGAACAAGAAATAAATTGGAGAAATTATATTTCAAGCTACATACCTTTGAATGTAAGGAAAGGAAGGATTGTGCTGTAAAAAGAGGGGTTGGTAAAGAGAAAATAAGGCTACAGCAATACAGAGACTGGGAAGAGGAAATGTCCTATTCAGGAGTCCATATCTGTGAACTTCAGGCATAATATTAGAATAATAAATGTTAAAAAATGGAAACTTCATTGTCAAAATCACACACAGGGGAGAAGCGACATAATTGTAAGGACTGTGGGAAATGTTTCATTAGGAGAAGTTCTCTTGCTAAACATCAACTAACTCACACAGGAGAGAAGCCATATAAATGTGTGGAATGTGGAAAGAGCTTCAGTCAGAGTGGAAATCTACACACCCATCAAAGGACTCACACAGGGGAGAAGCCACATACATGCATGGAATGTGGAAAGAGCTTCAGTCAGAGTGGACATCTGCGTATCCATCAAAGGATGCACACAGGAGAGAAGCCACATAAATGCATGGAATGTGGAAAGAGCTTCTGTCAGAGTGGAGATCTGCGTATCCATCAAAGGATACACACAGGAGAGAAGCCACATACATGCATGGAATGTGGAAAGAGCTTCAGTCAGAGTGGAGATCTACGCACCCATCAAAGGATCCACACAGGGGAGAAGCCACATAAATGCATGGAATGTGGAAAGAGATTCAGTAAGAGTGGACATCTGCGTATCCATCAAAGGATGCACACAGGAGAGAGGCCACATACATGCATGGAATGTGGAAAGAGCTTCAGTCAGAGTGGAGATCTACGCACCCATCAAAGGATCCACACAGGGGAGAAGCCACATAAATGCATGGAATGTGGAAAGAGATTCAGTAAGAGTGGAAATCTACGCACCCATCAAAGGATCCACACAGGGGAGAAGCCACATACATGCAGGGAATGTGGAAAGAGATTCAGTGAGAGTGGACATCTGCGTATCCATCAAAGGATTCACACAGGAGAGAGGCCACATACATGCATGGAATGTGGAAAGAGCTTCAGTGAGAGTGGAAATCTACGCACCCATCAAAGGACTCACACAGGGGAGAAGCCACATACATGCATGGAATGTGGAAAGAGCTTCAGTAAGAGTGGACATCTGCGTATCCATCAAAGGATACACACAGGAGAGAAGCCACATACATGCATGGAATGTGGAAAGAGCTTCAGTCAGAGTGGAGATCTACGCACCCATCAAAGGATCCACACAGGGGAGAAGCCACATACATGCATGGAATGTGGAAAGAGCTTCAGTAAGAGTGGACATCTGCGTATCCATCAAAGGATACACACAGGAGAGAAGCCACATACATGCATGGAATGTGGAAAGAGCTTCAGTCAGAGTGGAGATCTACGCACCCATCAAAGGATCCACACAGGGGAGAAGCCACATACATGCATGGAATGTGGAAAGAGCTTCAGTAAGAGTGGACATCTGCGTATCCATCAAAGGATACACACAGGGGAGAAGCCACATACATGCATGGAATGTGGAAAGAGCTTCAGTCAGAGTGGAAATCTACGCACCCATCAAAGGACTCACACAGGGGAGAAGCCACATACATGCATGGAATGTGGAAAGAGCTTCAGTCAGAGTGGAGATCTACGCACCCATCAAAGGATTCACACAGGAGAGAAGCCACATAAATGCATGGAATGTGGAAACAGCTTCAGTGAGAGTGGACATCTGCGTATCCATCAAAGGACTCCCACAGGGGAGAAGCCACATACATGCATGGAATGTGGAAAGAGCTTCAGTCAGAGTGGAAATCTACACACCCATCAAAGGACTCACACAGGGGAGAAGCCACATAAATGCATGGAATGTGGAAAGAGCTTCAGTCAGAGTGGAAGTCTACGCACCCATCAAAGGATGCACACAGGAGAGAAGCCACATACATGCATGGAATGTGGAAAGAACTTCAGTAACAGTTCGAATCTTCGTACCCATCCAAAGATTCACACAGGAGAGAAGCCACATAAATAGGACAAGTGCAAAGAAGCAGAATGGTTGTCCAAAGAACTTCTAACGACTATGACTCAAAAGAGACATGAACAGGAAGTGGAAGGGGAAGAAATCATATAACCATAGAGTTGGAAGAGACCTCATGGGCCATCTAGTCCAACCCCCTGCCATGAAGCAGGAAATTGCATTCAAAGCACCCCGGACAGATGGCCATCCAGCCTCTGCTTAAAAGCCTCCAAAGAAGGTTCCACAGCTGAACTGCTCTCACAGTGAGGAACTTCTTCCTTATGTTCAGGTGGAATCCCCTTTCCTGTAGTTTGAAGCCATTATTCTGCATCCTAGTTTGCAGAGCAGCAGACAACAAGTTTGCTCCCTCCTCCTTATGGGATTTTGGCCTGCATAAATAGGGGCAGAGTGTCTAGATCCAGGGAAGTCATGCTCCCCCTCTATTCTGCCTTGGTCAGACCACTTTACCTGGAATCACACTGTGTCTAATTCTGGGCACTGCAATTGAAAGGAGACGTTGAAAAGCTGGAAGGTGTCCAGAGGAGGGCGACTAAAATGATCAAGGGTCTGGAGAACAAGCCCCATGGGGAGCGGCTTAAAGACCTGGGCATCTTTAGCCTGCAGAAGAGTAGGCTGAGAGAAGAATGAATAAATGCATGTACAAGTATATATGAAAATATCAATCTGGGTTTGTAAAAGGAAGGCAAATGTCACGTTTGATAGGAAGAGTATTAAACAAAATATGTCTGTCTCAAGAGAGGAAGTTAAAAGTGGGGATACTAGCATTAGATATATTTAATGCTTTGATTGTGTAGCATGGCAGATAATAAGTGAGATTATGAATTAATTTGGAATGGGAAGTAGAATAAAAGGATGATTAGAACCATTTTATTTGCTATGGTGATAGAATTATGTGCAAACGCCATCCAAAAAGGTAAGAATGTAGAAGGTGTAGGAATAAAGGAAAAGCAGAAGGTGAGCTTATTTGCTGATGACACATTGTTATTGATTAAATATCTGGGTAGGTCAAATGAATAGGAGAGAGGATCATTGAAAGATATTTGGTAAAACAACGGGTTTATATTATACAAAGAAAGAAGAAAAAGACTTTATAGAACAGAGCCATACGGGAATTAGAATCAAGAACAAATTAATATACCTGGGAGTAAGTATAACAAAGGACTTAAAAGAAATAGAAGAGGTAAATGTAGTAGCATTGAGAAAAATAGTTCAAAAAAATTAATACACATCTATCTTGTTTGGAAAGACAGCAATACTAAAAATGAAAATGCTTTTGAGGATAAACTTTATACTTACATATACCTTATATTTATAATGCCATTTCAGATTACAGAAGAAGAGGTGAATACATTATTTCTTTGCAACATTTCTACCCCACCTTTCTCCACCCCAAAGGAGACTCATTTGGACAAATGATAAATACTGTAATGGCAGTCAAAGAAATTGACGAAACAAGTTACAGAACAGATCTCAAAAAGAAGAAGGATTAGCGCTTCCTCATAGCAAAAAATATTATAAAGCAAACAGACTGAGATTGGTTATACAAGGAATGATGAAAAGGAGGATGTAGAATAGTTAATAATGGATTCAGGAAAAGTGGAGGAAGAAATTCGTAATATGTTTTAAAATAGTTTATGAGAAAAAAATAAGGTAAACTGGGAACCCAATGTTGAGTAATGCATTAGAAATATGGAACAAATACAGGAGAAAGTTAATAACAGATGGCTCAATAATAACCCCAATTATAATGGAAAAGACATTTCCAAAAAATAAAAAATATATATGATGGATAAAAAAATTAAGGGGAAAAACTTAGATAAAATAGGGGATTGACCAAAGGTTGGAATGAAGAAAGAAAAGATTAGGAACATAAAAATTTGAAAGGAATATCCAGTAAAATTTCTAAAATATTAATTGAAAAAAACAAAGGAAAAGTAAAGAATAACACAGAGGGGTTATAATTATGGGCACAAAGACACTTGAAAAATATATCCATATGTGTTAAAGAAAATTATTATTTAGTTGATATGGAAATGGTACCTCACACCCATAAGAATAGGAAATATAAATAAAAACTACTCAAACAATTGCTGGAGAGGATGCCAAGAATCGGGAACATACATACATATGTGGTGGCAGTGTCAATATATAAATAATTTCTGGGGAAAAGTATTAAGAGAGATAGACACAATGAACATTCAAATAGAAAGAAGTCTTAGCATGGCTTTATTCTCATTATATAATAATAAACAGTTGGAAAAAGAGGACAAAGATGCGATAACAAACGCATTAACAATTGCAAGACTGCTTATAGCAAGGAATTGGAAAAGGGAAATAAATATAGAGATAGAAGAATGGTATAAGGAAGTATGGAAACTGGGAAGAAATGATAGGTTGACGTGGAGAGGGATTTAGAAACAAAGTGGTTGTGATGATGTCTGGAGAAAATGTATTGGAAGAGGATTCAATAAGAAAAACGGAATTACCTCCTCAAGAGGGAATGAAAAGGAATTTTGGACAGATGATAAATAAAAAAAGTGACTTGGGGGAGGGTAAGAAATCTGTATAAGCGTGAAAATAACAGTAGATGCCAAATGTTAATGTATTGTAGATTGTACTGAATATAATGTGGCTGCTGTAAAAGGATGTACGATTTTTTTTAAAAAAAATTAATAAATGTATTTGTAATTTGTATAAATATGCATTTGTTTTTCTTTCATGTGTTTGAATATAAATTTTTTTAAAAAACAGATTATGATGTAGCAGCTATAAAAGCCAATGTGATTCCAGGCTGTCCCGATAGGAGGATTCTGTCTATATCCAAGGAAGTCACGGCCTCCTTTCTTCTGCTTTGGTCAGACTCACCTGGAATGACCCTGTCTCCAGGTCTCGGTCCCACAATTCAAGACGGATATTGACAGGTCAGAATATCTCCAGAGACGGGATGTAGAGAAGGGCGGAGAGAGACAGCTGGGTATGTTTCACTTGGAGGAAAGAAGGAAGGGCTTCTCCCTCGGCAGGAAGGAAATGTTGGATCCCAAAAGGGTTGGCCGTGGTCAGGATGAGAGGTGGATGGAGAGGAAAGGCGTGTCCATGAGACCCCGTGTTGCCTCCTCCTGGAATGGACTCCTAGGACCCTAGAGCCGGAAGAGACCCCCAAGGGCCACCCCGTCCTGCCCCTGCCATGCAGGAAGGCACAATCAAAGCACTCCAGGTAGATAGCAACTGCAGAGAAGCCTCCAGAGAAGGAGACTCCACCACACTCTGAGGCAGCCTAGGCCACTCTCCAACAGCCCTTACTCATTCTTATTGTGTATCTTTGTATATTAAGAGAAGACCTGTAAATAGTTATAAGTAGTGAATAAATCAAGAATAAAACCTCCAAGGACTTTGGATGAAATTCAGAACTCAAGAGTGTTTATTCAAAGAGACGAACTAGTTTACAAGGCCAGAGGCTGTGAAACTGTGACCAGGACTCTGCAGTGTTTTGGGGGTTGGAATCCACTCCTTGCCTATGAGACAGTCTGTCCCATTGTATAGCTGGAGGAGGCCGTGAGAGGACTGAATTCACATGCCTGTCTAGCAGGGGTGTTGTGTGTGTTTTACTCTGCTTCTCCTTTCCTTCCATCACTCATTAACACTGACTAGTTGTGCAGGCCTCACCTACACAACAGAAAGCATTTCCTGAAGGTAAGAGCTGTTCAGTAGTGGAGTCTGCTCCTATCGGGAGGAAGAGGAGATGTGTGTTCTTTCGCCATGAAACCACTGATCCCGTGGGTCTGGAGTCCAGCCCCATTCTCTCCAAGCAGCGTCACCATCCAGACCATCCTCCGCAGGTCGCTCTCCAGCCCCTTTTTGGGGTCATCCAGAGAGAGGAACCTGCACTTCTCTAGGGCCTTGCCTTCTTACCCAAATCAGAGATTCACAGAATAGTATATTTGGAAGAGACCACGAGGGCCATCTAGTCCAACCCCCTTCTGCCAGGCAGGAAAAGCAGAATCCCTTGCCAGAATCCCCGCAGGGTTCAATACTGTCTCCCACGCTGTGTAACATCTACATGAAGCCGTTGGGAGAGATCATCTGAAGTTTTGGAGTTCAATGTCATCTGTACGCAGAGGTCTTCCTTGTCAGTCGCAAGGCCAAACAGGGCACAGGGTCACAGCCTGTGTTGGATGGGTTACCTGTCCAAACGTCTCTCCCCTTATGAACCATCTCGGAGTCTAAGACCGTCTGGAGAGGCCCTGCTCTCAATCCCGCCCTCTTCGCTGGGAAATATGGGAAGAGAAGAGAAAAAGGAAGGAAGGACAAGAGAAAAGAAGACAAAGGAAGGGAAGGGAAGGAAGGAAGAGGAAGAGAAAATAAGGCAAAGGAAAATATGGGAAGAGAAGAGAAAAAGGAAGGAAGGACAAGAGAAAAGAAGACAAAGGAAGAGAAGGGAAGGAAGGAAGAGGAAGAGAAAATAAGGCAAAGGAAAATATGGGAAGAGAAGAGAAAAAGGAAGGAAGGACAAGAGAAAAGAAGACAAAGGAAGAGAAGGGAAGGAAGGAAGGAAGGACAAGAGAAAAGAAGACAAAGGAATATATGGGAAGAGAAGAGAAAAAGGAAGGAAGGACAAGAGAAAAGAAGACAAGGGAAGGGAAGGGAAGGAAGGAAGAGGAAGAGAAAATAAGGCAAAGGAAAATATGGGAAGAGAAGAGAAAAGGGAAGAAAGGGCAAAAGAAAAGAAGACAAAGGAAGGGAAGGGAAGGAAGGAAGGGGAAGAGAAAATAAGGCAAAGGAAAATATGGGAAGAGAAGAGAAAAAGGAAGGAAGGACAAGAGAAAAGAAGACAAAGGAAGGGAAGGAAGGAAGGGGAAGAGAAAATAAGGCAAAGGAAAATATGGGAAGAGAAGAGAAAAAGGAAGGAAGGACAAGAGAAAAGAAGACAAAGGAAGAGAAGGGAAGGAAGGAAGGGGAAGAGAAAAAGGAAGGGCAAGGGAAAAGAGGGTAAAGGGAAGGAAGGGAAGAGAAAAAGGAAGGGCAAGAAAAAAGAAAGCAAAGGAAGGGAAGGTTAGAAGGCAGACCCTGTATTTTAGTTCTTGTGAACCACTGGTAGTTCGTGGACCACTGGTTGAGAGCCACTGTCTGAAAGGGAAGGGGCTAACTCTGGATCCCTCCCATAACGGCTATTTACAATATGCAAACTAACCACTCCCGACTAAAGAGGAAAACAGAGGATGTTTCTGTAGGGGCACAACGTTCACAAACTTGACATTTGCAACCAAGGTGGAAATGGAGCTGGAAACTAAGCCCAAAGGAACAAGTGATGGAATTACATATGGTTTATTTCTTTTCAGATGAGGTGACATGACAATCATATTTAACCCTCTGAAGCAGTGGTCCTCAAGCTGTGGGTCCCCGGATGTTTTGGCCTACAACTCCCAGAAATCCCAGCCAGTTTACCAGCTGTTAGGCTTTATGGAAGTTGAAGGCCAAAACATCTGGGGACCCACAGGTTGAGAACCACTGCTCTGAGGGATTGTCAAACAGAGCTTGCTTTCTGCTATTCCAGAGAACAGGACCTCCAACTTAGGGATTCAAATGACAAGAACGGGGACTCCACCAAATCTGACGCAGAACTTCTCAAAGGGTCCTGTTTGAAATCAGACATTTTCCCACAATGGCTGTTTTTTAGCCTGTATGTGTTCTCTGGTGCTGGTTAAGGGCTGAACTCTGAGTAAAACATTTCCCACACTCCTGGCATTGGTATGGCTTCTCTCCTGTGTGGAGTCTTTTGTGCCTCACCAAGGCTGTACTGGTAGTAAAACATTTCCCACACTCCTGGCATTGGTATGGCTTCTCTCCTGTGTGGAGTCTTTTGTGCCTCACCAAGGCTGTACTGGTAGTAAAACATTTCCCACACTCCTGGCATTGGTATGGCTTCTCTCCTGTGTGGAGTCTTTTGTGCCTCACCAAGGCTGTACTGGTAGTAAAACATTTCCCACACTCCTGGCATTGGTATGGCTTCTCTCCTGTGTGGAGTCTTTTGTGCCTCACCAAGGCTGTACTGGTAGTAAAACATTTCCCACACTCCTGGCATTCGTATGGCTTCTGCCTCGTGTGGAGTCTTTTGTGTTTCACCAAGTTTGAACTGGAAGCAAAACATTTCCCACACTCCTGGCATTCGTATGGCTTCTCCCTCGTGTGGAGTCTTTTGTGTTTCACCAAGTTTGAAATGGAAGCAAAACATTTCCCACACTCCTGGCATTCGTATGGCTTCTCCCTCGTGTGGAGTCTTTTGTGGCTCACCAAGTCTGAACTGTAAGCAAAACATTTCCCACACTCCTGGCATTGGTATGGCTTCTCTCCTGTGTGGAGTCTTTTGTGCCTCACCAAGGCTGAACTGGTAGTAAAACATTTCCCACACTCCTGGCATTCGTATGGCTTCTCCCTCGTGTGGAGTCTTTTGTGTTTCACCAAGTTTGAACTGGAAGCAAAACATTTCCCACACTCCTGGCATTTGTATGGCTTCTCTCCTGTGTGGAGTCTTTTGTGGCTCACCAAGGCTGAACTGAAAGCAAAACATTTCCCACACTCCTGGCATTGGTGTGGCTTCTTTCCTGTGTGGAGTCTTTTGAGCCTCACCAAGGCTGAACTGGAAGCAAAATACTTCCCACACTCTTGGCATCTGTATGGTTCCTGACCCGTGTGAAATTTCTTGTGTTTCACCACACATTTTGCAGATACTTTCCCTTTAAGATGGCTTTTCCCAGCATCGGGTGTCTTGTGAAGCACAAGTGCCATATTTTGGGTAAAACACTGCCCACATACATTGCATTTGTCGGGCCTTTCTCTGGCAGAACCTCCATCTTCTCTGTGGGCTTGCTGGTCTCGACGAAAGGCCTAGTTGTGTCCCAAATGCTTCCTGTACTTGGTGCATACATGGCTCTTCTCCCCATTATCTACTGTGAAGAAGAACAGAAACAATCATTCCTCAGTGTGAGTGATAAGGAAGTGGGATAAGAAGTGGACTGAAATGAGCCTCAAAACAACACAGACATGGAGGAAAAGAAGATATGCCTGTTGTCCTTTCCCCTCCCCTTCTTCAGTAAAGATGGACCCTGGTTGTCTGCCTGGAGCCTCTAAGAGAGAGATGAGTAACATACACTCCTGAGGCTCCCTGTTGCTCAGCCCAGCCCGGTTTTTTATTCCGTCTCCTTCTCTCTGGGGAATGGATGCCTTTTCCCTTCACATCCAAATGCTTGCCTTTTTCTCTAGCTTTAGACTTTACCAACTACCACCCATTTCACCATCCTTCCCTCCTTTTTCTTTCTCTCCCCCAATCCCAGTTCTCTCTTCCCATGCTCCCTTAAGGTTGTATTTTTCCGCTCCAACGTAGAAGATCCCATACCTAATTTCAGAGAACAGCAGAGTCTCGCTTATCCAACATAAACTGGCTGGCAAAACATTGGATAAGTGAAAATGTTGGATAACAAGGAGGGATTAAGGAAAAGCCTATCAAAGGTCAAATTACATTATGATTTTAGAAATTAAGCACCAAAACATGATGTTTTACAACAAATTGACAGAAAAAGCGGTTCAATACATGGTAACATTATGGAGAAATCACTGTATTTACTAATTTAGCACCAAAACATCGCAATGTATTGAAACCATTGACTACAAAAGTGTTTACTACTAAAATTGACTATATAGAATTGCATAAACTAACACTGTTGGAAGTTAAATCCGTAAAAAGTTCAGTCTTGTGAAGATTTTTTTTTAAAAATCTGTGATCCTTGCCTGCTTTTCTGACAATTGCTGTTTCTCCGCTGCCAAGTCTCGCCATCTTTGCAGCATAATTTTGTCAGTCCCTGTCGCTTCTTGTTGTTGCTCGATGTGTGTCATTGTGGTTTCTAGAACCCTAACCCTATCCTTGTGCAACATTCGGAGAGGCTTGACAGTTGATGCCTGATCATCAGTTTTTGTCGCCATCGTTACTGATAAGAGCAACAATTTCTTCATCCGTTATTTCATACTGATCGTCTTCGTTCATCCAGCTTCCAACTTCTTACGAAGACGCATTCTCACACCGAGGGACACACTGTACTAAGGGTAGAATGCTTTCTTCGGTTTCATCTGTGCTTTTCCTTCCCATAATCTCATCCTTACCTTCGCCTAACAACTTCTTCCAAGACCTGGCAATTGTTGGAGCCCAACCACAGTCCATGCCCTTGCAACCCAAGAGGCAACTTCCTTTACATGGATGTGTTTCCATTTTTCAATCCTGTCTTGCCCTTATTCTATTTCTTCTATCATTGCCGACAATAGCTTCCTGCGATAGTTCCTTTTGAGCGTTTCCAAAACGCCGAGATCCATCGGTTGTCATACGGCGGTTACATTATGTGGAAGAAACATCGCCTTCATGTCCCCCTCTTGAAGCTCCTCTGCATCAGGGGGTGTCGGGGCATTAACTAGCAACAAAACTGCATTTCTGGGCAGGTCATTTTTTTTAAAAAAAAATTATCCATGGAAGGAACGAATTCCTTAGGGCTGGACTGTAGCACAGCTGGTAAATCATCAGCAGTACTAAGATCTACCAACCGAAAGGTGGCCAGTTTGAAGCCCGGTTGGGGGTGAGCGCTCGACCTCAAGCCCAGCTCACTGTTTACCTAAGCAGTTCGAAGCGTCCAGAGGAGGGTGACACAAAGGATCAAGGGTCTGGAGAACAAGCCCTATGAGGAGCAGCTTAAAGAGCTTGGCATGTTTAGCCTGCAGAAGAGAAGGCTGAGAGGAGACATGATAGCCATGTACAAATATGTGAGGGGAAGTCATAGGGAGGAGGGAGCAAGCTTGTTTTCTGCTGCCCTGCAGACTAGGACACGGAACAATGGCTTCAAACTACAGGAAAGGAGATTCCACCTGAACATCAGGAAGAACTTCCTCACAGTGAGGGCTGTTCGGCAGTGGAGGCTGGATGGCCATCTGTTGGGGGTGCTTTGAATGCGATTTCCTGCTTCTTGGCAGGGGGTTGGACTAGATGGCCCATGAGGTCTCTTCCAACTCTACTATTCTATGATTCTATGTATTGTGATCTGCCCTGAGTCCCCTCGGGGAGATAAGGTGGAATATAAATGAAGTGTTATCGTTATCATCATCATCATCATCATCATCTTTAAAAATTTCACTGGTCAGCAACACACTTTTTTGATTGTACTATTTTACAGGAAGAGCGTTTTTTGAAACTGTTTTAAAGGCTCTGGGATTTTTGGGCTTCCCAATCATTGCAAGGTCCATTTTGTGGTTTGCGGTAGCATTGCTGCACACTAAAATTGTCAGCCTCTCTTTGCTGTGCTTTTAGCCAGGGGCTGCTGCTTCAGTTCTGGCTGCAAGACTCCTACTGGGTAACACTTTGCAACTGAGGCCGGTCTTGTCACAATTCAACATCTGATCGCCCGTTAGGTTTTCAGTTTCAATAAATTCTTGAATTTTTTTTTCATGAATACCTCCGTTTCTTGATAATTTGATGACAGCTTCTCACCACAAACACTTAGCTGACGGATTCCATAACGTTTCTTCCACTTGTCGAGCCAACCAATGCTTGCTGTAAAATCTGGATCCCCTTCATTACATTCCTTTCGAAAACGCAACGCCTTTTGCTGTAAAATAGATCCTTTTTCTCTGGACTGCGTAAACCAAACATACAAAGCTTCACTAACGTTTTCATAGTTTCACTTTATCATCGTTTTCCTCTCTTTTAGCGCACCTTCCGTAACTTTGGGGGAACTCTATTCTTCCATCTCCAATCAATTCCCGTGAGCTAGTTTCAGAATAGGCTGAAGGAATCCCTCCCACTTGTCTCCTGATTGACAGTTGGGATGTATCTATTTGTTCTCTCTGTTTCTTTCTCTCATTCTGATTGGTTTTGTAGAATGGTGCATGCTTTTGCTTCAGATTTCTGACTTATATCTCAGTGTGTACTGTGTGTATTAAGACCTCTCTCTGCTTGTGTGTCAGGCTTGGAGTTTTTCCCTCTCTTTTAATCCCAAGAAGAGATGGAAATAGAGAGCAGCTCAGACCCAGTCCTTTACTATTTAGAAAGGGAGTTATTTAATTTTTTTTTGTAAATAAGCCTTTTGTAATTTTAAAGACTGGACTCTGCATCTTTGTTTCTGAAGTTCTTGATTTTTTACAGATCACTTCCTTGCTCTGTTCGTTGTGAGCTGAATGCTCAACTATCAGTTTCCTGATGGTATTTATAGGTTCTTTGCTTTTTGGAGGGTAGTCTTCCCTTACAAAATCCTGAGACTTCTTGGAAATATCATTCTGTCGACTGTCCCTTTGTTCAGCTCTAATTCCAATACCTGTCTAATTCTGCACACCTTTTACAGGGGAGCTGCAACTTCTTCACATACAAGAATTTAGGAAAGTGGCTGCAGATAATTTGGGATTTTCTAACATTTAGGATGAAATAAATATACAGAGTGTTTCAAAAAGATGCACTCAATTGGAAAGAGCTAGATTTCTGCAGATGTGAAACTACCATGAGTGACACTCTTACCACTTGAAGGAGAGGGGCAGAGTTTGATGGCTGCTCTATGCCTCTCCCTGTGCACAAAAACCTCAAGCCCCAATCATTCACAAGCACAGAACATAGAACACATGATATTAAATGTCACAATCTTGCAAATGAATGAGGCTGGGGGCTGTTTGTGTGCTGGGAGAGGCAGCGTAGAGAGAGAGAGCTGAGCCTTCAGACACGCAAAGACTAGCCTGCCTGGTTGGGAGGAAAAACAAGGTTGAATACCACACCAATCATAAGGTGTATAGCCGCCTATGCGTATCTGATGCTACGGGAAGTTTTTTTTTTTTTCATGATCCGTTCTCCGGCCCCTCTCTCCAGCCAATCTGCTTCCTCCCTCTATTTTCTTCTCACACAAACACTCAGAGAGATTGAGAGAGAGAGAGAGAGAGAGAGAGAGAGAGAGAGAGAGAGAGAGAGTGACTGACTTTGCCTTGACTCCAGTTATGGAAATCTTCCCACTTGAGTCTGAATTGGTGCTTATTATTATTATTATTATTATTATTATTATTATTATTATTTACTCTTATGTCATATATTTCTAACACAAGCCCTGCCTTGCGGACCCTCAGTGACTGTGACGATTTAGGCTAATACTACCTTTTGAAACAGAAATCCCCATCAGTGAGGGAGCCTTACCGAGAGAGTCCACAATCCCATTCATCTCCTCCATGATCTGCTTGTGCAAGGCTTTCTGGTCCGGATTCAGGAGAACCCACTCCTCCAGGGAGAAATCCACAGCCACGTCCTCAAAGGCGATTGGGCCCTGGCGGAAGAAGAAAAAATTCCCTCCTCACGTGAGAGATATCAAGAAAAATGATGACAAGAAATAATTTAAAGTAAACTTACATTCCTGCTGGTTGCTTGAAAGGGAAAGGGCGAAGGCCTCCATGCCACAAAGGTAAGCTTTGTAGAGACGACGCATTGGTCACAGGTAAGAACCATTTCTTAATTGATATATAGAATCAGAAATGGAATCAGGGTATGTTCCCCCTTTTATTGTGATGCCCACAACTGGACACAGTGTAATTTCAGGTGAGGTCTCCCCAAAGCAGAAAGAAGGTCGCCATGACTTCCCTGAATCTAGACACAATATTCCTTGGGATGCAGCCCAAAATCCCATTGTCTTTTCAGCTGCTGCATCACATTGTTGGCTCATGTTCCACTTGCAGTCCTCTAACACTCCAAGATCCCATCATATGAATGATTGTCAAGTCAGGTGTTGCCCCTCCTGTACCTGTGCATGGCATTTCTCTCCTGCCTAAGTGTACTACTCTACATATATTCTTGTTGACATTAAGTGGGTTAGTTTTGGCCCAGCTCTCCACCATGTTAAGGCCAGAATTTTGAATTCTGATCCTATCTTCTAGACTGTCAGCTATACCTGCTAATTTGGTGTCATCTGAAAACCTGATACGCATGTTGAGCAGTACTGGGCCCAGGACAGAACCCTGCGGCACTCCACCCTTTGTCGCTCAAACCATTACAAATCCACCGAACAGGAGTATTATCCAGCCCACTTTTTACTAGTTGTTTGTGAAACCATGGGAGGCCTTTCCAGAGGTCTTACTGAAAGCAAGATGTGCTACATCCACTGCATTTCCTTCATCTACCAAGCTTGTAGCTCTACTGAAAAGTACATTAGTCTGGCATGACTTGTTTTGGAGAAACTCATCTTGTCCTTCAGTGATTACAGCACTTTTCCCAAGTGATTCCAGATGGCCTTCTTCATGATCTGCTCCAACATTTTTCCTGTTATTTAGGTCAAGATAACGGGTGACTTCAATGCAAGGGTAGGATCTAGTTGAATAAATGTGTTGAGAGAAGAGGGCCTGGACAAAGATCCCTTCAACTCTCTCCTGACACCAGAAGCCCGACACTCTAAGGACCAACCGTGAAACCAAGCCGGAAAGTGCCTGACCAAAATGGCCACGCAGCTCAACCTGTCCCGGCTAAATGGACTTACTCAGTTTCCTGACTCTGGAGAATATACATTAGTCTCACCAAGGGGCTCTAGTGTCATAGACTATCTTCTGACTTCACTCTCCATAGCTAGCGACATTGATTCATTTGCTATAGACAATTCCTTGCTTAGTGATCATCTATCTCCCACTTCTCCTGGTTTTGGAGAGAAGCAGCACTTCCCCACCTGGACAAGCCTACCCACAATACACCAGGCTGAAGCGGAACGTTAAGACAAAAGGGGTGTGCCTGGATATCTTGAACTCTTAGGAAGTGTTGTCCATAGAAACTATGATCATTGAAATCCCAGATTTCGAGGAGGCATCACCGGGTTTGAATCCCTTATAAAACCTATCTTTTAAAAACTATACGATTGGCAAAGAATGCCGAGGCAACCCAGGGTCAGATCCAAAAATTGGTTCCTTAAAGAGTGCATAATAGCAAACAAACAGATCCGCTCCCTCTATAACTATTATTGATCCACATCAAACGATCTCCTCATAAACATTCGGGAGTCTAAACAGCTGCTCCAACTGCTTATGGGACAAGTCAAGATAACTGGATGGTCATTGTTAGGGGACCTTTTTGGTCCATTCTTGGAGACAGAGACAACTTTTGCCTCCTCCAGCCTGCTGGGACTTCTCCTGTTCCCAAAAATGAACAAAGAGGATTGACAGTGGTTCTGGGATTACTGCTGTTAGTTCAATACCCTTGGCTGTAGTTCACCTGGCCCTGGAGACTGGGATTCATCGAGAGTGGCCAGGTATTCCTGGACCACTTCTTTACCCATTTTGGGTTGCATTTCCCCAGTTGCTCCATCTTGCTCAGGTAGAATACCCATTTCCTTTTGGGAGATCATGTTCTAACTCTTGCCTATCCCCGGTTAGCATTCCACCACCTTCTCCAGGCACAGACCCTACTCTTGGCACATTTTTTCATCTGACCTCATTTTCTGAGTTAGACTTTTTCCCTACTTATGCTGATTAGTTGTTTACATTCCTTGGTGATCCCCCCCCCCTTTCCATTTCCTGTACATGTCCCTTTTCAATCATAGCTCCGTTGAAATTTCTTTGAACATCGATTCTGGTTTCTTTAGTTCTCTCTTCATTTTTTCCCTCCTTGTTGGCACGGTTTGCAATTGTACCTTCCGTATTTCACTTCTAAGGAAACACATTCCATCTTGTCTGTTTCAACAGATATTTGGCCATTAATCCTGAAACCAAAGGCACCCCGGCAGGCCCCGTCCTCCTCTCCCAGGAATCCTTCTGCTTACCTGACTCAGTCCCACTCCATCGCAAAGGGGGAGAAACGGCTGAGGATTCGGCAACAGCATCATTCCAGACCCTGGAGAGAGAGCAAGGGGTGGAAAGCTGGTCACAGAAACAGGCCTCAGAGGTGACCATTGCAGTCCTATAAAGAAACCGATGAGTTAGGGTTTAGGACTTTATCTCACAAGCAGTGCTGTGAGGATGTTCGAATGAAACTAGTATTGGGCTTGGTGGTTCAACTGACTAAAGTGATTCTTTGCCGTCTGTTTGTATTCCAGCTCAGTTTCAGGGCTCGGCTCAGCTTAGGGTCCCACCTGGGAAGACACTGAAGGCTGCGTTTTCAGTCCTATTGCAAGAAAGAAATCAAACTGAAGTTACACCTCTAGCAACTGAATGTGTACATATAACAATAACAATAATAATGATAATAATAATAATAATTTTATTTCTTACTCGCCTCTCCTTGCAGTTCGAGGGAGGTTACAACATAATTTTAAAAACACAAACATTGTCAAAATTCAACAAAGATATATATATAACTATAAAAGATCTACATTAAAACTGCCTTTCTATAAAATACATATTAAGTCCATAAAACATCACACAAAGGACATGAGTTTAAGATATATACCCATCTCAAGGCCAAATGATCCGGCATGTTCACCTTCTGAAGCTCAAACCGTGGGTGTGCAATCATCCCCCCAAAGCGGGATTTCCACTGGCACAAACCCCCAAAACTCCCAGAAGAGTTCCTTCTCACCCTGCAAGGCGGCAGCCCCGTCTCCTTCCCGCTTCAGCTCCTTCTGCCTGAGACTCTGGGTGGTGTCTGGTGGAGATTCCTCTGGTGCAGGGACTTCCATGGAGTTATTATGGGCCTGGAATAGCACAGAGTGTTCCAGAAGGAGTTTGGAAAAAGTTCAGAAATATCACAGTCCTATAGACCTTTTTGGAAAGAATAACTCTGAGATGGCAACCTAGTTTGGAACCAATGCCCCCCTCCCCCTCCCATCATTGTCTATGTTCTATCTTGAGCAGAGCATCAACCAAGCTGACGGTAGAGATGGAGGGGCAGAGCAGGTGGGGAGAGAGGCCGAGGGAGCAGGGCCTTGCTCATCCCCCACATCGGTCCCATCTTGGAAGAAAGGCAGGGTGTACGTTCAACCTGTCCATCAGCCCCCAGGTTAGTGAAACCCAGAGGGAATGCTCTCACCTGTCCTTCCTGCTCCTTGTCCTCGGCCCGACTCAGGAGGAAGCCTTCCGCCAGGGCCACCGCCTGGGAACAGGTCTCTGCCCCACACTCTCGGACCCAGCTCCCCATCTCTGGGGGCAGGATGCTCAGGAACTGCTCCAGGGTCACCAGGTCCAGCACCTCGGCCTTGGTGTGCTGCTCTGGCTTCAGCCACTGGCGGCACAGATCGTGGAGACGACTCCAAACCCCTCTGGGTCCTTCACCCTCTTGGTAGGAGGACTGCCTGAAGCGCTGGCGCTGTGTGTCCGAGCTGTCAAGGTCCACACTCAGGGACTCATGTCTGGTTCTTTCCCAGGATTCCCCACTGCCCCCAGGTCCTGCTTCAGGCCCACGTGAGTTGGGTCTCTCCATGTTGGAACCACTCTGGTGAAGAACCCAACCGTATCCAAGATGTTTTTCCTCCCTCTTCTTTCTTTCAAGGGAAAGAAATCCCTCCACAGGCTCTACTCCGAAATTCTCAGCCAAAAATCACATTTCCTCTGTGAAAGAAAGGCAGAAAGGTTGTGGGACCAGGCTTTTGAGCAATAGTAGCAGCAGAAATGACAACTATATGATCCAAGGTATAATGACAGACCGCGTTTGGACTTGAAATGTATATTTATAAAGGTTTGAATGTAATTTAATTTAAATGGAATTTTGAAATGTGATTGTAGTTGTTTGATATATGTGTTTCATATTGTAAGCAGAACCAACTGCTACAGACAAAAAACAAGCCAGCTGGGAAGCTGCATCAATTTCCTCTGAAAGATTTTACAATTGATGAAGAAATTAAAAAACCTATGATTCAGTGGGTGAAAAGTCTAGGCTGAGCAATAAGTCCACGAGAATGGGAAGAGCTCTGGTAAAAATGACTAAAATTTACAAGGAGTCACACAATTAAATAAAATTTCAACAAAATGATACATAGATGCTACATAACTCCAGAAAAACTCTCAAATACACACACACACATGATATGTTGGGACTTGCCCAAATTCTAACGAATTCTGAATAAAAATCCACACAGACATGGAAACTATTCTAGAGTACAAAATCCCATTAAAACCATAACTTTTTCTACTGGGAAACATCAAGAAAGACTCTTTCTTTATATGACAACAGAAGCAAGAACTGAATACGCAAAACTATGGAAACAACAAGACATGCCAACACCAGAAAACTGGATGACAAAAGGTTTTGAAATGGCCAAAGAGGACAAACTAACTTTAGCTGTACAACAAACAAATACACAGAAACTTCCAAGAAGAATGGAAGCCCTTCATTGAATTCACAAAGCAAAGGAAGATGGCCAAGCAGGATCTGTTGACTAAAATATTATTAATAGTATACAGTTACATTTTGTACTATTTCTGAACTCTTTATTCAAGAGACTTTGAATAATTGACCTATCAGCACTCTTTGATTAGAACACAAAAGGTTGCGAGCCTTGTTAATTAAGTATTTTAGAGCGACAACATATATATTAATACATATTTGTGTAGTGTTTAAATAAAAGAAGATAACAACGTAACATAGTGAATTCTTACCCACACAATCCTAATTTACAAACTAATGGAATTGATAGTTTAGATCTATATGGCAGTCCTTATGATATGAAATACATGCAAAGAACTGGAAAAGAAGGCGGGAAGGAGAGTGGATAGCGTGGGAAGGCAAAGTCCTGAGGACAAGAGTGCATTCGTTTCTGTCACAGAGGACATTTGGATCTTCCAAAACTTTAGACACTGTCTATAATACTAGGGCTTGGGTTAAAGAGATCGATGTAAAAGCTATAACAAAGACAAGGCTTCTCTTCCCCCCTCCACCCCCTTCCTTTTCCTCATGATACAGAAGACATTGATATAGTTCTTTTAAAAAATATAGACACCCCTTGTTATACAGCAGACGCATAATATTCAATATTCAAAACAATTCTACAATACATTTTTGCATCCACTGTTATTTTCACCCATATATATATATATTATCCCATACCACCGTGTGTCCCCCGTCCCCCCCAAAGCAATTTCTTTGATACCTCATCTGTCCCAAATTTCGTTTCCTCTTGTGGAGGTCATTCTCCATCCCTCCATCTCAGGCCAGGAAGGAAGGAGTGAGAGATGGAGACACACAAATAAAGTTGTTGCTGAGGTGTTCCTGCGAGTATCTTTGTAGATCTTAGGAAACTATTTCTTGATTTAAGGCATTGACATGCTGGCTGATATCCAAACAGGGGATGGGCCAGAGATGTCACTGCCTTGGTCCTTTCATTACAGGCTGCTACTTCCCCACAGATGTCAGATGGTGCCATAATAATCATCATAATAATAAATACCATTTCATTTCTAGACTGCCCTCTCTCCCCAGAGGGACTCAACAGTATCATTTCTCCAGTGGTGTGGGGCGCAGACATCCTGTGACGGTGCGGCATGTCTCATGAAGAGCCACGTCCACTGTTTGAACGTGGTGAGATGTCTTCCCCACTGGGCCTGTGAATTCAGCAGCAGAGGAGCCAAGCGCCTGTCTTTCCAGGGCCTGGTTGGGATCCCCAGGTTGTGCCAGTCAGCTTTTGTACCATGTGATTTCTACCACCCACTTTTGGCTTGAGAGTCAAGCAGGGCTTCTTGTTGATTGCTGTCTTGTATATTGTTCCTGTTTTGTATGGGATCTTTCTGTGAGCCACGCCGAGTCCCCTCTGGGGGAGATGGTGGCAGGATACAAATATTGTTGTTGTTGTTGTTGTTGTTGTTGTCCCTTTGTCTGCATGTCCTTCTGTTGTGAATGTCCATGCCAGCTGATCCCTGGGGGCCCCTCCCTTTCCGAGCGCCCTTCCTTCCTTCCTTCCTTCCTTCTCTTGGTCTGTTGACCTCCCTTCCCCAGTCCCTTGCTCTCTCTCTCTCTCTCTCTCTCTCTCTCTCTCTCTCTCTCTCTCTCTCTCTCTCTCTCTCTCTCTCTCTCTCCCCGCAGTCTTGAGGTGGAGGTGAAGGTGAGGCCTGCGGGGCCTGAGGGGAGGCCTTCTGGGAGTTGGAGTCCAAAACCCCGCCCCGGAGGGAGGCCCGGAGCTTGCCCAGGCCTGGCTGAGAGAGAGAGAGAGAGAGAGAGAGAGAGAGAGAGAGAGAGAGAGCGGTGGTGGCCTGTGTTCCCAGGGAGAGAACGAGAGAGGAAGGCCCGCCTGGGAGTGGGCCAGGCCCGGGCCCTCCTCGGCCTCCCCTCCCTCCCTCCCTCCCTCCCTTGGGCCTTGGCTCCTCTTGGGCCCTCGGGAGGAGGCCTGGCAACGAGACTCACCAGGACTGACGAGGCGGAGGACGAGGCCGCAGGCTCGGGCTCGGAGAGAAGGAAGGAAGGAAGGAAGGAAGGAAGGAAGGAAGGAAGGAAGGAAGGAAGGAAGAAGGCAGGCCCCGCCCCTCCCCGCCCCTCCCCCCTCGCTCCCGGCTCAGGCCTCGGCCTTCCCAACGGTCACTCAGCCCGTCACATGACCCGCGGGCGGGAAGGCCAGGGCGAGGCTGCCCGGAGACTGGTGACGCGGAGAGACCAGGCCGATCCCCATTGGCCCATTTCTGGAAGGACCCTTCACGGCCCAAGGGCGAGGGGAGGGGAGGGGGCGTTCCTGCCCGGAGACCGATGACGCGCGAGAGGAAGGCGGGTTCCCATTGGCGGACCGTGAAGCGAAGGGGGGAAGGCGGGGGGGGGGGGGGAGAAGCGCCTAGTTCCCTCAGGCGAAGCCCCGCCTTCCACCCTTTCCTGTGAGCGCCCTTCGAGGAAGAGGGAGGAGGAGGAGGAGGAGGAGGAGGCCTTTCGGGAGAGAGAGAGAGAGAGAGAGGAGCAGGTCAGGGGCAGCTGGGTGAGGGTTCGGGGTCCCTGCTGACGGGCCTCCCTTCCCCGTCCGGCCTTGGTCTGTCTGTCTGTCCCGGGGAGGCTGCGGCCTGCTCGGCCCTCCAGGCCCTCTGCGCATGCGCCTTCCAAAACGGGGCAGCCAGGTTGCTGACACCCCCCCCCCCCCTCCACTGACTGACAGCCTGTCACTGGGCACAAGTCAAAGGGCTGGTGATGGCCTTTCAAGCCCTGGATGGTTCAGGTCCAGACTGTTTGGCTGATCCCATCTCATGGGCTACGCTTTTGGGATGTTGTGTTTTAGAGGCACTGATGTATTAATTCCTTGGGATTGGAATGCATTTGATTGTATATTGTTGGGATTGGTCCCCAGAGAAACCACCCCAAGTCCCCTCGCAGAGATGGCGCGGGATACAAAAATAAAGTTGTTGTTATTATTATTATTTGAAACATAACAAGATGAGTCCACAGCAGACACTCTGCTGGCTGTCTTGGATCACACCTCGGACACTTCCCCAATGTCTAGGACTGTGTGATGTATCGGCGAGTAATGCGTGCCTCTCCCAATAAGGTGGCCTTCTGCAGCTGGCAGAGGGTAATTTTGTCAGCGCCGATTGTGTTTAAGTGCAGGCCAAGGTTTTTAGCCACTGCACCCACTGGGACCACCTTGACTGGCTTGTGCCAGAGTCCTTGTAATTCGATCTTTAAATTATCATGTCAGCTTTTCTAGTTGTTTCTCCTCAATCCTGCTGTCACCTGGGATGACAATATTGACAGTCCATACTTTTTTTTAACACGATCGTGAGGTCAGGGGTCTTGTGCTCCAAAACCCTGTCTGTCTGAATTCGGAAGTCCCAGACTAGCTTGACATGTTCATTCTCTGTAACGTTTTCGGGCTTGTGATTCCACCAGTTCTTTGTTGCAGGCAGATGGTATTTGTGGCACAAGTTCCAATTAATCATCTGAGCAACGGTGTTCTGCCTCTGCTTGTAGTCTGTCTGTGCAATCTTTCTGCAGCAGCTGAGGGTGTGATCTATTGTTTCATCTGTTTATTATTATTATTATTATTATTATTATTATGGAGCTCCTGATCTGCTGAACTGCTGTTGTTGCTGCTTTTCCCTTTTTGACGGCTATGTCCTTTTTTGGAAATGGCAACAGACGCATAACCCGGACCCTTCCCTCGGCAGAGAGGGCTGTCCTGCGAAAGGAGGGCGTCTGCAGGGAGGGATTGGCGGAGGCCGTGGAGAAGAAGCTCCAGGCCGAAGTGGAGAAGGACCAGCAGGTGCCAAAAGGTGAGGCAGACGTGGGAGTAGTTTGGGTATCTTTAGCTGAGAGGGAAAGAAAGGCCGAGGGGACAGGAGAGCCAATATGGGGAAGGATGTCCCACTGAGGAGAAAAGGGCAAGTTTTTCCTGCTACTCTGGAGACTAAAATGGAAAGCAGTTGATTCACATTGTGGGAAAAAAGCTTCCAACTAAACATTGGGAAGCATTTCTGGATGGCAAGAGCAGTTCAGCCATGGAAGCCTGGTCCCTTCTCAGGAGCCTCCCTTCCCAAGCCCTGGCCTTCCACTTCCGGGGACTCCATGTCCCAGAATCCCTGATCTTGGGCCAAGGCAGCTGAGGCTTCTGGGTGCTAAAGTCCAAGAAATCCCAGAGGAATAGAGTTTGGGAATCCCTGCTCAAGAGAGTGGAGGGAATAATGATAATAATAGTAATAGTAATAACTTTATTTCTAACCCTCCCTCTCTCCCCAAAGGGAATGGCTCTCTTGGACTACAACGCCCAGAAACCCTCCTGGCATGAGGGTTGGAGGAACCTGGGAGTTCTATCCCAAGACAAATATCTCCCAAGTCCTTGAGGAGGAGGCGGGGGAGGGGGAGGCGGCAGCCTTGGCCTAGGACTGAGACACGAGGAATCCCCGAAGCCAGAGGGTTGGGAGAGACCCCAAGGGCCACCCAGCCCCACCCCCTTCTGCCAGGCAGGGAAACACAATCCAAATCCTCCCCCAAAGACTCTAAAATCAATGTGTTGTCAAAGGCTTTCATGGCCGGGATCACAGGGTTGTTGTATGTCTTTCGGGCTGTGTGGCCATGTTCCAGAAGCATTCTCTCCTGACATTTCGCCCACATCTATGGCAGGCATCCTCAGAGGTTAAAATCAGTAAATAAAAATCAACACTCAAAAAATGAGAATTGCAGGCATGAAACAATGGGTCAGCTAACACCTCCCAACAAAGGATTCCCCCAGGCAGAAAGCAGGCAGGCTTTAAAAATGAAATTCAGTGTCAATCAAGGTGGCCAGCTGCAACATTCACACTTGCCTCGGGCAGACAAGAGTTCTTTCTCCCACCCTTGTCATTACACAGATATATAAACCCCACGTGCCTAGTTTCCAACAGACCTCCATTATGAAAACGGGTGCCTTTTGGGAGATTGGAATGGAGTGATTTCACCAAAGAAAGACAAACTCTCGGGGAGGGGGATGCAAAGAATATACTGTATATACGCAAGTATAAGCCTCTCCTCCTTTCCCGTGCAGCGCACGCCTTCCTCTCCTCGGCACTCGTCTTTCCCACTTTTCTTTATTCGTATACACACTGCATTTCCCCCAAAATGTATAGTTAAAATAAACTATGGTGATTATTGGAAGAATATATAAGCACATTTACATTGAAGAAGCTTAGAATAATAATTTAATCACAGTTGGAAAGTCTTAAATTGCAGTTGTATGTAAATATTCAAAAACATTTAACCTTCTGATGCCTCCATTAATTTTATTGCTATCTATTTTTATTTTGAAATGTACCAGTACCTGCTGCATTTCCCACCCCGTCTTATACTTAAGTCAATAGTTTTTCCCAGTTTTTTGTGTTAAATTAGGTGCCTCGGCTTTTACTCGAGTATATACAGTACACAATTTTCAGAAAGACAAAATACTTTCTCTAGAATGGAAAAGATATGGATATCTGCCAAACTCAAAACCTGTTCAAAAGACAGAACTCCTACCCAAAACTATCTCAGATCATAATCCAGTGACTCTAGTAATTAAAAAGAAAGTAAAAAATGGCCCTTCCCCATTTCGGCCTATTTCGGCACATGTTGCACTTTGCCTGGGTTCTATGAATTAGACTCCAGTGTTAATATTGTATGTTTTATGTTGATTTAACGATTGTTTTTACTGTAATTGATGTTTTTATTGGATAACTGTTTTATTGCTGTGTTTTGATATTTGATTGTTTTATCGGGCAAGGCCCCATGTAAGCCGCCCCGAGTCCCTTCGGGGAGATGGGGCGGGGTATAAAAATAAAGTTATTATTATTATTATTAAAAACACTTAGATGGCAGCTGAATGAATCACTACTGCAAAAGGAGGACGTAATTGAGAATTTGAAAGAAAAACTGAAAGAATATTTGGAACTTAATTTAAATCAAGTTACAGATATTCAAACAGTATGGGATGCCAGTACAGCTTATATTAGAGGATACTTTATAAAATGCAACACTGAAATGAGAAAGAATAGACAGAAATATTTTCAGATAATTTCAGATGATATTAAAAAAAGAAGAGGAGTTAAAGAAAAATCCTTTGAATTCAAACATTCTAACTCAGATAAAACTCCTACAAAAGCAATTATTGTGTTACTAGTTAATGAATTGGAAACTAAAATAAAGAATGCAAAAAAAAAATATTTTGAATCAGCTAACAAACCAAGGAAATAGTTAGCATATACGTTGAGGAAAGAAAGCCCAAAAATGTAATTGTCAATTCTTTATTTATGTATTTATTTATTTATGACATTTCTACCTGCCTTTCTCTACCCTGAAGGGGACTTACTGTTAAGATACAACATGACGATAAAATATTAATAGATGATATCAATATTCAACAGGCTTTAAAACATTATTACATTAATTTATATAAGGCTGACCACATATCTCTACAAGACATTGAGAATAATTTAATTCAGCGAAAGATGCCAAAAATAAATGTTCACAGTTCACAGCCTGTTATGCCTTCAGCTTTGCTGCATTGTTGGATTTTAATCAGTAGAGTTGGATTTTATTTTGTGCAGAGTATCTTTGCGCACCGTCCCCTTTGGACCTGAGGAGGGATTGTTTGTTGTTGGGCAAGTGTTAAAGTATTTGTCACCAAGCAATGGGCTCACCCTCTTCCCCTGGGTTTGTTACAGCACGAGACTTGTTTTTCATGTTCCATGAGATCTTTCTCTGTTCAACTCCTGAAGAGATTTTCCCCTCATTTGTCTGCAGGTAACTTCTGAAAAAGCTCTGCAAAGAATACATTGTGAGAGCTTTGCCCAAGGAGTGCTCTAAGTCTAAAGGGACTTCAAAATACACAGCAATGACAACAAGAAAAAATAAGTAGTAAAAATATATTTCAAGTTACAAACCTATGCAGTTAAGAGGAGGAAATAAGATTGTGCTGAAAAAAGAGAGGCTTGGGAAAGCGAGCAGAAGGCTACAGCAATACAAAGACTGTGCTGCTCAGGAGGTTATATCTGTGAACCCCTGGCATAATATTTGAATTATAAATATAAAAGAATGGCAAGTCCTCTACCTCTCTATCCTAGATCACACACAGGGGAGAAGTTACATCAGTGTTTGGAATGTGGGAAACAATTTGATTGGAAAAGTTCTCTTACTAGACATGAAAGGACCCACACAGGGGAGAAGCCATATGAATGTGTGGAATGTGGAAAGAGCTTCAGTCAGAGTGACAGTCTACGTTCCCATCAAAGGACCCACACAGGGGAGAAGCCATATAAATGCATAGAATGTGGAAAGAGTTTCAGTCAGAGTGGACATCTACGTTCCCATCAAAGGACCCACACAGGGGAGAAGCCACATAAATGCATGGAATGTGGAGAAAGCTTCAGTCACAGTGGCAGTCTACGTTCCCATCAAAAGACCCACACAGGGGAGAAGCCACATAAATGCGTAGAATGCGGAAAGAGCTTCAGTCACAGTGGCAATCTACGTTCCCATCAAAGGACCCACACAGGGGAGAAGCCATATAAATGCATGGAATGTGGAAAGAGTTTCAGTCAGAGTGGACATCTACGTTCTCATCAAAGGACCCACACAGGGGAGAAGCCACATAAATGCATGAAATGTGGAGAAAGCTTCAGTCACAGTGGCAGTCTACGTTCCCATCAAAAGACCCACACAGGGGAGAAGCCACATAAATGCGTAGAATGCGGAAAGAGCTTCAGTCACAGTGGCAATCTACGTTCCCATCAAAGGACCCACACAGGGGAGAAGCCATATAAATGCATAGAATGTGGAAAGAGCTTCAGTCAGAGTGACAAGCTACGTTCCCATCAAAGGACCCACACAGGGGAGAAGCCATATAAATGCATAGAATGTGGAAAGAGCTTCAGTCAGAGTGACAGTCTACGTTCCCATCAAAGGACCCACACAGGGGAGAAGCCATATAAATGCATAGAATGTGGAAAGAGCTTCAGTCAGAGTGACAGTCTACGTTCCCATCAAAGGACCCACACAGGGGAGAAGCCATATAAATGCATAGAATGTGGAAAGAGCTTCAGTCAGAGTGACAGTCTACGTTCCCATCAAAGGACCCACACAGGGGAGAAGCCATATAAATGCATAGAATGTGGAAAGAGTTTCAGTCAGAGTGGACATCTACGTTCCCATCAAAGGACCCACACAGGGGAGAAGCCACATAAATGCATGAAATGTGGAGAAAGCCTCAGTCAGAGTGACAGTCTACGTTCCCATCAAAGGACCCACACAGAGGAGAAGTCACCTTAATGCACGGAATAGGAACAGAGCTTTAGAAAAAGTTCAGCATACAGTAGACATCACAGAACTCATGTACCTCTAGAGGAGACGGGCCTTTGAGTTTCCGAATCTATAAAAACACATTGGAAGGAAAGAGGAAGGCCAGCACCTTGCTCTCTCTCCACCATGAATCGGAGTTTGTGTGGCCTTGGTTGACGGCTACTGGGAGCAGGTGTCACTCAGAATGGCAGCAAGCTTGGAAGGGGTTCACCTAACCTCCTCCGCAAAGAGACCCATCGCAGGCTTCTAGGATGATGTGTGAAGGTTTGCTGAAATGAGCAGCAGCAGAGATCTCTGGATTAAAGGGTTCTGAAAAAGAATAGCTCTTTGGTTGCAGATAACGTCATATCTTCATACTCCTGCCTTATTTCTTGGCTCTTCTGCATTCAATGGCATCAATTGTTTCCCATGCATGTGTACTGTATGTACTGTGATCTGTCCTGAGTCCCTTGGTTGAAATTTTGGGTGCTAGCCCTGTACTTTTAACCCTTTTCTGGACTTTGTTGTATCCTGAATCATTGACTCTAAATTCTGGACTGACGTCTAGGTTTCGTATATGGACTTGGACTTTGTTTGTATCCCTGACTTTCTGGCTTGACTTTGGGACTCTAAATTCGGTTTGTACTCTTGATTTCTTGGTTGTTGTTTTATCAACTCAGCTGAATGAACTCCTGGCATGTGACTGTTGGGACTGTGACCTTGGTTCTTGTTAATTTTCACTCCTGACCTGTATCTGCAGTACTCAACTTGTCCGCAATAATTGGACTCTTGACCTGCACTTGTATTCATTGTTCCTTCAAATGTGTTGCTCCAATTATTTTAGCTCAGTGGCTCCCAACCTTTTTTTAACTAGGGATCATTTGTCAAGGGACCACTCTCCAAAATTAGTACCAGAAGGGTTATAAATCAGTTTTTGGTCAACTTTAGATTTGGTTTGGTTATTTGGAGTGATGATTCAGAAAATTGCATTGGATAGACCACGTCAGCTCTCATTCCTGATATGCCATCCAGTTAGTCGTCATCTGCTCGCCCACAGAAAACCATATTTAATAATCCTCAGGACTATAAGAGGGTTTCGCAAGACCAGTCACTCTCATTGTAATGGTGTAGTAACTGTGAGGCTGTGAACCCTATTTTAGTTCTTGCGGATCACTGGTGGTCCATGGACCCCAGGTTGGGAACCACTGTTTTAGCTGGACTGAAGACTTTAGTTTTCCTATAAAATAATATGGTCTTGGCTTGTCTTGTGTTTGTTTAATAAACCTCAGACTTTATACCGAGAGAGCCCTGGAACATGAGACCATCAGCCTTGCTTTGTGTGTACTTATCCCTGTGTAGAGTGAAACCCTTTCTGGATATGAGACTGTTCAATCCCCACCTTTGGCAAAGGGTCCATTAGGACACACAGTATCCTTCCCCAACTGCAGAGAATGGAAGACAAAAAATGACTACAACGACTGATGAAGATTCATGAATCCGTTGAGATGGACATATTAACTACATTCATGAAGTATAGAACCGCATTGAAAGGAAATAAGAGTAAATAGAGATACAAATCATATAGTGAGTGAGTTTTGTAAATTAGCGTTTGATGTCAGTTAGTTTTGTTCTTATTGTCCAAGGTGTGTGTCCTTGTTCCCTTTATATTTGTTAAATAGTCCTTTTTTTAAAAAAATGTACCAAAATTATTATTTGTATAAAATATTGTTTTTAAATACCAAAATTGTAATTTGTGTAAACATGCTTTGATTTGTTTTTCTTCTTTAGTCTTTGAATAAATATTGTTTTTTAAAAACGAGTGTGATACAGCAGCTTTGAAAAGCCAGTGTGATTTTAGGCTGTACCAACGGGAGGGTGATGTCTAGATCTGGGTAAGTTTTAGTCAACTCTCTTCTACGCTTTGATCAGACCTGATCTGGAATAACCTTGTGTCCAGTTCTGGGCAGCACCATTCAAGCAAGATTTTGAGATGTCTCCAGAGAAGGGCTCTAGGAAATGGCCGAGGGTGATGGGTGTGTTTAGTTCAGAGGGGAAAAAAGGCCAAGGGGACAAGAGAGCCAATATTTGGAAGGATGTCCCTTTGAAAAGAAATTGGCAAGTTTTTCCTGCTTCTCTGGAGACTAAAATACAAAGCAACTGATTCACATTGCCTCACTTGCGTTGCAGACAATTTTATGGTCCAGAAGGTAGAAGAGGCAACAAGGGGATAGGCTACTCTTGATCTAATCTTAACAAATGTGGAAGACCTGATCAATACAGTCGAAGTGGTTGGATCCTTAGGGGCAAGTGACCATGTGCTCCTGCAGTTTACCATACAAAGGAAGGCTGAAACTAAAACAAGTCAAACACGCATTCTGGACTTTAAGAGAGCTGACTTCCAAAAAATGAAGGAATTACTGAGCGGCATTCCATGGACGCCAATATTAAAAGACAAGGGAGTTAAGGATAGATGAGAGTTTTTAAAAAGTGAAATACTCAAGGCGCAAATGCAAACAGTGCCAACAAAGAAAAAAAATAAAACAAGTGCGAAGAAGCCAGAATGGATGTCCAAAGAACTTCTAACCGGGCTAAGACTCACAAGAGACATGCACAAGAAGTGGAAAAGGGGAGAAATCACCAAAGAAGAATTCAAACGTATAGCCAACTCCTGTAGGGAAAAGGTTCGCAAGGCTAAAGCGCAAAATGAGCTCAGACTTGCCAGGGACATAAAAAACAACCACAAAAGGCTTTTTTGCTTACGTTGGTAGAAAAAGGAAGAACAAGGAGGCAATAGGGCCACTGCAAAGAGAAGATGGGGTGATGGTGACAGGGGACAGGGAAAAGGCAGAACTGCTTAATGCCTTCTTTGCCTCAGACTTCTCACAAAAAGAAAGCCATCTTCAACCCCAGCAACATGGAATGGACGAAGGATTGGGGGAAATCCAACCCCAAATAGGGAAACAAGTTGTCCAGGAACACCTGGCCTCTCTAAACGAATTCAAGTCCCCAGGGCCAGATCAGCTACATCCAAGAGTATTGAAGGAATTAGCGGAAGTTATTTCAGAACCACTGGCAATTATCTTCGAGAGTTCTTGGAGAACGGGAGAAGTCCCAGCAGATTGGAGGAGGGCGAATGTGGTCCCTATCTTCAAGAAGGGAAAAAAGAACGACCCAAACAATTACCGACCGGTCAGCCTCACGTTGATACCAGGCAAGATCCTGGAAAAGATCGCTAAGGAAGTGGTCTGTGAACATTTAGAAACAAATGCTGTCATTGCTAATAGTCAACACGGATTTATCAAAAACAAATCATGCCAGACTAATCTGATCTCTTTTTTCGATAGAGTTACAAGCTGGAATGCCGTGGATGTAGCATATCTGGATTTCAGTAAGGCCTTCGACAAGGTCCCCCACGACCTTCTGGCAAACAAGCTAGTAAAATGTGGGCTAGACAAAACTACGGTTAGGTGGATCTGTAATTGGCTCAGCGAACGAACCCAAAGGGTGCTCACCAATGCGTCGTCTTCATCATGGAAAGAAGTGACGAGTGGAGTGCCGCAGGGCTCTGTCCTGGGCCCGGTTCTGTTTAACATCTTTATTAACAACTTAGACGAAGGGTTAGAAGGCACGATCATCAAGTTTGCAGACGACACCAAACTGGGAGGGATAGCCAACACTCCAGAAGACAGGAGCAGAATTCAAAACGATCTTAACAGATTAGAGAGATGGCCCAAAACTAACAAAATGAAGTTCAACAGGGACAAATGCAAGATACTCCACTTAGGCAGAAAAAATGGAATGCATAGATACAGAATGGGGGACGCCTGGCTCGACAGCAGTACGTGTGAAAAAGACCTTGGAGTCCTCGTGGACAACAAGTTAAACATGAGCCAACAATGTGATGTGGCAGCTAAAAAAGCCAATGGGATTCTGGCCTGCATCAATAGGGGAATAGCGTCTAGATCCAGGGAAGTCCTGCTCCCCCTTATTCTATTCTGCCTTGGTCAGACCACACCTGGAATCACACTGTGTCCAATTCTGGGCACTGCAATTGAAGGGAGATGTTGACAAGCTGGAAAGCGTCCAGAGGAGGGCAACTAAAATGATTAAATGTCTGCAGAACAAGCCCTATGAGGAGCGGCTTAAAGAGCTATGTAAGTTTAGCCTGCAGAAGAGAAGGCTAAGAGGAGACATGATAGCCATGTACCAATATCTGAGGGGAAGTCATTGGGAGGAGGGAGCAAGAGTGCTTTCTGCTGCCCTGCAGACTAGGACGCAGAACAATGGCTTCAAACTGCAGGAAAGGAGATTTCACCTGAACATCAGGAGCTGTGGAACTCTCTGCCCCAGAGTGTGGGGGAGGCTCCTTTGGAGGCTTTTAAGCAGAGGCTGGATGGCCATCTGTTGGGGGTGCTTTGAATGTCATTTTCCTGCTTCTTGGCAGAATGGGGTTGGACTGGACTTCCATTTCTATGATTCTATGATTCTATGAGGGTGAACTACAGTTCCCAAAGTCATGGGTCAGTTCCCTCCACCCAAACCCAATCAGTATTCAAAGTTGGCCATGCTGGGTATGTGTGCCAAGTTTGGTATAGAACAGTCATTGGTTGGGTTCACAGTGCTCTCTGGATGCAGGGTGAACTACAACTCCCACCCTGGTGCCAGGTTAGGTCCAGATCTGTTACTGGTGGGATTCAGAGTGCTCCCTAGATGAGGGGTGAACTACAACTTCTACTATGATTTATCAGTCCCCCCCCCCCCAAAAAAAAATCCCTCCATTACATTCTGTTGGGCATGTGGGGTCTGTGTGTCATGTTTGGTCCAGATCTGTCGGTGGGGTCACAGAACCCCCACTGAGAGAGCACTGTGGGTGAACCATAACTCCCAACCTCTAAGGCCAGTCCCCTCCACACCCACTGGTATTCCAGATTAGGCATGTCAGGTCGGTGTGCCAAGACCTGTTGTATGGAGTCAGCTGATCAGTTCTGGTCTGTTTAGGGAAGGGTTATGGAAGAGGCAGTGAATCATAGAATCATAGAATCATAGAATAGTAGAGTTGGAAGAGACCTCAAGGGCCATCTAGTCCAACCCCCCGCTTAAGAAGCAGGAAATCGCATTCAAAGCACCCCCGACAGATGGCCATCCAGCCTCTGCTTAAAAGCCTCCAAGGAAGGAGCCTCCACCACGGCCTGGGGGAGAGAGTTCCACTGCCGAACAGCCCTCACAGTGAGGAAGTTCTTCCTGATGTTCAGGTGGAATCTCCTTTCCTGTAGTTTGAAGCCATTGTTCCGTGTCCTAGTCTGCAGGGCAGCAGAAAATAAGCTTGCTCCCTCCTCCCTATGACTTCCCCTCACATATTTGTACATGGCTATCATGTCTCCTCTCAGCCTTCTCTTCTGCAGGCTAAACATGCCCAGCTCTTTAAGCCTCTCCTCATAGGGCTTGTTCTCCAGACCCTTAATCATTTTAGTCGCCCTCCTCTGGACGCTTTCCAGCTTGTCAGCATCTCCCTTCATCTGCGGTGCCCAAAACTGGACACAGTATTCTAGGTGTGGTCTGACCAAGGCAGAATAGAGGGGGAGCAGGACTTCCCTGGATCTAGACGTTATTCCCCTATTGATGCAGGCCAAAATCCCATTGGCTTTTTTAGCTGCCGCATCACATTGTAGGCTCATGTTTAACTTGTTGTCCACGAGGACTCCAAGGTCTTTTTCGCACACACTGCTGTCAAGCCAGGCGTCCCCCATTCTGTATCTTTGATTTCCATTTTTTCTGCCGAAGTGAAGTATCTTGCATTTGTCCCTGTTGAACTTCATTTTGTTAGTTTCGGCCCATCTCTCTAGTCTGTCAAGATCGTTTTGAATTCTGCTCCTGTCTTCTGGAGTGTTAGCTATCCCTCCGAGTTTGGTGTCATCTGCAAACTTGATGATCGTGCCTTCTAACCCTTCGTCTAAGTCGTTAATAAAGATGTTGAACAGAACCGGGCCCAGGACGGAGCCCTGCGGCACTCCACTTGTCACTTCTTTCCATGATGAAGACGACGCATTGGTGAGCACCCTTTGGGTTCGTTCGCTTAGCCAGTTACAGATCCACCTAACCGTAGTTTTGTCTAGCCCACATTTTACTAGTTTGTTTGCCAGAAGGTCGTGGGGGACTTTGTCGAAGGCCTTACTGAAATCTAGATATGCTACATCCACGGCATTCCCTGTATCGACCCAACTCGTAACTCTATCGAAAAAAGAGATCAGATTAGTCTGGCATGACTTGTTTTTGGTAAATCCGTGTTGACTATTAGCAATGACCGCATTTGTTTCTAAGTGTTTGCAGACCACTTCCTTAATGATCTTTTCCAGAATCTTGCCTGGTATTGATGTGAGGCTGACCGGACGGTAATTGTTTGGGTCGTTCTTTTTTCCCTTCTTGAAGATAGGGACCACATTCGCCCTCCTCCAATCTGCTGGGACTTCTCCTGTTCTCCAAGAACTCTCGAAGATGATTGCCAGTGGTTCTGAAATAACTTCCGCTAGTTCCTTCAATACTCTTGGGTGTAGCTGATCTGGTCCTGGGGACTTGAATTCGTTTAGAGAGGCCAGGTGTTCCTGGACAACTTGTTTCCCTATTTGGGGTTGGATTTCCCCCAATCCTTCGTCCATTCCATGTTGCTGAGGTTGAAGATGGCTTTCTTTTTGTGAGAAGACCGAGGCAAAGAAGGCATTAAGCAGTTCTGCCTTTTCCCTATCCCCTGTCACCATCACCCCATCTACTCCTTGCAGTGGCCCTATCGCCTCCTTTTTCTTCCTTTTTCTACCAACATAAGCAAAAAAACCTTTTTTGTTGTTTTTTATGTCCCTGGCAAGCCTGAGCTCATTTTGCGCTTTAGCCTTGCGAACCTTTTCCCTACAGGAGTTGGCTATACGTTTGAATTCTTCTTTGGTGATTTCTCCCCTTTTCCACTTCTTGTGCATGTCACTTTTGAGCTTTAGCTCAGTTAGAAGTTCTTTGGACATCCATTCTGGCTTCTTTGCACTTGTCTTATTTTTCTTCTTTGTTGGCACTGTTTGCATTTGCGCCTTGAGTATTTCACTTTTGAAAAACTCCCATCCATCCTTAACTCCCTTGTTTTTTAATATCGGCGTCCATGGAATGCCGCTCAGTAATTCCTTCATTTTTTGGAAGTCAGCTCTCTTAAAGTCCAGAATGCGTGTTTGACTTGTCTTAGTTTCAGCATTCCTTTGTATTGCAAACTGCAGGAGCACATGGTCACTTGCCCCTAAGGATCCAACCACTTCAACTGTATTGATCAGGTCTTCCACATTTGTTAAGATTAGATCAAGAGTTGCTGATCCCCTTGTTGCCTCTTCTACCTTCTGGACCATAAAATTATCTGCAAGGCAAGTGAGGAATTTGTTGGACTTTGTACTCTTGGCTGAGTTTGTTTTCCAGCAGATATCGGGATAATTGAAATCGCCCATGACTACTATATCTCTTCTTTGTGCCTGTTTGGTCAGCTGTTGACAGAAGGCTTCATCAAGTCCTTCATCCTGACTCGGAGGTCTGTAGTAGACACCCACGACAAGATCTTTTTGAGTCCCGGTTCCCTTGATTCTTATCCAGATGCTTTCAAGCTGGTTTCCCGGATTACAGTCTTGCATTTCTTCTGCAACGTAACTGTTTTTGACATATAAAGCTACTCCCCCTCCTCTCCCCTTTGTTCTATTTATGTGAAAGAGGTTATAGCCCTCAATGGTTAAATTCCAGTGATGGGAGTCATCCCACCAGGTTTCAGTGATGCCTATGACATCGTATGTGTGGTGCTGTGCTAGGAGTTGGAGTTCGTCTTGCTTATTTCCCATGCTCTGAGCATTAGTGTAAAGACATGTAAGCCCCTGTGACCTCCCCTCGAACTGTTTATTTGGGATTATTGTGCTCTCTGTACTTGGTCCTTGCTGTGTTTGTGCAGCCCTCCGTTTAGCCTTACGGCGGTTCCCTGTGGTCGTGGGTAATATAGTGTTCGCCAGGCTGTTGTTCCCCTCCCCCAGTGGATTTAGTTTAAAGTGCGCCTGATGAGGTTTGTGAGTCTGTGTGCAAAAAGATGTTTTCCTACTTGTGTGAGATGCACCCCATCGCTTGCCAGTAGTCCATCCTCTTGGAAGAGTAGACCATGGTCAAGGAAGCCAAAATGCTCCTCTTGACACCATTTTCTGAGCCAGTTATTGACCTGTACTATTTTTCCGGCCCTTGTAGAGCCATGTCCTACAACGGGGAGGAGGGATGAAAAGATCACATGTACATTATACAGTTTTAGCTTTGTTCCCAGAGCTCGAAAATCATTTGTGATCTTTTGAAAAGTATGCCTAGCGGTGTCATTGGTACCTACATGAATCAACATAAGGTGGGGAGGGTGATGGGGCTTTAGGAGCCTGCTGAGCCTCTGAGTGATATGGGTGGGATCGTGCACATTCCACAGCAATGGAAAGAGTAAGAAACACTGAGGTGTCTGTGGTGGAGGGAACACATCAAATCTAGGGTGAAATTGTCCCCATAGAAAAGCATTCCCTTGGATGGTGGGCAGAATGGTGTTTGTGGAGGACGTGGTTCACGGCGCTCTCTCTAGCCTGCAATGCCATGAGAGGGAGGGAGGTTGTGGGTGTGCGTGAAAATGGGAGCCTGTCTGTGGAAGTGGGAGACATACACATAGAACCGCTCTGAGTCCCCCTGCGGAGACAGATGTGGTATAAAAACAAAGTTTTAATGTATTATTATTTCATAATTTCACTTTTATTATGGATATAGAAGAAGAAGAAGACATAGGTATAGAGACTAGCTTAGGTACCTGGCGATGCCTGGGTTAGGACATTTGTGGTGCTACTTATTAGAAAAAGCCTGCCTTTCCTTTCCTTTTCTATGTATGCTCCAGATGGGAAATTCATGATATGGGTGAACTACAATTCCCAAAATTGGGGGTCAGTCCTCCCCAAAGCCTGCCAGTTTTAAAAGATAGTCACGTTGGGCCTGTGCACCAATTTTGGTCTGGATCCATCGCCGGCTGGGTTCAGTAATCTCTGGATGTGAGTGAACTACAAATCCCGGATTCCTAGGTCAATCACCCCAAACTGCCATCAGTATTTAAAGTTGGATATGTTGGGTCTGTGTGCCATCGTAGGCTGGGTTCACAGTGGTTTTTGGATGTAGAGAACTACAACTCCCCAAATCAAGGTCAATTCCCCCCAAAACCCCTGTCCAGTTTGTTGGTAATTAATGTCGCACTGCAGACACTGTTGCGATGACTTCTGCACCTTCCGTCATGGGGTGGAATGTGGAACTGATAATAATAACAACCACAACAACAACCATAACTTCATTCTTCTTTCCTGCCACCATCTCCCTGAAGGGACTTGGAGCAACTTACAGACGGCACAAAGTGCCTAAAAAGTAAACACCATATAAAATGCAACTAAATAAAACACATGTACATATAAAAACATCAACTCGGACTCAATCAAGCTGTGATTCTCTGCCCGTGGTGGTACATTACTGGCATTATGGCCAGGCTGTAAACATTGGAGTAAAAAGCTTGGAGACCCAGTGGTGCCCAGGTGAGTTGAAAAAAGCATTTGTTGGCTGGGTTATTTGTCGACTGGGTTCAAGGCTCTCTGGCTAAGGGTGAACTACAACTCCCATATGCAAATGGCAGTCACCCCAAACCCTGTCAGTATTCAGTCGGCCATGTTGGGTTTGTGGGCCATGTTTGGTCGAGAACTGTAGTCGGGTGGGTTTAGTGCTCTCTGGATGCACGTGAACCATGACTCCCATATTGCAAAGTCAATCCCCCCCAAACCCTGCCAGTATTGTGTCTGTGTGTCAATTTTGGTCCAGGTCCAATGTCGGCTGAGTTCTGTGCTCTCTGGATAAGGGTGAACTGTAACTCCCCAAATCAAGGTCTATTCCCTCAAACCCCTGCAGTATGTTCAGTTGGTCTTGGGGGTCCTGTGTGCCACGTTGGTTCCAGGTCCATCATTGGTGGAGCTCAGAGTGCTCTTAGATTGCAGGTGGACTATACATCCCAGTCCCTACAAGTCCTATAAATGATGCTGAATTCTCCCAAAACCTCTCTCTCTAATTTGTTCAGTTGCTGATCAATTCCTGTTTGCTGTGTGCCATGGAAAAGAATAGGAAAGGGTTATGGGAGAGGCAGTGGGCGGAGTCATGCAAATTCCACACTAATGGAGAGCGTCAGAAACACTGGGGTGTCTGGTGGAGGAAAAACAGAAGATCTAGGAGGAAATTGTCTTTGTATGAAAGCCTTCCCTTGGGTGGTGGGCAGGATGGTGTTTGTGGAGGACATTGGCAGGGTGCTTGGACATTTTCACGGCACTCGCTATAACCTACAGTGTCATTGGAGGGAGGGCCACTGGTTCCTCCTACGTAGTGGGAGCTATAGCCATTTGTGGAAGTGGGAGCCTGTCTGTAAATGGGCGCCCCGGCTACATACATACATACATACAGATTTTTACTTTTATTATGTGTTTAGATAACAACAACAACTACTACTACTACTATTACTACTACTTTATTCTTAAATCCCACCACCATCTGCCCAAAGGGACTTGGGGTGGCTTACATGGGGAAAACGCCCAGCAAAAACAGAATAAAATATAGCACAATGAATATACAATTGTATTTTCAATCATCAAACCAATAAAACCAAACAACAAGCATTATAACAACATAAGAACAACAACCACCATCAACCAGTAGCCGAGAACAATGGGCATGTTCAGATCTAAGAGGGCGGGCAAGGGCTAGCGCAGGAACAGTTGCAAGGGCAGGGCGGGTAATACAGCGCTGCAAGGCCGGGCAATGAGTGAGGGCGAGGGGGCCTAGTCGACAAAGGAACCCCTTCATCAAAGGCACATTGAAACATCCACGTTTCAGGTCTTTAGGGAAGATGGGCAGGGTGGGCGCTCATCTGATCTCCCTGGGGAGAGAGTCCCAGAGCCGGGGGGGGCACCACCAAAAAGGAAGGCCCTCATTCCCCCTCGTCCCCACCAACCGTGCTTGTGAGGAGGCGGGAGCGAGAGAAGGGCCTTCCCAGCAGATCTTAAAGGCTCTGCAGGTTCACCGGGGAAGACGTGATCGCAAAGATAGGGTGGACCCGAACCATTGTTGGCAAGAGAAAAGAAGGCAAAGGAAGGGAAGAGGAGAGAAGAGAAAAAGGAAGGAAGGGCAAGAGAAAAGAAGGCAGAGGAAGGGAAGAGAAAAGAAGGCAAAGGAAGGGAAGGTTAGAAGGCAGACCGTATTTTAGTTATTGCGAACCACTGCTGGTCCGTGGACCACTGGTTGGGAACCACTGTCCCAAAGGGAAGGGGCTAACTCTGGATCCCTCCCATAACAGCTATTTACAATACACAAGCTAACCACTCCTGACTGTGGAGGAAAACAGAGGATGTTTCTCTAGGGGCACGACATTCACAAATTGGACATTTGCAACCAAGGTGGAAATGGAGCTGGAACCTAAGCCCAGAGGAACAACTGATGGAATTACATATGGTTTATTTCTTTTCAGGCGAGGTGACAAGACAATCATATTAAACTCTCTGAAGCAAGTGGTCGGACGTAGATGTTAAATAACAGGGGCAAAAGGATAGCACCCTGGGGAACTCCACAGCAAAGGCAGGAGCTCTCAGAGCTTTGGCCTGACCACTCCACCCTCTGTCTCCGGTCCCAGAGAAATGAATTGAACCATTGAAGAGCTAAACCTCGTACACCAGACATAGCCAATCGATGGATCAGCAAGTCATGGCCCACGGTGTCGAATGCAGCTGTAAGGTCCAAGAGTACCAATAGCGCTGATCCGCCCCGGTCTAATTGACGACGAATTTCATCCGTAATAGCTACCAAGACAGTCTCTGTCCCATGACCTGAACGAAAGCCTGATTGGAAGGGGTCTAAGCTCACAGTCTCATCTAAGAATTGCTGTAGCTGTCCCGCCACTGTCCGTTCAATCACCTTGCTCAAAAACGGAAGGTTTGAAACTGGCTTTTTCTCTCTCTTAACAGAAGCCTTGTGGTTTGCTGTCCTTTTTGTGGTGTTTGTGCTTTTCCTTTGTCAGGAGTGGAGACCTTCTCCTCCTTAACTACCTGTTTTTGACCTTTTGCGTTCGCAGAACTTCTGCTTCTTCTGAGCTACCATTTAGAACCCCCTTATTCAGGTGCAGTCTTTCCCAACCTGCATCCTTATCAAAATATGCCACTTTTGAGTATCTTACTCTCCCTGGGCTGCTGTGAAACTTGAGCTTATATTTGTAGAATCCTAGAAATCTCAATCTGCGCCACTTTGGCTCACCTTTTGTTCTTTGACTAGCAGGTATGAGCACATTTGCAAACTGACCAAAAACCTTTACATACTTCAAATTTGGAGCTTTATTGTACATCTTTTTAAATGGAAAATCTTTGATACACTCATTCCACAAACGATTCACAATGAAATTACTCGTGTGCAGGGCTTCAGGCCAAATTCTAGAAGAACAACCTGAATCTTTCATCATGCAATTTTTCATCACCTGCAACACCTCCATTCTCTTTTCTGCACTTTTTCCTTGAGAAAATAAATGTATGCAAATCTGGTTAATCTTTCCACCAGCAACAATGCAAAACTAGACCCTCCTTCACTCTTATTAAATGGTCCAGCCAGGTGAACATGAACAATTTCAAACATTTCATCTACTTTGATTTTGGATTTCTTTGAAAACTGAATTGGTTTAACCTTTACCTCTTTACAAACTGCACAATCTAGCAGATGGTCACATTTCTCACATTCAAAATCTATGCAAACATTTAGCATTTGATTCAGCACTTTGACATCAGTATGTCCCATTGCTCTGTGCAGATAATGAATGCATCTATCATGCACAATTTGTTTCTTTACATAATAAACCTCTGCACCATCTTTGCAAATTTGCAAATCATTTGAAACAATTTGTTTCTTTTAACTCCTTTTCACACAATTTTTCCTTTTTTCAAAACAAAGCAATAAATTCCTTTAAAGACAACTTTATAATTTATTTATTTATTTATTTATTTCCGGTATTTCTACCCCGCCCTTCTCCCCTGGGGGACTCAGTGCGGCTTACAAATTGGCAACACAGTGCCATCACATCAGCAATATAATACAAAAGGCATTAAAAACTAAAAACATTTAAAACATCATAATCACATTCTGTCAATGTTGCGACACTCAACCAATTGGTCTTAAGATCTGGAACACAAATTACATATTCCCAATTAACTCCCAAACAAGAAATATATGCAGTCCCACACTTATTGATGGTTCTCACAGTCCCATCTGCCAAAGTCACAGTTGTACCCGCTGTATCCTTCAGGTTCTTCCACATCTTTGGATCTATTACAATGTGATGAGTTGCTCCAGAGTCCAGGAACCACTTGTTCTCCCCTTGAACAGGATCACTGGCAGCCATGAAAGCATGGGCAGCAGATGTTGTTGATTTTGCACCTCCGCCTTTCCCACAAGAATATCTCCCTCTGAAAGGCCTCTTCTTGGCACCTGGACAATTCCTGGTGATATGGCCTCCTCGCCCACAGGAATAACATTCTTTGTTTTGACTCCATACACAGATGTCTCTTGGTTGTCACCATCACCATCTGGTTGGAAGTCCATCTCTTGCGCCCCTCCTGGACATACTCGGGCTGCTCTTGCTTCTGGGACTTCTCAAACTTTTGTTTGTCCAGCTCCTCGAGGACTTTACAACAACCTAAGTCCAGTGACAAATCCTGGACCCTCAAACTTTGGAACGACTGGATCAGATAGTCCCACTCATCTGATAGACTTGCCAGTAGTACAAAGCATTTCTGAGCCTCTGAAAATTCAACTCCACACACCTCTGCTTCAACAAAAAGCTGCTTCATCAAATCTAGGTGCCGCTTAACATCCTGACTCTTCTTTAGCTTAGTATTGTACAGTCTCTTAGTCCATATCAGCTGTGAAATACAGGATTCCCTCTGATGCACCACTTTAAGAGAATCCCACACTTCGTTAGCGGAAACTTTGTTTCTCACATGCACCAGCTGATTGGGTTGAAGGCACAATATGATTATGGCTTTAGCCTTCTTATCTCTGTCCTGATCAGCATCAGCACCAGTTGTAGTTTTCTCAAGCTAACCACTCCCGACTAAAGAGGAAAACAGAGGATGTTTCTGTAGGGAAACAACGTTCAAAACTGGACATTTGCAACCAAGGTGGAAATGGAGCTGGAAACTAAGACCAAAGGAACAACTGATGGAATTACATATGGTTTATTTCTTTTCAGACGAGGTGACAAGACAATCATATTTAACACTCTGAAGCAGTGGTCCTCAACCTGTGGGTCCCCAGGTGTTTTGGCCTACAACTCCCAGAAATCCCAGCCAGTTTACCAGCTATTAGGATTTATGGGAGTTGAAGGCCAAAACATCTGGGGATTCACAGGTTGAGGACCAGTGCTCTGAAGGACTGTCTGTAAAGAAGTGTATGATTTTATTTTGTTTAATGATGACATGTTTATTTGATTTGTTTAAACAGTCAGGTTTAGTTAATTTAAAATGGTGAGTATTAGAGCTGTTAATACCAGCATTGAAGAACCGGCTGCTATGACAACGGGGGCGGAGCCAACCGCCATTTGGAAAGGAAAAGGGGAATGTTTTAAAACCCAGTTTCAGTCTGTGATTTTTAGTCGCAGGAAGAAGACTGATTCTCATGTGGAGGATCAGGGTGACTCAAATAAAAGAATTTGAGTCAGGTCTAAAATAAAAGGATTTATTTTAGACAGTCTGTGATTTTAAATCACAGGGAGCAGTCTGGTTTCAAGACTGAAGGGAACCAGAAGGACAGACCTCTATTAGGCCAGACTAAGCAAGTTAGGGGACTTGTTTAGGGTCATTTACAGAGGCTGTGGATTAGGGAAAGTTAATCCCAGTAGATCCAGGAGGATCAGGTTTTAGTTTAGCTGAGAGGAAGAAGTATTTTGAAAGTTTGAACACCTCATATCTGTTTGTAACCATTAAGCTAAGTGCCTTTAAAAAGTTATAAGAAACCATCAAGCTCTGTACAAGCAATAAACTTGTTTTGATTTAATTCCATCTAAGTCTCTGTCACAATTATATACCAAGTTAAGCAATATCAACATCTGAGGTAAAATAAACAAAGAAGGTATAAAAAGAACCAGTGCCATCTGCCGACATCTCCTCCATTGGTGGCAGCGAAGAAGATAATTAAATAAATAAATAATTAAAATCATCATCCATAAGACATCTTTATAATTGGTGGTATCTGTGTGTGTGGTGGGATCAAAAAGATTCTTCCCTCACACATCTGTACAAATTGGTGGCAGCGGTGGGATTCGAACCCACGCCATCGAAATGCTCAGCTCAGGAAGGGATAAACTTAAGGCTCCATTAGTCCCAATGCCACTAATTGGGGAACCTTTTTCTAGAGTGGGCATAGATATCATTGGTCCCCTTCCCAAACTAAGTAGGAGAGGATGCAGATATATTCTGACTATGATTGACTACGCAACTCGTTATCCTGAGGCAGTAGCCCTATCAAACATCGAGACAACAACAATAGCCAATGCACTGCTCTCGATATGGGGAAGAACAGGTTACCCGAAAGAGCTAGTATCAGATTTGGGAACCCAGTTCACTTCTAGGTTAATGGAAAAATTGCTGGAACTGTGTGGAATAAGGCATTTGACATCATCAGCCTATCATCCACAAACCAATAGCCTTGTTGAAAACCTGAATAAGACCTTGGTTCGCATGATTAAGTCTTACAGTCAGCAACACCCACATGACTGGGACATCAAGCTCCAGCAATTATTATTTGCCTATAGGGAAGTTCCCCAAGACACCACTGGCTATAGCCCCTTTGAATTGTTGTATGGGAGGCGAGTGCGAGGACCGCTTGATTTAGTCAGGGAATTCTGGGAAGCATGTCCAAGACCGGAACCTGTTTCAGTGACCAAATACATCAAAGATCTACAGTCAACAATGGAAATGGCCAGGAACACCGCCCAAGAACATCTAGCTACAGCCCAGCAAAGACAGAAAGCTCAATATGATTCAACTGCCAGATGCAAGAGCTTCGAGATAGGGGATGAGGTCCTGTATCTTACACCGACCAAGACCAACAAGCTCCAATTAGATTGGACTGGACCGTGGAAAGTCATCAAAAGACACAGTGGCGTGAACTATTCTATATATGATGAACAGTCTAATATAGAAAAGCTGGTGCATGTAAATATGTTAAAACCATATGTGAATAGATCTGTAAATGTATGTATGATAATTTCGGGGGAGGAAACCGGTACTTTTCCCTTTTGGGAAGGAAATAGGAGAGCCTATAGAAATAGTGAGCAAGTAAAGGTTGATGAAGGATTGTCCCAGAGTCAACAGAAACAAATTAGGAAGTTATTAAACAAGTATGATAATTTGTTTTCTGATCTCCCAGGGAGAGTACAAGGGATTTATCATCAAATCATCACTGGTGATACTCCACCCATAGCATCTCCTCCATATCGAGTTACAGGCAAAATAACTAAATGCATTGAGAGGGAGGTAAAAGAAATGTTAGACATGGGTATTGTAGTACCATCAAGCAGCCCATGGGCCTCACCAATTGTTTTGGTTCAAAAGCCTGATAACACCATAAGGTTCTGTGTGGACTATCGTCTTTTAAACAAAGTAACACAATCAGATACCTACCCTATGCCTCGGTTAGATGATCTGTTAGAGAGGATGGGGAAGGCTAATTTTATCAGCAGCCTGGATTTAACCAAGGGATTTTGGCAGGTACCTATGGCACCTCAAGACCAGGCAAAGACAGCTTTCAGGACTCATGGGGGATTATATGAGTTCACCGTTTTACCTTTTGGTTTAAAAAACAGCCCAGCCACGTTTCAACGTTTAGTGGACAGAGTACTTAGTGGTATGGGAGATTTCTGTGTGGCTTACATGGACGACATAGGGATTTTTAGTTCGAATTGGGAAGATCACTTGAAACACTTAAATCAAGTGTTGAGTCGGTTAAAGGAGGCAGGTCTAACTATCAAGGCTTCCAAGTGCCGGATAGGGAACCGCACAACCCAATATTTAGGTCACATAGTAGGTTGTGGAAGTATTGGACCGGAGCTAACCAAGGTTGAAGCCATCCACCAATGGCCTATCCCAAAGACCAAAAAGCAAGTAAGATCATTTCTTGGTTTAGCAGGATATTACCGGAAATTTATACCATCATTTAGTACTTTAGCAGCCCCTCTAACTGATCTTACTAGAAAGAACTGCCCCAATCAAATAATTTGGTCCCCTGAATGTCAGAAGTCCATGGAACAATTAAAACAGGCCCTTACATCGAATTCTGTTTTAAAAGCCCCAGATTTTGACGCACCTTTTATTTTGACCTGTGATGCTTCTGATACTGGATTAGGAGCCGTCTTAAGTCAGGTTGACACAGAAGGGGAAAATCGTCCAATCCTCTTTCTGAGTAAAAAATTACTTCCTCGGGAGTGCAGCATGTCAACTATCGAAAAGGAGTGCTTAGCCATAGTTTGGGCTATACAAAAATTAAGACCTTATTTATGGGGGAGGAGGTTCACCCTCCAAACTAATCATGCCCCATTAAAATGGCTAGATAACACCAAGGGAACTAATAACAAGCTTCTCCGATGGAGCCTGTTACTGCAGGATTACTCCTTTGAGATAAAACATGTAAAAGGTAGAAACAACATTGTGGCTGATTCACTTTCCAGGACGTATTAGAGGTTGCAACAATGTATTGTTGTATATTTTTAATTACAATCCGTATTATTATTTTTGACCATTCTAAGTTATAGAAAAGTCAAAAATAATCTTTATGGGTTGGGAGGTGTGTAAAGAAGTGTATGATTTTATTTTGTTTAATGATGACATGTTTATTTGATTTGTTTAAACAGTCAGGTTTAGTTAATTTAAAATGGTGAGTATTAGAGCTGTTAATACCAGCATTGAAGAACCGGCTGCTATGACAACGGGGGCGGAGCCAACCGCCATTTGGAAAGGAAAAGGGGAATGTTTTAAAACCCAGTTTCAGTCTGTGATTTTTAGTCGCAGGAAGAAGACTGATTCTCATGTGGAGGATCAGGGTGACTCAAATAAAAGAATTTGAGTCAGGTCTAAAATAAAAGGATTTATTTTAGACAGTCTGTGATTTTAAATCACAGGGAGCAGTCTGGTTTCAAGACTGAAGGGAACCAGAAGGACAGACCTCTATTAGGCCAGACTAAGCAAGTTAGGGGACTTGTTTAGGGTCATTTACAGAGGCTGTGGATTAGGGAAAGTTAATCCCAGTAGATCCAGGAGGATCAGGTTTTAGTTTAGCTAAGAGGAAGAAGTATTTTGAAAGTTTGGACACCTCATATCTGTTTGTAACCATTAAGCTAAGTGCCTTTAAAAAGTTATAAGAAACCATCAAGCTCTGTACAAGCAATAAACTTGTTTTGATTTAATTCCATCTAAGTCTCTGTCACAATTATATACCAAGTTAAGCAATATCAACATCTGAGGTAAAATAAACAAAGAAGGTATAAAAAGAACCAGTGCCATCTGCCGACATCTCCTCCATTGGTGGCAGCGAAGAAGATAATTAAATAAATAAATAATTAAAATCATCATCCATAAGACATCTTTATAATTGGTGGTATCTGTGTGTGTGGTGGGATCAAAAAGATTCTTCCCTCACACATCTGTACACTGTCACACAGAGCTTGCTTTCTGCTGCTCCAGAGAACAGGACCTCCAACTTACAGGTTCAAATAACAAGAGCGGGGACTCCACCAAATCTGACGCAGAACTTCTCAAAGGGTCCTGTTTGAAATCAGACATTTACCCACAATGGCTGTTTTTTAGCCTGTATGTGTTCTCTGGTGCTGGTTAAGGGATGAAGTCCGAGTAAAACATTTTCCATATTCATGGCATTTGTAAGGCATCTCTCCTGTGTGACTTCTTTTGTGCCTCACCAAGTCTGAAATGGAAGCAAAACATTTCCCACACTCTTGGCACTGGTATGGCTTCTCTCCTGTGTGGAGTCTTTTGTGTTTCACCAAGGTTGAACTGTCAGCAAAACATTTCCTACACTCCTGGTTCAACAAGGCTGAACTGTCGGTAAAACATTTCCCACACTCCTGGCATTTGTATAGCTTCTCTCCTGTGTGGAGTCTTTTGTGGCTCACCAAGGTTGAACTGGAAGTAAAACATTTCCCACACTCCTGGCATTGGTATGGCTTCTCTCCTGTGTAGAGTCTTTTGTGGCTCACCAAGGTTGAACTGGAAGCAAAACATTTCCCACACTCCTGGCATTGGTATGGCTTCTCTCCTGTGTGGAGTCTTTTGTGGCTCACCAAGGTTGAACTGGAAGCAAAACATTTCCCACACTCCTGGCATTTGTATGGCTTCTCTCCTGTGTGGAGTCTTTTGTGGCTCACCAAGGTTGAACTGGAAGCAAAACATTTCCCACACTCCTGGCACTGGTATGGCTTCTCTCCTGTGTGGAGTCTTTTGTGGCTCAACAAGGCTGAACTGGAAGCAAAACACTTCCCACACTCTTGGCATCTGTATGGTTCCTGACCTGTGTGAATTTTTTTGTGTTTCACCACACATTTTGCAGATACTTTCCCTTTAAGATGGCTTTTCCCAACATCGAGTGTCTTGTGAAGCACAAGTGCCATATTTTGAGTAAAACACCTCCCACATACACTGCATTTGTCAGGCCTTTCTTTGGCAGAACCTCCATCTTCTCTGTGGGCTTGCTGCTGTTGACGAAGGCCCCAGTTGTGTCCAAAATGTTTCCTGTATTTGGTGCATACATGGCTCTTCTCCCCGTTACCTACTGTGAAGAACATAAACAATCATTCCTCAGTGTGAGTCATAAAGACTCAAAGGATGTGGGATAAGAAGTGGATTGAAATGATCCTCAAAACAACACAGACATGGAGGAAAAGAAGATATACACGTTGTCCTTTCCCCTCCCCTTGTTCAGTGAAGATGGACCCTGGTTGTCTGCCTGGAGCCTCTAAGAGAGAGATGAGTAGCATACGCTCCAGAGGCTCCCTGTTGCTCAGCCCAGCCCGGTTTTTTATTCCGTCTCCTTCTCTCTGGGGAATGGATGCCTTTTCCCTTCACATCCAAATGCTTGCCTTTTTTCTCTAGCTTTAGACTTTACCAACTACCACCCATTTCACCATCCTTCCCTCCTTTTTCTTTCTCTCCCCCAGTCCCAGTTCTCTTTTCCCATGCTCCCTTAATGTTGGATTTTTCCACTCCAACGTAGAAGATCCCATACCTAATTTCAGAGTACAGTAGAGTCTCGCTTATCCAACATAAACTGACCAGCAGAACATTGGATAAGTGAAAATGTTGGATAACAAGGAGGGATTAAGGAAAAGCCTATTAAAGGTCAAATTGCATTATGATTTTACAAATTAAGCACCAAAACATCATGTTTTACAAGAAATTGACATAAAAAGCAGTTCAATACATGGTAACATTATGGAGAAATCACTATATTTACGAATTTAGCACCAAAACATCGCAATGTATTGAAAGCATTGACTACAAAAGTATTTACTACTAAAAATTGACTATAAATATAGAATTGCATAAACTAACACTGTCGGAAGTTAAATCTGTAAAAAGTTCAGTCTTGTGAAGATTTTTTAAAATCTGTGATCCTTGCCTGCTTTTCTGACAACTGCTGTTTCTCCGCTGCCAAGTCTCGCCATCTTTGCAGCATCATTTTGTCAATCCCCGTTGCTTCTTGTTGCTCAATGTGTGTGATTGTGGTTTCTAGAGCCCTAACCCTATCCTTGTGCGAGATTCTGAGAGGCTCGACAGTTGATGCCTGATCATCAGTTTCGTCGCCATCGTTACTGATAAGAGCAACAATTTCTTCATCCGTTATTTCATACTGATCATCTTCGTTCATCCAACTTCCAACTTTTTGTGAAGATGCATTCTCACACCGAGGGACACGCCGTACTAAGGGTAGAATGCTTTCTTCGGTTTCATCTGTGCTTTTCCTTCCCATAATCTCATCCTTATCTTCGCCTAACAACTTCTTCCAAGACCTGGCAATTGTTGGACCCCAACCACAGTCCATGCCCTTGCAACCCAAGAGGCAACTTCCTTTACACGGATGCGTTTCCATTTTTCAATCCTGTCTTGCCCTTATTCTATTTCTTCTATCATTGCCGACAATAGCTTCCTGCGATAGTTCCTTTTTAGGTGTTTCCAAAACGCCGAGATCCATCGGTTGTCATACGGCAGTTACATTATGTGGAAGAAACATCGCCTTCATGTCCACATCTTGAAGCTCCTCTGCATCAGGGGGTGTCGGGGCATTAACTAGCAACAAAACTGCATTTCTGGGCAGGTCATTTTTTTAAAAAAAAATTATCCATGGAAGGAACGAATTCCTTAGGGCTGGGCTGTAGCACAGCTGGTAAATCATCAGCAGTACTAAGATCTACCAACCGAAAGGTGGCCAGTTCGAAGCCCGGTTGGGGGTGAGCGCTCGACCTCAAGCCCAGCTCACTGTTTACCTAAGCAGTTCGAAAACAGTCTATGAGCTGTAAGTAGAGAAATTAGGTACCATAAATTGCGGGGGAGGTATTTTACGACATCATAAACATCAAGACCAGAAATGTGGTGACGAAGAGGAAGTTGGAAGGAGGAAGTTCTGATAGCTCTCCCTCATAGAGAATGAAGCAACAGCACCCCTGTGACTGAATCTGAGCCCAACATCAGCCTCCCAGGCACCAAAAAACTGGACTTCAAGACAACATACCTCCTTCTGTTTGTCTTATTCTTTTCTGTCCTGTCTCCAAACGGCATTGAATGTTTGCCTTGTATGTGTACTGTGATCTGCCCTGAGTCCCCTCGAGGAGATGGGGCGGAATATAAATAAAGTGTAATCATCATCATCATCTTTGAAAATTTCACTGGTCAGCAACACACTTTTTTGATTGTAGTATTTTACAGGAAGAGTGTTTTTTGAAACTGTTTTAAAGGCTCTTGGATTTTTGGGCTTCCCAATCATTGCAAGGTCCATTTTGTGGTTTGCGGTAGCATTGCTGCACGCTAAAATTGTCAGCCTCTCTTTGCTGTGCTTTTAGCCAGGGGCTGCTGCTTCAGTTCTGGCTGCAAGACTCCTACCGGGTAACACTTTGCAACTCAGGCCGGTCTCGTCACAATTCAACATCTGATCGCCCGTTAGGTTTTCAGTTTCAATAAATTCTTGAATTTTTTTTCATGAATGCCTCCGTTTCTTGATAATTTGATGACAGCTTCTCACCACAAACACTTAGCTGACGGATTCCATAACGTTTCTTCCACTTGTCGAGCCAACCAATGCTTGCTGTAAAATCTGGATCCCCTTCATTAAATTCCTTTCGAAAACGCAACGCCTTTTGCTGTAAAATAGGCCCTGAGATAGGCACACCTTTGTCTCTGGACTGCGTAAACCAAACATACAAAGCTTCACTAACGTTTTCATAGTTACACTTTATCATCGTTTTCCTCTCTTTTAGCGCACCATCAGTAACTTTGGGGGAACTCCATTCTTCCATCTCTGATCGATTCCCCTGAGCTAGTTTCAGAATAGGCTGAAGGAATCCCTCCCACTTGTCTCCTGATTGACAGTTGGGATGTATCTATTTGTTCTCTCTGTTTCTTTCTCTCATTCTGATTGGTTTTGTAGAATGGTGCATGCTTTTGCTTCAGATTTCTGACTTATATCTCAGTGTGTACTGTGTATATTAAGACCTCTCTCTGCTTGTGTGTCAGGAGAGATGTAGGGCTTGGAGTTTTTCCCTCTCTTTTAAACCCGAGAAGAGATGGAAACAGAGAGCAGCCCAGACCCAGTCCTTTACTATTTAGAAAGGGAGTTATTTAATTTTTTTTGTAAATAAACCTTTTGTAATTTTAAAGACTGGACTCTGCATCTTTGTTTCTGAAGTTCTTGATTTTTTATAGATCACTTCACGCTCTGTTCATTGTGAGCTGAATGCTCAACTATCAGTTTCCTGATGGTATTTATAGGTGCTCTGCTTTTTGGGGGGTAGTTTTCTCTAACAAAATCCTGAGACTTCTTGGAAATACCATTCTGTCGACTGTCCCTTTGTTCAGCTCTGATTCCAATACCTGTCTAATTCTGCACACCTTTTACTGGGGAGCTGCAACTTCTTCACATATGAGAATTTAGGAAAGTGGCTGCAGATAATTTGGGATTTTCTAACATTTAGGATGAAATAAATATACAGAGTGTTTCAAAAAGATGCACTCAATTGGAAAGAGCTAGATTTCTGCAGATGTGAAACGACCATGAGTGACACTCTTACCACTTGAAGGAGAGGGGCAGAGTTTGACGGCTGCTCTATGCCTCTCCCTGTGCACAAAAAACCCCGAGCCGCAGTCATTCACAAGCACAGAACATAGAACACATGATATTGCGAATGAATGAGGCTAGGGGATGTTTGTGTGCTGGGAGAGGCAGAGTAGAAAGAGAGCTGAGCCTTCAGACACGCAAAGGCTAGCCTGCCTGGTTGGGAGGAAAAACAAGGTTGAATACCACACCAGTCATAAGGTGTATAGCAGCCCCTGCGTATCTGAAGCTAGGGGAAGTTTGTTTTTTTTCAAGATCCATTCTCCGGCCCCTCTCTCCAGCCAATCTGCTTCCTTCCTCTCCTTGCCTCTCATACACACACTCAGAGAGAGAGAATGAGAGAGAGAGATGCTTCGACTTGACTCTACTTATGGAAACACTCAGAGAGAGAGAGGGAAGGGAGGGGATGCGTTGACTTGACTCCAGGCATGGAAATCTTCCCACTTGAGTCTGAATTGGTTATTTTTATTATTACTCTTATGTCATATATTTCTAACACAAGCCCTGCCTTGCGGACCCTCAGCAACTTAGGCTAATACTGCCTTTTGAAACTGAAATCCCCATCAGCGAGGGAGCCTTACCAAGAGAGTCCACAATCCCATTCATCTCCTCCATGATCTGCTTGTGCAAGGCTTTCTGGTCCGGATTCAGGAGAACCCACTCCTCCAGGGAGAAATCCACAGCCACGTCCTCAAAGGCGATTGGGCCCTGGCGGAAGAAGAAGAGATTCCCTCCTCACGTGAGAGCTATCATGAAAAATAATAACAAGAAATTCTTTAAAGTAGATTTACATTCCTGTTGGTTGTTTGAAAGGGAAAGGGCCAAGGCCTCCATGCCATAGTTGTAAGCTTTGTAGAGACGACGGGTTGGTCACAGTTAACAACAATTTCTTAATTGATATGTAGAATCAGAAATGGAATCTGAGCATGTTCCAGCCTTTATTGAGGTGCCCAGAACTAGCATTTTCCTCCTGCCTAAGTGTACTACTCTAGATATATTCTTGTTGAAATTAATTGTGTTAGTTTTGGCTCAGCTTTCTAACATGTTCAGGCCATTGTTAATTCTATCCCTGCTAATTTGGTGTCATCTCAAAATATGATGCGCATCTTGAGCAGTACTAGGCCTAGGACAGAACTCTGCGGCACTCCACCCTTTGTCTCCCAAACCATTACAAATCCACCTGGTTTGAATCCCTTATACGATTGGCAAAGAACGCCGTGGCAGTCCAGGGTCAGACACAAAAACTAGTTCGATAAAGAGCGCATAATAGCCAACAAACAGATCTGCTCCCTCTATAACGATTATCAATCCACATCAAACAATCTCCTCCTTATAAAAATTCAAGAGTCTAAACAGCTGCTTCAACTGCTTATGGGCCAGGTCAAGATTACTGGATGGTCATTGTTAGGGGACCTCTTTTTGGTCCATTCTTGGAGATAGAGACAACCTTTGCCTCCTCCAGCCTGCTGGGATTTCTCCTGTTCCCAAAAATGAACAAAGAGGATTGACAGTGGTTCTGGGATTACTGCTGTTAGTTCAATACTCTTGGGTGTAGTTCACCTGGCCCTGGAGACGTGGATTCATCGAGTGGCCAGGTATTCCTGGGCCACTTCTTTATCTATTTTGGGTTGCATTTCTCCAGTTGCTCCATCTTCGTCAGGCAGAATACCCATTTCCTTTTGGGAGAAGACTGAGGCCGTGTTCTACCTCTTCCCTATCCCTGGTTAGCATCTCACCACCTTCTCCAGGCACAGACCCTACTCTTGGCTCATTTCTTCTTCTGGCCTCATTTTCTGATTTAGATTGTTAGATCTTTTCCCTACTTATGTTGGTTAGTCGTTTACATTCCTTGGTGACTCTTCCCCCTTTCCATTTCTTGTACATGTCCCTTTTGAATCTTAGCTCCGTTGAAAATTCTTTGAACATCCATTCTAGTTTCTTTAGTTTTCTCTTCATTTTTTCCCCTCCTTGTTGGCACGGTTTGCAATTGTGCCATCAGTATTTCACTTCTAAAGAAACACATTCTATCTTGTCAGTTTCAATAGATATTTGGCCATTAAGCCTGGAACCAAAGGCACCCCGGCAGGCCCAGTCCTCCTCTCCCAGGAATCCTTCTGCTCACCTGACTCAGTCCCACTCCATCGCAAAGGGGGAGAAACGACTGAGGATTCGGCAACAGCATCATTCCAGACCCTGGAGAGAGAGCAAGGGGTGGAAAGCTGGTCACAGAAACAGGCCTCAGAGGTGACCATTGCAGTCCTATAAAGAGACCGATGAGGAAACGACCCTAAGAACACAGGCGCATTCAACACCCAAGAAGATGTACAATGTGAGGGTGTAGGACTTTATCTCGCAAGCCCTGCTGTGAGGATGTTCGAGTGAAACAAGCACTGGGCTTGGTGTTTCAATTGACTAAAGTGATTTTTGCAGCCTGTTTGTCTTCCAGCTCAGTTTCAGGGCTCAGCTCAGCTTAGGGTCCCACCTGGGAAGATACTGAAGGGCTGAATATTCAGTCCTATCGCAAGAAAGAAAACTACAAATCAAACTGAAATCAAACTGTTAGCAACCCAATGCCTACATATAACAACAACAAGTACAACAATAATTTTATTTATTTATCATCCCCCTGAAGCACAAAACCCCAAAACTCCCAGAAGAGTTCCTTCTCACCCGGCAAGGCGGCAGCCCCGTCTCCTTCCCGCTTCAGCTCCTTCTGCCTGAGACTCTGGGTGGTGTCTGGTGGAGATTCCTCTGGTGCAGGGACTTCCATGGAGTTATTATTATGGGCCTGGAAGAGCACAGAGCATTCCAGAAGGAGTTTGGAAAAAGTTCAAAAATATCACAGACCTATAGACCTTTTTTGGAAAGAATAACTCTGAGATGGGAACCTAGTTTGGAACCAATGCCCCCCTCCCCCTCCCATGATTGTCTATGTTCTATCTTGAGCAGAGCATCAACCAAGCTGACGGTAGAGATGGAGGGGCAGAGCAGGTGGGGAAAGAGGCCGAGGGAGCAGGGCCTTGCTCATCCCCCACATCTTGGAAGAAAGGCAGGATGTACGTTCAACCTGTCCATCAGTCTCCAGGTTAGTGAAACCCAGAGGGAATGCTCTCACCTGTCCTTCCTGCTCCTTGTCCTCGGCCCGACTCAGGAGGAAGCCTTCCGCCAGGGCCACCGCCTGGGAACAGGTCTCTGCCCCACACTCTCGGACCCAGCTCCCCATCTCTGGGGGCAGGATGCTCAGGAACTGCTCCAGGGTCACCAGGTCCAGCACCTCGGCCTTGGTGTGCTGCTCTGGCTTCAGCCACTGGCGGCACAGATCGTGGAGACGACTGCAAACCCCTCGGGGTCCTTCACCCTCTTGGTAGGAGGACTGCCTGAAGCGCTGGCGCTGTGTGTCCGAGCTGTCAAGGTCCACACTCAGGGACTCATGTCTGGTTCTTTCCCAGGATTCCCCACTGCCCCCAGGCCCACGTGAGTTGGGTCTCTCCATGTTGGAACCACTCTGGTGAAGAACCCAACTGTATCCAAGATGTTTTTCCTCCCTCTTCTTTCTTTCGAGGGAAAGAAATCCCTCCACAGGCTCTACACCGAGATTCTCAGTCCAAAATCACATTTCCTCTGTGAAAGAAAGGCAGAAAGGTTGTGGGACCAGGCTTTTGAGCAATAGTAGCAGCAGAAATGGCAACTATATGATCCAAGGTATAATGACAGACCCGGTTTGTACTTGAAATGCACCTTGAATTTTTATTTAAATGTATATTTATGAAGGTCTGAATGTAACTTAATTTAAATGGAATTTTGAAATGTGACTGTAATTATTTGATATATGTTTTTTATGCTGTAAGCCACCCTGAGTCCCCTTGATGGGTGAGAAGGGCGTGGTAGAAATGTTGTAATATTGTAATTTTGTTCGTTTGTAATAAATAAACATAAAGAAGACTCAACAATGACATGGTTTCATTATATAACTGACTCCAACAGAGACTCCGTCTAGACAACAAAATGGGTAGACAAGAATCGGAGAATCAGCGGAACCAACTGCTACAGATAAAAAAACAAGCCAACTGGGAAGCTGCATCAATTTCTTCTGAAAGATTTTACAATTGATGGAGAAATAAAAGAACCTATGAGTCAGTGGGTGAAAAGTCTAGGCTGGGCAATAAGTCCATGAGAATGGGAAGAGCTCTGGTAAAAATGACTAAAATTTACAAGGAGTCAAACAATTAAATAAAATTTCTACAAAATGATACATAGATGGTACATAACTCCAGAAAAACTCTCAAACACACACACACACACAGAGATATATGATATGTTGGGACTTGTCCAAAAGCTAACGAATTCTGAATAAAAATCCACAGAGACATGGAAACTATTCTAGAGTACAAAATCCCATTAAAACTAGAACTTTTTCTACTAGGAAACATCAAGAAAGACTCTTTCTTTATATGACAACAAAGAACAGAAAATGCAAAACTATGGAAACAACAAGACATGCCAACACCAGAAAACTGGATGACAAAAGGTTTTGAAATGGCCAAATAGGACAAACTAACTTCAGCTGCACAACAAACAAATACACAGAGACTTCCAAGAAGAATGGAAGCCCTTCATTGAATTCACAAAGAAGCAAAGGGGCCGGGCTGTGGCGCAGCTGGCTAGTAACCAGCTGCTATAAATCACTACTGACCGAGAGGCCATGAGTCCGAAGTCCGGGTCGGGTTAAGCCTCCGACCATAAAAAAAAAAAAAAGTCCCGGCTTGCTGTTGACCTAGCAGCCCCGAAAGACAGTTGCATCTGTCAAGTAGGGAAAATTTAGGGACGCTTTATGCGGGAGGCTAATTTAACTAATCTACAACACCATAAAACTGCTCACGAGGAAAAGAAGAGGAAGAACAGCCACCAATGGACGGTGAAGCAACAGCTCCCCCTGTGGCCGGAAATCGTGAAGCTGGAAAGATGTTAAAAAATGCCTCTGTGTCTGTCTAAAACTGAATGTTGTTTGTCTGTTGGCATTGAATGTTTGCCATATATGTGTTCATTGTAATCCGCCCTGAGTCCCCTTTGGGGTGAGAAAGAAGGGCGGAATATAAATACTGTAAATAAAGGAAGATGACCACGGCAGGATCAGTTGAGTAAAATATTATTAATAGTATACAGTTACATTTTGTACTATTTTTGAACTCTTTATTCAAGAGACTTTGAATAACTGACCTATCAACACTCTTTGATTAGAATATAGAAGGTGGCAAGCCTCGTTAATTAGATATTTTAGAGCGACACATATATAGAAACACATATTTGTGTAGTGTTGAAAGAAGAAAAGATGAAAATGTAACATAGTGAATTATCATCCAGACAATCCTAATTGACTAACCAATGGAGCGGATATTTGGGATCCATCTGGCAGTCGTGATGATGAGATGAAATGCCTGCAAAGAACGGGAAGAGGAGGCGGGAAGGAGGCCGGATCTCCTGGGAAGGCCAGAAGGTCCTGAGGAGAAGAGGGCGTTCGCTTCTGTCTCCGAGGCCCTGTGGATCTCCCCAACCCCGAGGCCATGTCTCTCATCCCGGGGCCTGGGCTGAAGAGAGGGACGTGAAGCCAAAACCAAGGCCAGGCCTCTCTCCCCCCCCCCGCCCCCCCCCGCCCCCCCGGGGAGATTCTGCCCGGAGACGGATGACGTCAGGGAGGGAGGCGGATTCCCATTGGCGGACCCTGGGCGTTGGGAAGAAAAGAAAGGAGGAGCGTCTCTCTCTGTCTAGAGCTCCGTTCAAGTGCCGAGAAGCCCCGCCCCTCTCTGGGCATCGTGCCCGCGGCTGCCATGTTGAGCCCGGGCGGAAGTCCACCGAGGAGGGAGGCGTCTTCCTAGAGAGACTCAGGACGAGAGGCGCCTTTTCCTGTCAGAGCGAGCGCGGGAGGGAGAGGAAGGAGGAAGCGGAGGAGGAGGAGGAGGAGGAGGAGGAGGAGGAGGGGTGAGTGTGCGTGTGCGTGTTCGGGGGGGGGGGGCTGAGTGGGTCCCCGAGTCTCCCCCGCGCCCCCCTCCGGCCTTGGCCTGCCTGGCCCTTCGCCTCAAGGCCTCCCTTCCGGCCTCCCTTCCTGGCCCGGCCTTCCTGCCTCCCCCCCCCCCCCCATCTCCATCTCCATCTCCATCTCCACGCAGAGGCGCCTCCCGCTCCTTGGCCTGGCCCCCCCTTCCCCGCTTCACCCGGCGCTTCCTCGGGCAGCCTGCCTGCGATGAGGAGCGGGCCAGGAGAGTCCGGCCCAGAGGCAGGAAGGCGCGGGCGAGTCTGCCTGGAGACGGATGACGCGGAGAGACGAGGCCCATTCCCATTGGCCGATTCCTGGAGTGACCGTTAACGGCAGAAGGGCGGGGCGGGGGCGTTCCTGCCCGGAGACCGATGACGCCGCTCTGAGAGGAAGGCGGATTCTCATTGGCGGAGAAAGGAAAGAAGGGGCGTGTCTGTCCGCCTGCCTCTCCGCTTCTCTCGGGCCCCGCCCCTCTGTGGGTCTCCTGCCCGCGGCCGCCATGTTTCTTGAGGGCGGAAGTGCAGCGAGAGGCGGGAAGACTCGGGGTGGGAGGGGCCGGGCGGCGCTCTTTCCTGTCAGAAGGAAGGAAGGAAAGAGGAGGAGGAGGCCTTTCGGAGAGAGAGAGAGAGAGAGAGAGAGAGAGAGAGAGAGGAGGAGGTGAGTGGGGGAGGGATGGGGGGCGCCCCCTCTGCCCTCAGGCCTCCCTCCCTCCCTCCCTCCCTCCCTCCCTCCCTCCCTCCCTCCCTCCCTTCCTTCCTTCCTTCCTTCCTTCCTTCCTTCCTTCCTTCCTTCCTTCCTTCCTCCCTCCCTTCCTTCTTCCCTCCCTCCCTCCCTTCCTCCCTCCCTTCCTCCCTCCCTCCCTCCCTCCCTCCCTCCCTTCCTTCCTTCTTCTCGGCCTTTGGGAGGGAGCGGCCTGTCTGTCTGTCTGTCTGTCTGTCTGTCCAGGGGACTCTGCGGCCTGTCTGCAATTCAAGCCCAACCTTCACCCTCAGTCTTCAATTCAATGTGGCTTTGTTTTTATAGGCATTCAAGGCGTCAGATGGTGCCCTTGTTGTCAGCCGCCCTCAATGATGTAAATACATCTCTCCCTCAAACGGATATACAGCAGAGTCTCACTTATCCAACAGAAACGGGCCGGCAGAACGTTGGATAAGCGAATATGTTGGATAATAAGGAGGCACTAAGGAAAAGCCTATTAAACATCAAATGAGGTTATGATTTTACAAATGAAGCACCAAAACATCATGTTAGACAACAAATTTGACAGAAAAAGTAGTTCAATACGCAGTAATGCTATGTAGTAATTACTGTATTTACGAATTTAGCACCAAAATATCACGATGTATTGAAAACATTGACTACAAAAATGCGTTGGATAATCCAGAATGTTGGATAATGATGTAAATTTAGAGCAACAGGAAGAGCCAGGGAGGCAGTTCCATCTTGTCTCCTGTGCCATAGCAACATGCTGTGCTAATTTTATATACATACTAGCTGTGCCCGGCCACGCGTTGCTGTGGCGAAGTCTGGTGGTCTGGGAAATAAAGTATTGAGGAATTGGTGGTAGTTAAGGTCAAGGGTCAAGATTTTCCCCAGACATTAAGTCCAGTCGTGTCTGACTCTTGGGGTTGGTGCTCATCTCCATTTCTAAGCCGAAGAGCCGGCGTTGTCCGTAGACTCCTCCAAGGTCATGTGGGATGACTACATGGAGCGGCGTTACCTTCCCGCCGGAGCAGTACCTATTGATGCACTCACATTTGCATGTTTTCGAACTTCTGGGTTGGTAGAAGCTGGGGCTAACAGTGGGGGCTCTCTCCGCTCCCCCAATTCAAACCTGTGGCCTTTCGGTCCAGAAGTTCAGCAGCTCAGCGCTTTAACACGCTGCGCCATCAGGGGATATTATTTCCTAAAGGTTGTGAATATACAATATTTCTGATTGGTTTTTTTTGTTTGTTGGAGGCAAGTATGAATGCTGCAATTAGGAAAAATGATTAGGATGTAATAGCCTTGCAGCTTTAAAGCCTGGCTGTTTCCTCCCTGAGTGAATTTTTTGTTGGGAGGTGTTAGCTGGCCCTGATTGTTTCCTGTCTGGAATTCCCTTGTTTTCAGAGTGGTGTTGTTTGCGATATTTTATGTGCTTCTACTGTCTGTGGCCCTGAGAAAACAGGATTTGCCAGACTTTGATGATGGGAATACTTTGTTGGGAGGTGTTAGCTGGCCCTGATTGTTTCCTGTGTGGAATTCCCCTGTTTATTTACTGTCCTGGTTTTAGAGATTATATTGTTCTGCATTATTCTATCCCAGTAATTATTTCATATTAAAGAAGAATCTCACTTATCCAACATTCGCTTATACAATGTTCTGGATTATCCAACGCAGTCTGCCTTTTCCTAATCAATGTTTTTGTAGTCAGTGTTTTAAATTCATTGTGATATTTTAGTGGTAAATTTGTAAATACAGTACAGTAGAGTCTCACTTATCCAACATAAACGGGCCGGCAGAATGTTGGATAAGCGAATATGTTGGATAATAAGGAGGGATTAAGGATAAGCCTATTAAACATCAAATAAAGTTATGATTTCACAAATTAAGGACCAAAACATCATGTTAGACAACAAATTTGGAAGAAAAAATAGTTCAATACGCAGTAATTCTATGTAGAAATTACTGGATTTATGAATTTAGCACCAAAATATCACGATATATTGAAAGCATTGACTACAAAAATGCGTTGGATAATCCAGAACGTTGGATAAGCGAGTGTTGGATAAGTGAGACTCTACTGTAAATACTACATAGCATTACTGCGCATGGAACTACTTTTTCTGTCAAATTTGTTGTATAATATGATGTTTTGGTGCTTAATTTGTATAACGATGACCTAATTTGATGTTTAATTGGCTTTTCCTGAATCCCTTCTTATTATCCAACATATTCACTTATCCTGCCTGCCTGTTTACGTTGGATAAGTGAGACTCTACTGTATATTTCTAATCTTATATTATCTGCTCAGAACTGGATTATATGAGGCTCCTTCTTCACAGCTGTATAAAATGCACACTGAAGTGGATTATATGGCAGTGTGGAGTCAAGATAATCCAGTGCAAAGCAGATAATATAAGATTATAAATGGGTTATATAGCTGTGTGGAAGGGCCTTGAGTCTACACTGCCATATAATCCAGTGCAAATTAGATAATCTCTGGAAGAAGTCTAAGTGAGGCCTAAATCTGCCTGTCCCCTAACTGAAACCTGGCTGTCCCTTGGTTGCTAGGCAACCAAGTGGGCAGAGATTAGCCCTCTAAACTGGCAGCAATTGGATAAAAAAATTATTGCTCTCCCTCTAATTAGGACTTTATTTTTCTTTTCTTTTTGTTGTATCAACCTTGAGGCGTGGATGATGGGTTGCGTTGTCAAATTTTGAGGTTGGGGGGCCTGTACTTTTGTTGTTTTGTGAATTGCCGTGATGCCATCACTCTTTTATATATATAGATATATATAATATACAATAATTTATAAATATACAATATATTGTACGTACTTGTAATATTGATAATAATATTATAATGCAATACAATATTATACTAATTAATAATATAATATAATATTAATTATATATTATATATTAAATGTAATATTACTAATAATATTACCATGAAATTATATAGTACAATATAGTATTTTAATGGCTTATATTGTGCTATGCTAATAATATATTGTATGTACATTTGAATTGTAAGCCGCTCTGAGTCCCCTTCGGGGGTGAGAAAAGCGGCATATAAATGTAGTAAGTAAATAAATAAATAAATAAATAAGTCACTCCCTCAAACGGATATAGTCATTTTTTTCAACCTCTTTCGGGCTGATGAGTTAGAAACCCAGAGCTCAGGGGTAGATTTTGGAGCCTCCGGTGGCCTAGGGGATAAAAGCCTCCGGGCTTGAAGGTTGGGCTGCTGACCTGAAGGCTGCCAGGTTCAGATCCCACCCGGGGAGAGCGCGGGTGAGCTCCCTCTCTCAGCTCCAGCTCCATGCGGGGACATGAGAGAAGCTTCCCTCCCACAAGGATGGTAAAACAGCAGAACATCCAGGCAACGTCCCCTGGGCAACGTCCTTGCAGACGGCCAATTCTCTCACTCCGGAAGCAACTCGGGTTGCTCCTGACACGAAAAAAAAGCGATAGATTCTCCTGAATTGACCGACTGGCCCCCCGTTTCAGTAGGGAAGGAGCAGACCTGATCGTTGGTCTAAAAAATGGAAAAGCAGTTGGATCGGAGTTAATTATCCCGGAGATTTTGACATCGGATCCTGAGTGGTGGACCCTCTTCTTGGTGGCAGTCTTCACCATCATTAACAACACGGGCATCCTACCAAACCACTGGCAATTTGCCATTATAGTTCCAATCTACAGAAAAGGCGACCCTCCCGATCCTTCCAATTACTGGCCAATTAGCCTTCTATCGGTAATTGGAAAGCTTTGTGCAAAATTCCTATTGATAAAGTTGCAGACCAGGCTGGACCAGAACAAAACCATCAGCCCTGAGCAAACTGGATTCCGTAAGGATAAATCCGCCTTGGATCACTGCTTCGTACTTTCTCAAATACTCCACGTGTTACTGCATTACTCCCAGTTTTTAATCTCTCTTATCTTGACATCCATTGCTTAAACTACTAAAAAGAATCCCCCCAAAAGTTGATCTGTCTTCTATATTATTGTCCATTATTTTGAAATCCAATAGTCCTGTCTTTCTTCTTCAATAATCATCTTGTATTTGATCTTGGTTCAATTGCTTGTCTTTTCTTTTCAGTATTTATACCCCGCCCTTCTCGCCCCGAAGGGGACTCAGAGCGGCTTACAGAACACGCATACGGCAAACATTCAGTGCCTGATTCTACAATTAACAAGGACAGACAACGCAGACACAGGTAAAAACAACTTTTCCCATCTTATTTTCGGCATCTTGGAGGCTGTGCTCAACACTGGACATGGGGGGAGGGGGGGGCTGTCACTTCATCTTCCATGTTGAGGAGCTTCTTCCCGATCAGTGTCCTTAAGGGCATCTTTATTACCTCCCCACTGAAAGCAGTACCTATTTATCTACTCACATTTCTGCTTTCGTCCTGCTTGGTGGGCAGGTGAGCTGTGGCTATTTAAAATTGAAATAGACTGAACACATTCCAATTCCAATTAACAAGTTAAAAGATGACACGATGTAACAAGTGACACAAGGTAAATGACAATATAACAAAATTTGAAAAATGTTCTGCTCCTGGTTTGAAAGTATTATTTCCTGTTTTATTGTGCATTCCTTACTTGGAAAGGAGTTGCTCTACTCCGGAAACTTGGTTTTGTGGCTGCCACAAAGGAGTGAGAGTTGAATTGGTTGAGACCTGGTGATGAGGAATTTATTGAAAAACCAGAGCAAAATGTGCTACAGCAGGATGTCCCTCCCGCAGAAACCAAGTTTTTGGGTTTGAGAAACTTTTCCCATGTTTTTGTGATGGAATCCATTAGGAAATGGCATTTCTTAAGTTCTTCTTGATTGTTCCTGGCAACTTGCTCCTTTTTAAAGAAAACTGTGGTTTCGTTGTATTTATTACCAAATGAATTTTAGAAGATTATTAGTCAAATCTGTTTGTTAGTAAGTTAGTGTTATACGTACACGAATTAATAGATACCGTTATCCTTCACCCCCCTTTCCCGCTACACAGCCTTTCTATGAACTAATGTCTCTTACATGAGGGGTTTGTCCATACTATTTAAAACAGATATAAAACAATCATCTGTTAAAGCACCACATTTGAAAATCTCATTCTTCTTGATCTCTTGTTCAGCCCATTTTTTCTTTTTTTATCTTCCGATCAGCGTTTTTACTTCCAACTACTCATAGTTTTTTGGACTTCTCCTTTCTTTAATATCTGCTTTCACTACGTCCTGTTTTCACCATTCAAGAATATAATCTCGCTCATTCTTGTTTAAGGGCATTGTGGTCTCTTTCTTGGCCTTTGTTTCCTGTGCGGCATTCAGCATTTGCTTCAGAGGTCTGAACAACCTGTGTCTCCTTGTATATTCCAACTCTTTTTGAAGAGATTTGGTTTGGCCTCTTCTTCTGGCCCCAGATCTCTTCTGTGGTATCTCCCAACTTAATTGGAGGCTTCTCTTGTTCCAGCTATAATAATAATAATAAACAACTTATTTTTATATCCCGCCCCATCTCCCCGAAGGGACTCGGCGTGGCTCACAACAGGAACAAGCCCGAAACAACAACACAACATATTTGACAGAAACTTAAAACATTCCAACGATACACAAAATAAAATATGGACAATACATTAAAATCCAAGCAGATAAAATCAGAGTAATTAAAAGCAAACCAGCGGGGACAGGTTTCATAAAGTGCTGTTTAATGGAAATAAGTAACAGCGATAAAGTGCCATATGCTTTTAAAACATAAAGAAGTATTCTGATGACAGCTCTATTGGGCCTATTCATTCAAATGCGCTCTGGAACAACCATGTTTTCAATTCCCGGCGGAAAATGGGCAGGGAAGGAGCTAACCTGATCTCCTTAGGGAGAGAGTTCCAGAGCCGGGGGGGGGGGGCACTGCCGAGAAGGCCCTCTCTCTCCCTCGTCCCCACCAGCCGCATTTGAGACAAAGGTGGGGGCGAGAGGACTCCTCTCGCTCCCGCCTTTGTCTCAAATGCGGCTGGTGGGGACGAGGGAGGGAGAGGGCCTTCTCGGCAGTGGCCCCCATCCCGGCTCTGGAACTCTCTCCAGAGAGATAAGTCCGACTTCAAGCAAATTTTGGTCTTTGGACCGAAGTAATCTCTGGGGTTGGTAGGGGGATAAGCGGGCCCTCAGGTACGCCGGCCCTAAACCATGTAAGGCCTTAAAGGTTAGTACCAGTATCTTGAAAGTAGTCCGGTACTCAATCGGTAGCCAGTGCAGCTGTTGTAGAATTGGGGTGATACGCCACCTCGCCGGCACCCCGGTGAGAAGACGAGCTGCCGCATTTTGCACCAGCTTCAGTTTCCGGATCACTGACAGAGGAAGGCCAATGTAGAGGGCGTTACAGTAGCCGAGCCTCAAGATGACCGTCGCCTGGATCACCGTAGCCAGGTCGTTCCTAGATAGGTAGGGAGCCAGTCGCCTAGCCTGACGTAGATGGAAAAACGCAGATCTGCTCACAGCAGAGACCTGGGCCTCCATTGTGAGCAGAAGGTCCAATAAAACCCCAAGACTTTTTACAGAAGATGACGGACGCAGTGTCTCGCCATCCAGGGTAGGCAGCTGCATCTCCCCCCCACCCGGACGGCCCAGCCAAAGGATCTCTGTCTTCGCTGGATTCACCCTCAACCTGCTGGCACGAAACCATCCAGAAATGGCCTCAAGGCACTGATGGAAACTATTGGGTACGGAGTCCGACCGGCCCTCCATCCTCAGAATGAGCTGAGTGTCATCAGCGTACTGGTGGCACTCGAGCCCAAAGCTCCGCACCAGTCGGGCAAGCAGTCGCATATAGATGTTAAATAATAGAGGAGAGAGAATAGCTCCCTGTGGGACCCCACAAGTTAGTGGAGACCTCTCGGAAACCATCCCTCCCCTCACCACCCGCTGTCCCTGATTCTGGAGGAAGGAGGACACCCATTTAAGGGGTATCCCCCTAACCCCCGTCATGGCTAGGTGGTGGGTCAATAGATTGTGATTGACCGTATCACATGCTGCTGTGAGATCCAATAACACGAGCAGCGCTGATCCGCCTTGATCCCTTTGGCAGCGAAGCTGATCTGTGATGGCAACTGGCACAGTCTCCGTCCCGTGCCCCCTACGGAAGCCGGACTGGAAGGGATCAAGTCCGGCTATGCGATTGAGGAACTGCTGCAACTGTTCCGCTGCTGCCCTCTCAACCACCTTGCCCAGAAACGGAAGATTCGAGACTGGGCGGTAGCTAGGGGGAACCGAACGATCCAAGTCTGGTTTCTTCAGCAGCGGAGAGACCATCGCCTCTTTTAAACCCTCTGGAAAAACTCCTTGCTCAAGGGAGCTATTTATTATATTCAACAGAGGTTCACGTAATCCCTCCAGGCAAGATTTTACTAGCCAGGAGGGACACGGATCGAGGGAGCAGGTGGTCGGCCTAGTTGCAGTCATCTGGTGGCACAAGCTATACCCAGATGACAGTCAGAAGCATCATCTTTAGCACATAATTTTAGTTCGAGCCACAATATTGTCTCCTGTGAAAAAGCAAACTTTTGCCTTTATTTTTCCTTCATTTACAATGTAATGTCTTCCTGTCCTTGTTGCCTTTCTATGAATCCGCTGCAGTTTGCCAATGTCCTTTCTAAAATAGACTGAACTGAGCAGAACTGGGCAGGAATCATGATGTCTCCCACCCAAGGGTGCTGTTGGAGTGCAGAAGGATCTGGAGGGCAGCAGGATTCCCACTCACCCTGGGGGTCTATCCATCTGTCTCCTCTATACCGCCTTCTCTCATGTACTGCTGCTAGGCTGAGTGCCTTCCACCCTGTGCTTCTGCATCGCTATCTCTGTTTTTGTGGCATCAGTGTAGAAGTTTGCATTTTCCTTGGTTTTTCTCTTTGCCTTGGTTCTGCCTGAAGTTACATACCTTTGTGGTATAGGTTTTGTAAGAATGCAGTATGTCAAGGAACTTTGTGGCCTAATGTGCTCTCAGTGTCTCCAGGCGCCTTGCTTTAGAAACGTGGGGCAGGGATCACGCTGCAGGGAAAGAGAGGATCAGGAAAATATCTCTCCCCCAAGTTGGAGGAAGTATTTTTCTCCCAAGACTGATCACTTGGGATAGTCTGTCCATACAGATGGCCACTCAGGTTTTGAGTGGAGACGTGAAGAAGCGGGATCTAGGTAGGAAATGCTTTGCATCGTTAGCCCCTTTCCGTGTTGACCATATTATTAGAGGCCTTCCTTTACCAAGGTTGGATTAGACACAGGATCTTAGGCCGCTATCCCCTTTGCAGGGATTGTTCTTTGTTGGGCAAGTGTTAAAGTGCTTCTCAACAGGCAACGGGCTCTTACCAGTTGGGCCAGTCTTTCTCCCCTCTTCCCCTGTGATTGCTACAGCACTAGGCTATTGTTCTTCATGTTCAATGAGATCTTTCTGTACTCTGCTCCTGATAAGATTTTCTTCTCATTCGTCTCCCAGGTAACCTCTAAACGAACCTTATGAAGAAAACATTGCCGTTTGCCTTACGTCTGAAAGGAAAGTACGCAGGATTAACAAGAACAAGAAATGAATTGGAGAAATTATATTTCAAGCTACATACCTTTAAATGTAAGGAAAGGGAGGATTGTGCTGTAAAAAGAGGGGTTGGTAAAGAGAAAATAAGGCTACAGCAATACAGAGACTGGGAAGAGGAAATGTCCTATTCAGGAGTCCATATCTGTGAACTTCAGGCATAATATTAGAATAATAAATGTTAAAAAATGGAAAATTCATTGTCAAAATCACACACAGGGGAGAAGCGACATAATTGTAAGGACTGTGGGAAATGTTTCATTGAGAGAAGTTCTCTTGCTAAACATCAACGAACACACACAGGAGAGAAGCCATATAAATGTGTGGAATGTGGAAAGAGATTCAGTGAGAGTGGAAATCTACGCACCCATCAAAGGACTCACACAGGGGAGAAGCCATATAAATGCATGGAATGTGGAAAGAGCTTCAGTCGGAGTGGAAGTCTACGCACCCATCAAAGGACTCACACAAGGGAGAAGCCACATACATGCATGGAATGTGGAAAGAGCTTCAGTCAGAGTGGACATCTGCGTATCCATCAAAGGATGCACACAGGAGAGAGGCCACATACATGCATGGAATGTGGAAAGAGCTTCAGTGAGAGTGGACATCTGCGTATCCATCAAAGGACTCACACAGGAGAGAAGCCACATATATGCATGGAATGTGGAAAGAGCTTCAGTGAGAGTGGACATCTGCGTATCCATCAAAGGACTCACACAGGGGAGAAGCCATATAAATGCATGGAATGTGGAAAGAGCTTCAGTCGGAGTGACAGTCTACGTTCCCATCAAAGGATCCACACAGGGGAGAAGCCACATACATGCATGGAATGTGGAAAGAGCTTCAGTCAGAGTGGAGATCTACGTACCCATCAAAGGACTCACACAGGGGAGAAGCCACATATATGCATGGAATGTGGAAAGAGCTTCAGTCAGAGTGGACATCTGCGTATCCATCAAAGGACTCACACAGGAGAGAAGCCACATATATGCATGGAATGTGGAAAGAGCTTCAGTGAGAGTGGACATCTGCGTATCCATCAAAGGACTCACACAGGGGAGAAGCCATATAAATGCATGGAATGTGGAAAGAGCTTCAGTAACAGTTCGAATCTTCGTACCCATCAAAAGATTCACACAGGAGAGAAGCCACATAAATAGGACAAGTGCAAAGAAGCCAGAATGTTTGTCCAAAGAACTTCTAAGGACTATGACTTAAAATAGACATGAACAGGAAGTGGAAGGGGAAGAAATCACAAAATCATATAACCATAGAGTTGGAAGAGACCTCATGGGTCATCTAGTCCAACCCCCTGCTAAGCAGCAGGAAATTCCATTCAAAGCACCCCTGACAGATGGCCATCCAGCCTCTGCTTAAAAGCCTCCAAAGAAGGTTCCACAGCTGAACTGCTCTCATAGTGAGGAACTTCTTCCTTATGTTCAGGTGGAATCCCCTTTCCTGTAGTTTGAAGCCATTATTCTGCATCCTAGTTTGCAGAGCAGCAGACAACAAGCTTGCTCCCTCCTCCTTATGGGATTTTGGCCTGCATAAATAGGGGCAGAGTGTCTAGATCCAGGGAAGTCATGCTCCCCCTCTATTCTGCCTTGGTCAGACCACTTTACCTGGAATCACACTGTGTCTAATTCTGGGCACTGCAATTGAAAGGAGACGTTGAAAAGCTGGAAGAAATAGAAGAGGCAAATGTAGTAGCATTGAGGAAAATAGTTTGAAAAAATTAATACACATCTATCTTGGTTTGGAAAGACAGCAATACTAAAAATGAAAATGCTTCTGAGGATAAACTTTATACTTACATATACCTTATATTTATAATGCCATTTCAGATTATAGAAGAAGAGTTGAATACATGATTTCTTTGCAACATTTCTACCCCACCTTTCTCCACCCCAAAGGAGACTCATTTGGACAAATGATAAATACTGTAATGGCAGTCAAAGAAATTGACGAAACAAGTTACAGAACAGATCTCAAAAAGAAGAAGGATTAGCGCTTCCTCATATCAAAAAATATTATAAGGCAAACAGACTGAGATTGGTTATACAAGGAATGATGAAAAGGAGGATGTAGAATAGTTAATAATGGATTCAGGAAAAGCGGAAGAAGAAATTCGGAATAGGTTTTAAAATAGTTTATGAGAAAAAAAAATAAGGTAAACTGGGAACCCAATGTTGAGTAATGCATTAGAAATATGGAACAAATACAGGAGAAAGTTAATAACAGATGGCTCAATAATAACCCCAATTATAATGGAAAAGACATTTACAAAAAATAATATATATATATGATGGATAAAAAATTAAGGGGAAAAACTTAGATAAAATAGGGGATTGGCTAAAGGTTGGAATGAAGAAAGAAAAGATTAGGAACATAAAAATTTGAAAGGAATATCCAGTAAAATTTCTAAAATATTAATTGAAAAAAACAAAGCAAAAGTAAAGAATAACACCTTCAAGAAGATTTGGAAAGAAGATATAGGAATGAAAATCAATGAAACAGAGGGGTTACAATTATGGGCACAAAGACACTTGAAAAATATATCCATATGTGTTAAAGAAAATTATTATTTAGTTGATATGGAAATGGTACCTCACACCCATAAGAATAGGAAATATAAATAAAAACTACTCAAACAATTGCTGGAGAGGATGCCAAGAATCGGGAACATACATACATATGTGGTGGCAGTGTCAATATATAAATAATTTCTGGGGAAAAGTATTAAGAGAGATAGAAGACACAATGAACATTCAAATAGAAAGAAGTCTTAGCATGGCTTTATTCTCATTATATAATAATAAACAGTTGGAAAAAGAGGACAAAGATGCGATAACAAACGCATTAACAATTGCAAGACAGCTTATAGCAAGGAAGTGGAAAAAGGAAATAAATATAGAGATAGAAGAATGGTATAAGGATGTATGGAAACTGGGAAGAAATGATAGGTTGACGTGGAGAGGGATTTAGAAACAAAGTGGTTGTGATGATGTCTGGAGAAAATGTATTGGAAGAGGATTCGAAAAGAAAGACGGAATTACCTCCTCAAGAGGGAATGAAAAGGAATTTTGGACAGATGATAAATAAAAAAAGTGACTTGGGGGAGGGTAAGAAATCTGTATAAGCGTGACAATAACAGTAGATGCCAAATGTTAATGTATTGTAGATTGTACTGAATATTATGTGGCTGCTGTAAAAGGATGTACGATTTTTTTAAAAAAAATAATAATAAATGTATTTGTAATTTGTATAAATATGCATTTGTTTTTCTTTCTTGTATTTAAATATAAATTATTTTTAAAAACAGATTATGATGTAGCAGCTATAAAAGCCAATGTGATTCCAGGCTGTCCCGATAGGAGGATTCTGTCTATATCCAAGGAAGTCACGGCCTCCTTTCTTCCGCTTTGGTCAGACTCACCTGGAATGACCCTGTCTCCAGTTCTCGGTCCCACAATTCAAGACGGATATTGACAGGTCAGAATATCTCCAGAGACGGGATGTAGAGAAGGGCGGAGAGACAGCTGGGTATGTTTCACTTGGAGGAAAGAAGGAAGGGCTTCTCCCTCGGCAGGAAGGAAATGTTGGATCCCAAAAGGGTTGGCCGTGGTCAGGATGAGAGGTGGACGGAGAGGAAAGGCATGTCCATGAGACCCCGTGTTGCCTCCTCCTGGAATGGACTCCTAGGACCCTAGAGCCGGAAGAGACCCCCAAGGGCCACCCCGTCCTGCCCCTGCCATGCAGGAAGGCACAATCAAAGCACTCCCGATAGATATCCTCTGCAGAGAAGCCTCCAGAGAAGGACACTCCACCACACTCTGAGGCAGCCTAGGCCACTCTCCAACAGCCCTTACTCGTTCTTATTGTGTATCTTTGTATATTAAGAGAAGACCTGTAAATAGTTATAAGTAGTGAATAAATCAAGAATAAAACCTCCAAGGACTTTGGATGAAAGTCAGAACTCAAGAGTGTTTATTCAAAGAGACGAACTACTTTACAAGGCCAGAGGCTGTGAAACTGTGACCAGGACTCTGCAGTGTTTTGGGGGTTGGAATCCACTCCTTGCCTATGAGACAGTCTGTCCCATTGTATCGCTGGAGGAGGCCGTGAGAGGACTGAATTCACCTGCCTGTCTAGCAGGGGTGTTGTGTGTGTGTGTTTTCCTCTGCTTCTCCTTTCCTTCCATCACTCATTAACACTGACTAGTTGTGCAGGCCTCACCTACACAACAGAAAGCATTTCCTGAAGGTCAGAGCTGTTCAGTAGTGGAGTCTGCTCCTATCGGGAGTCCATAAGAGTCTCCTTTGGAGGTTTTTAAGCTGAGATGGTATGACCATCTGTTGGGGGTGCTTTGGTGGTTTATTCCTGCATGGTCTGAAGATGATTAGCCCCTCAGCACACAACCCAAACTGACTGGGAGGAGGAGGAGGAGATGTGTGTTCTTTCGCCATGAAACCACTGATCCCGTGGGTCGTGGAGTCCAGCCCCATTCTCCCCAAGCAGCGTCACCATCCAGACCATCCTCCGCAGGTCGCTCTCCAGCCCCTTTTTGGGGTCATCCAGAGAGAGGACTCCCTCCCCCCCCCCACTTCTCTAGGCCCTTGCCTTCTTACCCAAATCAGAGATTCACAGAATAGTATATTTGGAAGAGACCACAAGGGCCATCTAGTCCAACCCCCTTCTGCCAGGCAGGAAAAGCAGAATCCCTTCCAGAATCCCCGCAGGGTTCAATACTGTCTCCCACGCTGTGTAACATCTACATGAAGCCGTTGGGAGAGATCATCTGAAGTTTTGGAGTTCAATGTCATCTGTACGCAGAGGTCTTCCTTGTCAGTCGCAAGGCCAAACAGGGCACAGGGTCACAGCCTGTGTTGGATGGGTTACCTGTCCAAACGTCTCTCCCCTTATGAACCATCTCGGAGTCTAAGACCGTCTGGAGAGGCCCTGCTCTCAATCCCGCCCTCTTCGCTGGCATGATTGGCAGGGATGAGAGACAGGGCCTTCCTTCTCGGTAGTGGAAAGGATGGGAAGAGAAGAGAAAAAGGAAGGAAGGGCAAGAGAAAAGAAGACAAGGGAAGGGAAGGAAGGAAGGGGAAGAGAAAATAAGGCAAAGGAAAATATGGGAAGAGAAGAGAAAAAGGAAGGAAGGACAAGAGAAAAGAAGACAAAGGAAGGGAAAGGAAGGAAGGAAGGAAGGGGAAGAGAAAATAAGGCAAAAGAAAATATGGGAAGAGAAGAAAAAAAGGAAGGAAGGGCAAGAGAAAAGAAGACAAAGGAAGAGAAGGAAGGAAGGGGAAGAGAAAATAAGGCAAAGGGAAATATGGGAAGAGAAGAGAAAAAGGAAGGAAGGGCAAGAGAAAAGAAGACAAGGGAAGGGAAAGGAAGGAAGGAAGGGGAAGAGAAAATAAGGCAAAAGAAAATATGGGAAGAGAAGAAAAAAAGGAAGGAAGGACAAGAGAAAAGAAGACAAAGGAAGGGAAGGAAGGAAGGGGAAGAGAAAATAAGGCAAAGGAAAATATGGGAAGAGAAGAGAAAAAGGGAAGGAAGGGCAAGAGAAAAGAAGACAAAGGAAGGGAAGGAAGGGGAAGAGAAAATAAGGCAAAGGAATATATGGGAAGAGAAGAGCAAAAGGAAGGAAGGGCAAGAGAAAAGAAGGGAAGGGAAGGTAAAGCAAGGAAAGAAGGAAGGAAGGGCAAGGGAAAAGAGGGCAAAGGGATGGAAGGGAAGAGAAAAAGGGAAGTAAAGAATGGGAAGAGAAAATAATAATAATAATGATGATGATGATGATGATGATGAATCTTTATTTATATCCTGCTTTTCTCCCTCACTGGACCCAAAGAGGCTTACGACATATTAAACTCACATAAACAACAATCAGAGTACATCAATAATATAATATAATAGGATAAACAGATTAATAAAAACAATTATAGTTTGCATTCAAGTTCATAAGGCATCAAATGAGACATATATTGTACTCTACTCCAGTCCATAACATATGATAGGCAAAGGAAGGGAAGGCAAGCGAAGAGCAAGAAAAAGCAAGGAAAGAAGGCAAGAGAAAAGAAGGCAAAGGAAGGGAAGAGGAGAGAAGAGAAAAAGGAAGGAAGGGCAAGAGAAAAGAAGGAAAAGGAAGGAAAGTGAAGGGAAGAAAAAAAGGAAAGAAGGGCAAGAGAAAAGGCAAAGGGGAGAAAAGGGAGGGAAGAGAAAAAGGAAGGAATGAAGGGCAAGAGAAAAGGCAAAGGAAGGGACAAGAAGACAAGGATAGAAGGAAAGAAGGAAGAAAGGGGAAGGAAGGGCTAGAAAAAAGAAAGCAAAGGAAGGGAAGGTTAGAAGCCAGACCGTATTTTAGTTCTTGCGAACCACTGGTAGTCCGTGGACCACTGGTTGAGAGCCACTGTCTGAAAGGGAAGGGGCTAACTCTGGATCCCTCCCATAACGGCCATTTACAATATTCAAGCTGACCAGTCCTGACTAAAGAGGAAAACAGAGGATGTGTCTGTAGGGGCACAACGTTCACAAACTGGACATTTAAACCAAGGTGGAAATGGAGCTGGAAACTAAGACCAGAGGAACAAGTGATGGAATCACTTATGGTTTATTTCTTTTCAGACGAGGTGACAAGACTTAACTTAATATTTAACTCTCTGAATGTCAGGATGCAAAAAGATCAGCATTCTCCAAGCTGTCCTTTTCACACCTGACTACAACAAATCGGATAAAGAAGACCATTTGGCTGGGAAGGCTGGTTTATGACAGGGTCTGGTCTTCAAACGTGGGAAAGGACAAAAGGAAAGGGAGGTGTGAATGGAGAAGAAGAGACGTGAAGGGAGGAGGGAAGCAACCACCCAATATACTGAGGGGAAAGAGCGGAAGACGGGCAGTAGAAGCTTTGCGGCCATTTTGGCAAGGCGGATTCAATAAAGTTTTCCATAGCTACAAGCTGTGTGAGCCTATCTTTGTCTCCTACACCTGCCAGGAACTGACACTGAAGCAGTGGTCCTCAACCTGTGGGTCCCCGGGTGTTTTGGCCTACAACTCCCAGAAATCCCAGCCAGTTTACCAGCTGTTAGGATTTATGGGAGTTGAAGGCCAAAACATCTGTGGACCCACAGGTTGAGAACCACTGCTCTGAAGGACTGTCACACAGAGCTTTCTTTCTGCTGCTCCAGAGAACAGACCTCCAACTTACAGGTTCAAATGACAAGAACGGGGACTCCACCAAATCTGACGCAGAACTTTTCAAAGTTTGAAATCAGACATTTACACACAATGGCTGTTTTTTAGCCGGTATGTGTTCTCTGGTGCTGGTTAAGGGCTGAACTCTGAGTAAAACATTTTCCACATTCATGGCATTTATATGGCTTCTCTCCTGTGTGGAGTCTTTTGTGGCTCATCAAGTTTGAACTGTCAGCAAAACATTTCCCACACTCCTGGCATTTGTATGGCTTCTCTCCTGTGTGGAGTCTTTTGTGTTTCACCAAGTCTGAACTGTAAGCAAAACATTTCCCACACTCCTGGCATTGGTATGGCTTCTCCCTGGTGTGGACTCTTTTGTGCCTCGCCAAGTGTGAACTGACAGCAAAACATTTCCCACACTCCTGGCATAGGTATGGCTTCTCTCCTGTGTGGAGTCTTTTGTGCCTCACCAAGTCTGAACTGTAAGCAAAACATTTCCCACACTCCTGGCATTGGTATGGCTTCTCTCCTGTGTGGAGTCTTTTGTGCCTCACCAAGGTTGAACTGGAAGTAAAACATTTCCCACACTCCTGGCATTGGTATGGCTTCTCTCCTGTGTGGAGTCTTTTGCGGCTCACCAAGTGTGAACTGCAAGCAAAACATGTCCCACACTCCTGGCATTGGTATGGCTTCTCTCCTGTGTGGAGTCTTTTGTGCCTCACCAAGGCTGAACTTTCAGCAAAACATTTCCCACACTCCTGGCATTTGTATGGCTTCTCTCCTGTATGGAGTCTTTTGTGCTTCAACAAGTCTGAACGGGAAGCAGAACATTTCCCACACTCCTGGCATTGGTGTGGCTTCTCTCCTGTGTGGAGTCTTTTGTGGCTCACCAAGGTTGAACTGCAAGTAAAACATTTCCCACACTCCTGGCACTGGTATGGCTTCTCTCCTGTGTCGAGTCTTTTGTGCTTCAACAAGTCTGAATGGGAAACAGAACATTTCCCACACTCCTCACATTTGTATGGCTTCTCCCTGGTGTGGACTCTTTTGTGGCTCAACAAGGCTGAACTTTCAGCAAAACATTTCCCACACTCCTGGCATTGGTGTGGCTTCTCTCCTGTGTGGAGTCTTTTGAGCCTCACCAAGGCTGAACTGGAAGCAAAACATTTCCCACACTCTTGGCATCTGTATTGTTCCTGACCTGTGTGAAATTTCTTGTGTTTCACCACACATTTTGCAGATACTTTCCCTTTAAGATGGCTTTTCCCAACATCAAGTGTCTTGTGAAGCACAAGTGCCATATTTTGGGTAAAACACCTCCCACATACACTGCATTTGTCAGGCCTTTCTTTGGCAGAACCTCCATCTTCTCTGTGGGCTTGCTGCTGTTGACGAAGGCCCCAGTTGTGTCCAAAATGCTTCCTGTATTTGGTGCATACATGGCTCTTCTCCCCGTTATCTACTGTGAAGAAGAACATAAACAATTGTTCCTCAGTGTGAGTCATAAAGACTCAAAGGATGTGGGATAAGAAGTGGATTGAAATGATCCTCAAAACAACACAGACATGGAGGAAAAGGAGATATACACGTTGTCCTTTCCCCACCCCTTGTTCAGTGAAGATGGACCCTGGTTGTCTGCCTGGAGCCTCTAAGAGAGAGATGAGTAACATACGCTCCTGAGGCTCCCTGTTGCTCAGCCCAGCCCGGTTGTTTATTCCGTCTCCTTCTCTCTGGGGAATGGATGCCTTTCCCCTTCACATCCAAATGCTTGCCTTTTTCTCTAGCTTTAGACTTTACCAACTACCACCCATTTCACCATCCTTCTCTCCTTTTTATTTCTCTCCCCCAATCCCAGTTCTCTTTTCCCATGCTCCCTTAAGGTTGGATTTTTCCGCTCCAACGTAGAACATCCCATACCTAATTTCAGAGAACAGCAGAGTCTCGCTTATCCAACATAAACTGACCAGGAGAACACTGGATAAGTGAAAATGTTGGATAATAAGGAGGGATTAAGGAAAAGCCTATTAAAGGTCAAATTACATTATGATTTTAGAAATTAAGCACCAAAGATCATGTTTTACAACAAATTGACAGGAAAAGCAGTTCAATACATGGTAACATTATGGAGAAATCACTGTGTTTACAAATTTAGCACCAAAACATAGCAATGTATTGAAAGCATTGACTACAAAAAATATTTACTACTAAAAATTGACTATAAATATAGAATTGCATAAAACAACACTGTCGGAAGTTAAATTTCTAAAAAGTTCAGTCTTGTGAAGATTTTTTAAAATCTGTGACCCTTGCCTGCTTTTCCGACGATTGCCATTTCTCTTCTGCCAAGTCTCGCCATCTTTGCGGCACCATGATGTCGATCCCCGTTGCTTCTTCCTGTTGCTCGATGTGTGTCATTGTGGTTTCTAGAGCCCTAACCCTATCCTTGTGTGAGATTCTGAGAGGCTCGACAGTTGATGCTTGATCAACCATTCTCCGGCCCCTCTCTCCAGCCAATCTGCTTCCTCCCTCTCCTTGCCTCTCACACAAACACTGAGAGAGAGAGAGAGAGGCTTCGATTTGACCCGTTATGGAAATCTTCCCACTTGAGTCTGAATTGGTGCTAATGTTATATTATTATTATTATTATTATTATTATTATTATTATTATTATTATTATTATTATTATTATTATTATTTTATATATTTCTAAGACAAGCCCTGCCCTGCAGACCCCCAGTGACTGTGACGATTTAGGCTAATACTGCCTTTTGAAACAGAAATCCCCATCAGTGAGGGAGCCTTACCAAGAGAGTCCACAATCCCATTCATCTCCTCCATGATCTGCTTGTGCAAGGCTTTCTGGTCCGGATTCAGGAGAACCCACTCCTCCAGGGAGAAATCCACAGCCACGTCCTCAAAGGCGATTGGGCCCTGGCGGAAGAAGAAAAAATTCCCTTCTCACATGTCAAGGAAAATAATGACAAGAAATTCTTTAAAGTAGATTTACATTTCTGTTGGTTGTTTGAAAAGGAAAGGGCGAAGGCCTCCATGACACAGTTGTAAGCTTTCTAGAGACGACGGGTTGGTCACAGTCAGAACCATTTCTTAATTGATATGTAGAATCAGGAATGGAATCTGAGCATGTTCCAGCCCAGAACTGGACACAGTATTATTCCAGGTGAGGTCTCGTCATAGCAGAAAGGTCACCTCAATCTAGACTCGATATTCCTTGGGATGCAGCCCAAAATCTCATACTCTTTTCAGCTGCTGCATCACATTGTTGGCTCATGTTCCACTTGCAGTCCTCTAACACTCCAAGATCCCATCATATGAATGCCTGTCAAGCCAGGTGTCGCCCATCCTGTTCCTGTGCATGGCATTTTTCTCCTGCCTAAGTGTACAACTCTACATATATTCTTGTTGACAGTAATTGGGTTAGTTTTGGCCCAGCTCTCTACCATGTTCAGGCCATTTTGAATTCTGATCCTATCTTCTAGACTGTCAGCTATACCTGCTAATTTGGTGTCATCTCAAAATATGATACGCATGTTGAGCAGTACTGGGCCCAGGACAGAACCCTGCAACACTCCACCCTTTGTTGCTCAAACCATTACAAATCCACCGAACAGGAGTATTATCCAGCCCACTTTTTACTAGTTGTTTGTGAAACCATGGGAGGCCTTTCCAGAGGTCTTACTGAAAGCAAGATGTGCTACATCCACTGCATTTCCTTCCTCTACCAAGCTTGTAGCTCTACTGAAAAGTACATTAGTCTGGCATGACTTGTTTTGGAGAAACCCATCTTGCCCTTCAGTGATTACAGCACTTTTCCCAAGTGATTCCAGATGGCCTTCTTCATGATCTGCTCCAACATTTTTCCTGTTATTTAGGTCAAGATAACGGGTGACTTCAATGCAAGGGTAGGATCTAGTTGAATAAATGTGTTGAGAGAAGAGGGCCTGGACAAAGATCCCTTCAACTCTCTCCTGACACCAGAAGCCCGACACTCTAAGGACCAACCGTGAAACCAAGCCGGAAAGTGCCTGACCAAAATGGCCACGCAGCTCAACCTGTCCCGGCTAAATGGACTTACTCAGTTTCCTGACTCTGGAGAATATACATTAGTCTCACCAAGGGGCTCTAGTGTCATAGACTATCTTCTGACTTCTCCCTCCATAGCTAGTGACATTGATTCATTTGCTATAGACAATTCCTTGCTTAGTGATCATCTATCTCCCACTTCTCCTGGTTTTGGAGAGAAGCAGCACTTCCCCACCTGGACAAGCCTACCCACAATACACCAGGCTGAAGCGGAACGTTAAGACAAAAGGGGTGTGCCTGGATATCTTGAACTCTTAGGAAGTGTTGTCCATAGAAACTATGATCATTGAAATCCCAGATTTCGAGGAGGCATCACCGGGTTTGAATCCCTTATAAAACCTATCTTTTAAAAACTATATGATTGGCAAAGAATGTCGAGGCAACCCAGGGTCAGACCCAAACATTGGTTCCATAAAGAGTGCATAATAGCAAACAAACAGATCTGCTCCCTCTATAATGATTAACTATCCACATCAAACGATCTCCTCCTTATAAAAATTCAAGAGTCTAAACAGCTGCTCCAACTGCTTATGGGCCAAGTCAAGATAACTGGATGGTCATTGTTAGGGGACCTCTTTTTGGTCCATTCTTGAAGATAGAGACAACCTTTGCCTCCTCCAGCCTGCTGGGACTTCTCCTGTTCCCAAAAATGAACAAAGAGGATTGACAGTGGTTCTGGGATTACTGCTGTTAGTTCAATACTCTTGGGTGTAGTTCACCTGGCCCTGGAGACTTGGATTCATTGAGCGTGGCCAGGTATTCCTGGATCACTTCTTTACCCATTTTGGGTTGCATTTTCCCAATTTCTCCATCTTGCTCAGGTAGAATACCCATTTCCTCTTGGGAGAAGACTGAGGCCGTGTTCTAACTCTTCCCTATCCCTGGTTAGCATCTCACCACCTTCTCCAGGCACAGACCCTACTCTTGGCTCATTTCTTCTTCTGACCTCATTTTCTGATTTAGATGGTTAGGCCTTTTCCCGACTTATGCGGTTTACTCGTTTACATTCTTTGGTGATCCCCCTCTTTCCCATTTCCTGTACATGTCCCTTTTCAATCATAGCTCCGTTGAAAGTTCTTTGAACATCCATTCTGCTTTCTTTAGTTTTCTCTTCATTTTTTCCCCCTCCTTGTTGCAAATGTTTGCAATTGTGCCTTCAGTATTCCACTTCTAAGGAAAAGTATTTAATCTTGTCAGTTTCAACCGATGTTTGATAATTAAGTCTGGAACCAAAGGCACCCCGGCAGGCCCAGCCCTCCTCTCCCAGGAATCCTTCTGCTTACCTGACTCAGTCCCACTCCATCGCAAAGGGGGAGAAACGACTGAGGATTCGGCAACAGCATCATTCCAGACCCTGGAGAGAGAGCAAGGGGTGGAAAGCTGGTCACAGAAACAGGCCTCAGATGTGACCATTGCAGTCCTATAAAGAGACCGATGAGGAAACGGCCCTAAGAACACAGGCGCATTCAACAGCCCAAGAAGATGTACAATGTGAGGGTTTAGGACTTTATCTCGCAAGCAGTGCTGTGAGAATGTTCAACTGAAACTAGCACTGGGCTTGGTGTTTCAATTGACTAAAGTGATTCTTTGCTGTCTGTTTGTCTTCCAGCTCAGTTTCAAGACTCATCTTCGCTTAGGGTCCCACCTGGGAAGACACTGAAGGCTCCATTTTCAGTCCTATTGCATGAAAGAAAACTACAAATCAAACTGAAATCACACTGTTAGCAACCCAATGCGTACATATAACAACAACAAAAAGTCCAACAATAATTTAATTTATTTATCATCCCCCTAAAGCATGAAACCCCAAAACTCCCAGAAGAGTTCCTTCTCACCCTGCAAGGCGGCAGCCCCGTCTCCTTCCCGCTTCAGCTCCTTCTGCCTGAGACTCTGGGTGGTGTCTGGTGGAGATTCCTCTGGTGCAGGGACTTCCATGGAGTTATTATTAGGGGCCTGGAAGAGCACAGAGCATTCCAGAAGGAGTTTGGAAAAAGTTCAGAAATATCACAGACCTCTAGACCTTTTTGGAAAGAATAACTCTGAGATGGGAACCTAGTTTGGAACCAATGCCCCCCTCCCCCTCCCATCATTGTCTATGTTCTATCTTGAGCAGAGCATCAACCAAGCTGACGGTAGAGATGGAGGGGCAGAGCAGGTGGGGAGAGAGGCCGAGGGAGCAGGGCCTTGCTCATCCCCCACATCGGTCCCATCTTGGAAGAAAGGCAGGATGTACTTCTAATCTGTCCATCAGTCCCCAGGTTAGTGAAACCCAGAGGGAATGCTCTCACCTGTCCTTCCTGCTCCTTGTCCTCGGCCCGACTCAGGAGGAAGCCTTCCGCCAGGGCCACCGCCTGGGAACAGGTCTCTGCCCCACACTCTCGGACCCAGCTCCCCATCTCTGGGGGCAGGATGCTCAGGAACTGCTCCAGGGTCACCAGGTCCAGCACCTCGGCCTTGGTGTGCTGCTCTGGCTTCAGCCACTGGCGGCACAGATCGTGGAGACGACTGCAAACCCCTCTGGGTCCTTCACCCTCTTGGTAGGAGGACTGCCTGAAGCGCTGGCGCTGTGTGTCCGAGCTGTCAAGGTCCACACTCAGGGACTCATGTCTGGTTCTTTCCCAGGATTCCCCACTGCCCCCAGGTCCTGCTTCAGGCCCACGTGAGTTGGGTCTCTCCATGTTGGAACCACTCTGGTGAAGAACCCAACCGTATCCAAGATGTTTTTCCTCCCTCTTCTTTCTTTCAAGGGAAAGAAATCCCTCCACAGGCTCTACTCCGAAATTCTCAGCCAAAAATCACATTTCCTCTGTGAAAGAAAGGCAGAAAGGTTGTGGGACCAGGCTTTTGAGCAATAGTAGCAGCAGAAATGACAACTATATGATCCAAGGTATAATGACAGACCGCGTTTGGACTTGAAATGTTTATTTATAAAGGTTTGAATGTAATTTAATTTAAATGGAATTTTGAAATGTGATTGTAGTTGTTTGATATATGTGTTTCATATTGTAAGCAGAACCAACTGCTACAGACAAAAAACAAGCCAGCTGGGAAGCTGCATCAATTTCCTCTGAAAGATTTTACAATTGATGAAGAAATTAAAAAACCTATGATTCAGTGGGTGAAAAGTCTAGGCTGAGCAATAAGTCCACGAGAATGGGAAGAGCTCTGGTAAAAATGACTAAAATTTACAAGGAGTCACACAATTAAATAAAATTTCAACAAAATGATACATAGATGGTACATAACTCCAGAAAAACTCTCAAATACACACACACACATGATATGTTGGGACTTGCCCAAATTCTAACGAATTCTGAATAAAAATCCACAGAGACATGGAAACTATTCTAGAGTACAAAATCCCATTAAAACCATAACTTTTTCTACTGGGAAACATCAAGAAAGACTCTTTCTTTATATGACAACAGAAGCAAGAACTGAATACGCAAAACTATGGAAACAACAAGACATGCCAACACCAGAAAACTGGATTACAAAAGGTTTTGAAATGGCCAAATAGGACAAACTAACTTTAGCTGTACAACAAACAAATACACAGAAACTTCCAAGAAGAATGGAAGCCATTCATTGAATTCACAAAGCAAAGGAAGATGGCCACAGCAGGATCTGTTGACTAAAATATTATTAATAGTATACAGTTACATTTTGTACTGTTTCTGAACTCTTTATTCAAGAGACTTTGAATAATTGACCTATCAGCACTCTTTGATTAGAACACAAAAGGTTGCGAGCCTTGTTAATTAGGTATTTTAGAGCGACAACATATATATTAATACATATTTGTGTAGTGTTTAAATAAAAGAAGATAACAATGTAACATAGTGAATTCTTACCCACACAATCCTAATTTACTAACTAATGGAATTGATAGTTTAGATCTATATGGCAGTCCTTATGATATGAAATACATGCAAAGAACTGGAAAAGAAGGCGGGAAGGAGAGTGGATAGCGTGGGAAGGCAAAGTCCTGAGGACAAGAGTACATTTGTTTCTGTCACAGAGGACATTTGGATCTTCCAAAACTTTAGACACTGTCTATAATACTAGGGCTTGGGTTAAAGAGATAAAGAGCTATAACAAAGACAAGGCTTCTCTTCCCCCCTCCACCCCCTTCCTTTTCCTCATGATACAGAAGACATTGATATAGTTCTTTTAAAAAATATAGACACCCCTTGTTATACAGCAGACGCATAATATTCAATATTCAAAACAATTCTACAATACATTTTTGCATCCACTGTTATTTTCACCCATATATATATATATATATATTATGCCTTACCACCGTGTGTCCCCTGTCCCCCCCAAGCAATTTCTTTGATACCTCATCTGTCCCAAATTTCGTTTCCTCTTGTGGAGGTCATTCTCCATCCCTCCATCTCAGGCCAGGAAGGAAGGAGTGAGAGATGGAGGCGGGACACACAAATAAAGTTGTTGCTGAGGTGTTCCTGCGAGTATCTTTGTAGATCTTAGGAAACTATTTCTTGATTTAAGGCATTGACATGCTGGCTGATATCCAAACAGGGGATGGGCCAGAGATGTCACTGCCTTGGTCCTTTCATTACAGGCTGCTACTTCCCCACAGATGTCAGATGGTGCCATAATAATAATCATAATAATAAATACCATTTCATTTCTAGACTGCCCTCTCTCCCCAGAGGGACTCAACAGTATCATTTCTCCCGTGGTGTGGGGCGCAGACATCCTGTGAGGGTGCGGCATGTCTCATGAAGAGCCACGTCCACTGTTTGAACGTGGTGAGATGTCTTCCCCACTGGGCCTGTGAATTCAGCAGCAGAGGAGCCAAGCGCCTGTCTTTCCAGGGCCTGGTTGGGATCCCCAGGTTGTGCCAGTCAGCTTTTGTACCATGTGATTTCTACCACCCACTTTTGGCTTGAGAGTCAAGCAGGGCTTCTTGTTGATTGCTGTATTGTATATTGTTCCTGTTTTGTATGGGATCTTTCTGTGAGCCACGCCGAGTCCCCTCTGGGGGAGATGGTGGCAGGATACAAATATTGTTGTTGTTGTTGTTGTTGTTGTTGTCCCTTTGTCTGCATGTCCCTCTGTTGTGAATGTCCATGCCAGCTGATCCCTGGGGGCCCCTCCCTTTCCGAGCGCCCTTCCTTCCTTCCTTCCTTCTCTTGGTCTGTTGACCTCCCTTCCCCAGTCCCTTGCTCTCTCTCTCTCTCTCTCTCTCTCTCTCTCTCTCTCTCTCTCTCTCTCTCTCTCCGCAGTCTTGAGGTGGAGGTGAAGGGGAGGCCTGCGGGGCCTGAGGGGAGGCCTTCTGGGAGTTGGAGTCCAAAACCCCGCCCCGGAGGGAGGCCCGGAGCTTGCCCAGGCCTGGCTGAGAGAGAGAGAGAGAGAGAGAGAGAGAGAGAGAGCGGTGGTGGCCTGTGTTCCCAGGGAGAGAACGAGAGAGGAAGGCCCGCCTGGGAGTGGGCCAGGCCCGGGCCCTCCTCGGCCTCCCCTCCCTCCCTCCCTCCCTCCCTCCCTCCCTCCCTTGGGCCTTGGCTCCTCTTGGGCCCTCGGGAGGAGGCCTGGCCACGAGACTCACCAGGACTGACGAGGCGGAGGACGAGGCCGCAGGCTCGGGCTCGGAGAGAAGGAAGGAAGGAAGGAAGGAAGGAAGGAAGGAAGGAAGGAAGGAAGGAAGGAAGAAGGCAGGCCCCGCCCCTCCCCGCCCCTCCCCCCTCGCTCCCGGCTCAGGCCTCGGCCTTCCCAACGGTCACTCAGCCCGTCACATGACCCGCGGGCGGGAAGGCCAGGGCGAGGCTGCCCGGAGACTGGTGACGCGGAGAGACCAGGCCGATCCCCATTGGCCCATTTCTGGAAGGACCCTTCACGGCCCAAGGGCGAGGGGAGGGTCGGGGGCGTTCCTGCCCGGAGACCGATGACGCGCGAGAGGAAGGCGGGTTCCCATTGGCGGACCGTGAAGCGAAGGGGGGAAGGCGGGGGGGGGGGGAGAAGCGCCTAGTTCCCTCAGGCGAAGCCCCGCCTTCCACCCTTTCCTGTGAGCGCCCTTCGAGGAAGAGGGAGGAGGAGGAGGAGGAGGAGGAGGAGGAGGCCTTTCGGGAGAGAGAGAGAGAGAGAGAGGAGCAGGTCAGGGGCAGCTGGGTGAGGGTTCGGGGTCCCTGCTGACGGGCCTCCCTTCCCCGTCCGGCCTTGGCCTGTCTGTCTGTCCCGGGGAGGCTGCGGCCTGCTCGGCCCTCCAGGCCCTCTGCGCATGCGCCTTCCAAAACGGGGCAGCCAGGTTGCTGACACCCCCCCCCCCCTCCACTGACTGACAGCCTGTCACTGGGCACAAGTCAAAGGGCTGGTGATGGCCTTTCAAGCCCTGGATGGTTCAGGTCCAGACTGTTTGGCTGATCCCATCTCATGGGCTACGCTTTTGGGATGTTGTGTTTTAGAGGCACTGATGTATTAATTCCTTGGGATTGGAATGCCTTTGATTGTATATTGTTGGGATTGGTCCCCATAGAAACCACCCCAAGTCCCCTCGCAGAGATGGCGCGGGATACAAAAATAAAGTTGTTGTTGTTATTATTATTATTTGAAACATAACAAGATGAGTCCACAGCAGACACTCTGCTGGCTGTCTTGGATCACACCTCGGACACTTCCCCAATGTCTAGGACTGTGTGATGTATCGGCGAGTAATGCGTGCCTCTCCCAAGAAGGTGGCCTTCTGCAGCTGGCAGAGGGTAATTTTGTCAGCGCCGATTGTGTTTAAGTGCAGGCCAAGGTTTTTAGCCACTGCACCCACTGGGACCACCTTGACTGGCTTGTGCCAGAGTCCTTGTAATTCGATCTTTAAATTATCATGTCAGCTTTTCTAGTTGTTTCTCCTCAATCCTGCTGTCACCTGGGATGACAATATTGACAGTCCATACTTTTTTTTAACACGATCGTGAGGTCAGGGGTCTTGTGCTCCAAAACCCTGTCTGTCTGAATTCGGAAGTCCCAGAGTAGCTTGACATGTTCATTCTCTGTAACGTTTTCGGGCTTGTGATTCCACCAGTTCTTTGTTGCAGGCAGATGGTATTTGTGGCACAAGTTCCAATTAATCATCTGAGCAACGGTGTTCTGCCTCTGCTTGTAGTCTGTCTGTGCAATCTTTCTGCAGCAGCTGAGGGTGTGATCTATTGTTTCATCTGTTTATTATTATTATTATTATTATTATTATTATTATGGAGCTCCTGATCTGCTGAACTGCTGTTGTTGCTGCTTTGCCCTTTTTGACTGCTTTGTCCTTTTTTGGAAATGGCAACAGACGCATAACCCGGACCCTTCCCTCGGCAGAGAGGGCCGTCCTGCGGAAAGAAGGGCGTCTGCAGGGAGGGATTGGCGGAGGCCATGCAGAAGAAGCTCCAGGCCGAAGTGGAGAAGGACCAGCAGGTGCCAAAAGGTGAGGCGGACTTGGGAGTGGCATGGGTATCTTTAGCTGAGAGGGAAAGAAAGGCCGAGGGGACAGGAGAGCCAATATGGGGAAGGATGTCCCACTGAGGAGAAAAGGGCAAGTTTTTCCTGCTACTCTGGAGACTAAAATGGAAAGCAGTTGATTCACGTTGTGGGAAAGAAGCTTCCAACTAAACATTGGGAAGCATTTCTGGATGGCAAGAGCAGTTCAGCCGTGGAAGCCTGGTCCCTTCTCAGGAGCCTCCCTTCCCAAGCCCTGGCCTTCCACTTCCGGGGACTCCATGTCCCAGAATCCCTGATCTTGGGCCAAGGCAGCTGAGGCTTCTGGGTGCTAAAGTCCAAGAAATCCCAGAGGAATAGAGTTTGGGAATCCCTGCTCAAGAGAGTGGAGGGAATAATGATAATAATAGTAATAGTAATAACTTTATTTCTAACCCTCCCTCTCTCCCCAAAGGGAATGGCTCTCTTGGACTACAACGCCCAGAAACCCTCCTGGCATGAGGGTTGGAGGAACCTGGGAGTTCTATCCCAAGACAAATATCTCCCAAGTCCTTGAGGAGGAGGCGGGGGAGGGGGAGGCGGCAGCCTTGGCCTAGGACTGAGACACGAGGAATCCCCGAAGCCAGAGGGTTGGGAGAGACCCCAAGGGCCACCCAGCCCCACCACCTTCTGCCAGGCAGGGAAACACAATCCAAATCCTCTCCATCCAGCCTCTGACTAAATCCTCCAAAGAAGGAGCTCCCACCAGACTCTGAGGCAGAGAGTTCCCCTGCTGAACAGCTCTTCTTCTTGCCCTCAGGAAGTCCTTCCTCGTGTTTGGGAGGAATCCCTTTTCTTGCCGTTTGACCTCCTGGCTCCGTTGTCCCTTAGTCTCCAGAGCAGCAGAAAGGAAGCCTTTCCCCCTCCTCTTCCTCACCAATGGGACATCTTTTTGGATTTTGAAACATGCCTGCAGTCAAATCTGGATGACTGACAGAACTTGGAGGACTCTCCTCAAAAATAAAACTTGGCAAGCCTAGCAAACATAGTCACATAGTGTAAATGTACACAGAATAAACACTTCAAACAGCTCAGACCTTATTAAATGGTCAGATGGTGTCCAATTGAGATCAATTCCAGTATCTAGACAGGATTTAATATATCTAGACAATGATACATATCGAGTCGTATTAGTCTTCCTCCTCTCAGTAGGCCAGAGTGCATAGATGTGTTTTTAGTTTGAAGGCAAGGAGGGAGGGGGCAGTTTTTCGTTCTTTTGGGAGGGATTTCCAGAGGAGGGGAGGAGCACGGAGAAGGCCCCCTTTCTCGTTCCCACCAGCCGTGCTTGAGACGGGGGTGGGACCAAGAGCAGGGCCTCCTCCGCAGATCGCAGTGCTCGAGCCGGTTTGTAAACAGGGACGCGATTCTGCAAATAGTCTGCATCTCCGTTTACAAACCGGTTCGAGCACTGCGATCCCAAACTCAACAAGCTCTATGAGGTATGACGAGCCAGATGAGAGCCCGAGTCTCTTCTGGTGTGGGAGAATCAGCCATCTACAAAGATGTTGCCAAGGGGAAGCCGAGCACTTGATGAACCAACATAGCATATTATTTGAGAACACAGAAATGTTGGATTACTCTGACAACTACCATGTCAGACTACACAGAAAAGCCATTGAAATCCACAAGCATGTGGACAATTTCAACAGAAAGGAGAAAACCATGAAATTGAACACAATCTGGCTACGAGTATCAAAAAAGACTCTAAAATCAGTAAATAAAAATCAACACTCAAAAAATGAGAATTGCAGGCATGAAACAATGGGTCAGCTAACACCTCCCAACAAAGGATTCCCCCAGGCAGAAAGCAGGCAGGCTTTAAAAATGAAATTCAGTGTCAATCAAGGTGGCCAGCTGCAACATTCACACTTGCCTCGGGCAGACAAGAGTTCTTTCTCCCACCCTTGTCATTACACAGATATATAAACCCCACGTGCCTAGTTTCCAACAGACCTCCATTATGAAAACGGGTGCCTTTGGGGAGATTGGAATGGAGTGATTTCACCAAAGAAAGACAAACTCTCGGGGAGGGGGATGCAAAGAATATACTGTATATACGCAAGTATAAGCCTCTCCTCCTTTCCCGTGCAGCGCACGCCTTCCTCTCCTCGGCACTCGTCTTTCCCACTTTTCTTTATTCGTATACACACTGCATTTCCCCCAAAATGTATAGTTAAAATAAACTATGGTGATTATTGGAAGAATATATAAGCACATTTACATTGAAGAAGCTTAGAATAATAATTTAATCACAGTTGGAAAGTCTTAAATTGCAGTTGTATGTAAATATTCAAAAACATTTAACCTTCTGATGCCTCCATTAATCTAATGTTATTGCTATCTATTTTTATTTTGAAATGTACCAGTACCTGCTGCATTTCCCACCCCGTCTTATACTTGAGTCAATAGTTTTTCCCAGTTTTTTGTGTTAAATTAGGTGCCTCGGCTTTTACTCGAGTATATACAGTACACAATTTTCAGAAAGACAAAATACTTTCTCTAGAATGGAAAAGATATGGATATCTACCAAACTGAAAACCTGTTCAAAAGACAGAACTCCTACCCAAAACTATCTCAGATCATAATCCAGTGACTCTAGTAATTAAAAAGGAAGTAAAAAATGGCCCTTCCCCATTTCGGCCCATTTCGGCACATGTTGCGCTTTGCCTGGGTTCTATGAATTAGTCTCCAGTGTTAATATTGTATGTTTTATGTTGATTTAACAATTGTTTTTAATGTAATTGATGTTTTTATTGGATAACTGTTTTATTGCTGTGTTTTGATATTTGATTGTTTTATCGGGCAAGGCCCCATGTAAGCCGCCCTGAGTCCCTTCGGGGAGATGGGGCGGGTATAAAAATAAAGTTATTATTATTATTATTAAAAACACTTAGATGGCAGCTGAATGAATCACTACTGCAAAAGGAGGACGTAATTGAGAATTTGAAAGAAAAACTGAAAGAATATTTGGAACTTAATTTAAATCAAGTTACAGATATTCAAACAGTATGGGATGCCAGTACAGCTTATATTAGAGAATACTTTATAAAATGCAACACTGAAATGAGAAAGAATAGACAGAAATATTTTCAGATAATTTCAGATGATATTAAAAAAAGAAGAGCAGTTAAAGAAAAATCCTTTGAATTCAAACATTCTAACTCAGATAAAACTCCTACAAAAGCAATTATTGTGTTACTAGTTAATGAATTGGAAACTAAAATAAAGAATGCAAAAAAAAATATTTTGAATCAGCTAACAAACCAAGGAAATAGTTAGCATATACGTTGAGGAAAGAAAGCCC